>NW_004524811.1:2645314-2699862 GCF_000260255.1 Octodon degus
GAGAGAGAGAGAGAGAGAGAGAGAGAGAGAGAGAGAGAGAGAGAGAGAGAGAGAGAGAGAGAGAGAGAAATGTAAGTTATATATGAATGAGTAAGGCAGATACAAATATAATGCAGATTATGTAAAAATGCTATGTCCAATCCCACTTGGAGGCATTCAAATTTAAAAATATTCATTCCCTCTCCTCTGCCACCATTTTTCCTTCTCTACTGGATCATTTCCCATTAGCATGCAAACATCCTGTTCAGCCATTAAAAGCAAAACAAACTACTCAATAACCTTACTGCCTCCATTTTGTTCCTTGTTATTGGTAAAATCAAGAAATGAGTAGTCTATGCTTGCTACCTTCAGTTTCTCTCCTTCCATTTTCTCTTAATCCATTAGGCCAAGCTTTAAAGCCACCACACCTAAAAACTGCACTTGGTAGGTTCCTCTGTGACCTATGGAAACCCAATGGTCAGTCCTAAACACTCATCTTCCTTGACCTCTCAGCAGCATTTGGCTCTACTGCCTCCTGGGTTTGCTCCTTCTCAACCTCCCTTGCTGTTTTCTTCTCTATTTTCCTGCCTCCCTCTTCATGTTATGTGACTTTCAAAACTTTTGATCTCTTCCTTTTTCATTCAGTCTTTCCATTATCTCATTCCCTCTTAAAAACTATTTATCAGTGGATGGCACCCAAATGCACACATCTAGCCCCATTCTAATAAACTCCAGACTTGCATACTTAGATGTATTCTCAAATGTTCCACTTACATTTCTAGTAGATACCAAAATGAACCTGGACTGAAATCCACACTCCGTTTCTTCCTCCCTTTCCCAGAGTGTTTTGAGTCCCTCCTCGATCTTGGTTAAAGCAATCCCATCTTTCCAGTGACTCAGGCTACTGATGTATTTTTGACGCTTCTCTTTCATTCTCAGACCCCGGGCCAATCTGCCAGGAAAACATGCTAAGTGTAGCTTAAAAAATTATATCTCCAAGACTTTCCTTTTTTGATGGATAATGGTAATAGCTATATGATAATTGACTGTATTTAATGTTACACTTGAAAATGGGAGAAAATGCAACATTTCTGTTAAGTACATGCTGTGATATAGAGCTTGAATGTCATCTAAAAGTTTTTTCTAAGGGTTTGGTCTCCAGCTTGTGTTGCTATTGGGAGATGGTAGAATCATTTGGAGCTGGGGCCTAACGCAAGAAAGCTAAGTCATGGGGCAGGGGGGTTGTGCCCTTGCATGGAATACTGGGACCTCAGTCCCTCCTCTACCTCTTTCTGCTTCCTTTCCACCATGAAATAAATAGGTCTCCTTTGTGAGTTACTCCTGCCATGATGTTCTGCTTCACCACAGCCCAGAGCAACAGGGCCGAGTGACCATGGACTGAGACCCCTGAAACCATGAGCCCAAATAAAACCTTTCTGCTTCTTAAGTTAATTAGCTTAGGTACTTTTCCGCTAATAACAGAAAGCTAGCACAATACATTTCACCCAACACACACATACACATATGTATACATGCACAGAATCTTACAGCTTTTCTCCCACCATATCTGTTACTATGATGGTTAAACCAGTAGCATCTCATGTGACTTACATGAATAACCTCCCAAGTTCTCCCTGTGTCTGTGTTTACCCCTGTGTTTTTCTCTCAGCTCAGTAGCCAGAGAGATTAATTTCAACCTGTTAAGGGCTCCTTGGTTTCCTTTAGGACTGATGACTTTTCACATGTATGTGATTCTTACTGATAGTTGCAAAGCGGTTTTCAGTTCCCTGATTCAGCTGCTGCCTATCTTTTCCTCAAGCAGAATTTTTATCTTCTTCGCTATCCCCAATAAGACAAGCATTCTACCAGTCCCCATTCCCAGTCTCCACACATCCTATATTCACCACACGTCTTGGCTTCTCCCTCAGCCCCGCCCTTTACATCCAATCCACCCCCTACCTGTTCAGCATTTTCCTTCTTACTCCAGGCCATCAACCTCATCAACTCAAACTGTGCTTCTGAGATCATTTACTTCACGCTCACATCCTAACCTTGGAGAAGGTGCCACTTTCTAGGTGTCACCTGAACCATAGAGAGGCCTAGTTACTAGGTGCAAAGGTGGTATTTGAACATAGACATCTAACTCCAGGGTCTCTGCTCTGATGTATCCCCTTCAATTCATTCTGTACACCCTTTTCCTAAAAGCCAGCCTCAGCCAGTGGCTCTTCATCATCAGCATTACATCTTGCCTTATTATCAAGGTCTTTCATAAGTTGGTGCACCCTACAGCCCTTCAGCATTCATTTTTTTCACAGCATCGGCTTCTTACCTTTTTTGAAGATCTATTTTTAAAAGGAAATATGAGCTTATCTGAAGGAGGTATTAGAATATGAGAAACTAAATGAAATTATTAAAAACTCATTGGTATTTTTTTTTCTGTTTTAGGAAGGCATATGGGATCAAGCAGTCTTCTGCATTGGATAGATGCAACACCAAATAACTGCTCCATTATCTTGTAGCAATAAGGTGATTCTGACAACTAATCAGATGGCTCATCTAGAAAGTGCAGGCAACAAAAGCTATCTTCCTCCTACATCTACCAACATAGCCCTCACCATATGGCAGGCACTAGATGTATTAGGATATCACTGTACGTACAAACTCACACATGATAGTACTAACATTGAGATGAGTGCTATTATTAGATAGGACTAGCAACAGGACCTATCTTCCTCAGCTCCTGTCATTATATAGTGATAACAGGACTTAGCTCAGTCTTACAGGTACTTTGAGTAGCAGAGAGGATGAGTGTTTGTCCAGACACAAACTCAGAAGCTAAGCCCGAATCAAGCCCAGGGAATTTTGCTGAGTTGATAGTCACAAGAATGAGACTGTCCTTCTGAATAAGATGAAATGAAATAGCAGGGGCAAAGCAACTACACAGAGTAGTTACCTTCCCACCTTTTCCCTCACCCAGTTTCCCAGAAATCATTCAGTGAGGTTTTATTGAGTATTCACTGGGTATATTTAAAGTAAACACACAGAAATAGATGTAGATCTCCTTCAGAGGACAAAACAGGAAGGTCAAATGGACCACTGTGGATCTTTAACCACCCAACTCCTCTCTTCTCAGCCTAATCTCTACCCCTGACTCCAAAGCAGATATTCTTCTGACTCAGAATCTTATTAAGAGCTTCTTTACCACTATCAAAGCAGCTCTCGGGGCAGGATCTGACCTTATTTTCAGCAGGGTGAAAATAACTGATACAATAGTAGCCATATTGTACTGCCACACTTCTTTTAGTGCCATTTACAGCATCCTCGTATTGTTCAGGATGAACAGAAAGAAGTGAGTTCTTTGCTTGCTTGGTTTTGTTTCTGTTTTATTGAATTGGCTCACATGATTATGGAGGTTAGTGAGTCAAAGTCTGCTGGGATAGGCTGGTGTGCTGGAGATTCACAGAGGGGTTGTAATTTGAGGCTAGAGGCTGTCTGGGGGCAGAATTCCTCCTTTATCAGGCAAAGCTGGAGGCCTACTAGCATTGCTTTACTCAAAGCTAGACTGCTCTGCTTAAAAATCTACTCATTTAAATGTCAATCACATTGAAAAATAATAATAAATGATTAAACATCTTCACAAAAAAGATCTAAAATCATGTTTACATGACCTCCAAAACTCTGGAAGTCAGATAGCTCTTTAGTGCCCCCTTGCTTGTTAGGATTTCCCGTGGCACTAGATATCTTTATTTATAGATTATCTGATGAAGTATCTGGGCACCATGCCCTGGCTGTGGTGACCCACAGCATTAGCCAATGGCAACACTTTACATTTAAACACAGAGAACTTCAACTGGGAAACTGCTGGGATCTGCCAACAGATGGGCAGGTCTGTGGATGTGAACAAGGGCTGCCCCAGCTCACTGATCTCACAGCAAATGGCTAAAACACTCCCCGGACAGGAATGGAACTTAGAAGGAAAGCTTCTCAAAATGACTGATATTAACTGATTTAATAGCAAAGGCAATCGTCTCTAAATAAAGATCTAGACCTACTCCACTGCTCCTTTAATTATAAGGTTTTATTTTATTTCCTTAGAAAAATCAACAGTAGTCGGAAGCAGAGAAGCCAGCTTATCTCGCGTGTATGGATCTGTCCCTGCTACCCAGAATAAGGGAGAGCAAACAATTGCTTTCCAAGAAATAATTACATGACCTCCAAAACTCTGGAAGTCAGATAGCTCTTTAGTGCCCCCTTGCTTGTTAGGATTTCCTGTGGCACTAGCTATCTTTATTTATAGGTTAAAGTATTGTGCTGAAAATTCATCCTGACAAAGATGTCAGTGATTACGAGATCAGTGGTTATTTTCAATTTACAGCATTACAGATCTTCCAGATGAGTTAGTAAGTGGACAAGTGTCTTCCATGTGCACTGAGAGAAATCATTTTGCTGATAAATCAGAAGAGAGAAAGCTCGTCTTTTTAGACCATTTCCAATTTAGGCAGGAACTCATGCACAGCAAGAGCCTTTACTGGAGAGCCTAAGATGCTCTGAGATGGGAGGTGACTATTTGCTTGCAGGGAGGACACCAGGGAAGGACATGTTCAGAATTGAATACTTTACGGAAGGAGCTGGTCTTCCCCTCCCAGGCTTTTATCTGCCCCATTCATCTACTTCTTACTCCTCAGCAAATATTTCCCATGTATGTGTGTGCCAGCAAATCAGAGAAAGAGCATCCTATCCACATGTAATCTCTATTACCTTTTGGAATTGGCACATCTCCTGGAGCAGGAAGGTGAACCTCTCATTATTTGGTATTTGAAGTCTTTCCTGGGCAAGCTTTGGCCTCTTTCTTATATCTGAGCTGGGCATCAACTGGGGCTTTTTCTGCCCCTAGACACGAGTGGTGAAGACTGGGCTCTGCTTGGGATGCAAAGGCAAGAGGCTCCACTTGTCAGGGCACCACCTACCGTCCCCTCTAGGCCAGCAAAGCCAGGAGTTGAAGACTTAGGGTTATCAGAGAGGAAAAGCTACTGACTCTCTCTTGTTTCTATTATCTTCAGGCTTATGTCAGCAACAAATCAAGCTCACCTCCTGGTGTTTCCGATGTCAGAGTTTCATTTTGAATCAGTGCCTCAAGTGAAATTCATTCCGATTGAATGTGGTCATCATAACTTCCAGGTAGCTGGTAATTTTCATTTAAAAACATGACTTGAAATTACTTAGCTTCACAAACTACCTTGAGCTGAAAACCAGGCTTGGCCAACCCAGGTGCTCTACTCTGTGGCTTCGAGACCACTTGCTTTCAGCGTCAGCAGCATCTGCCTCCGACCCGCTATAAGGAAGCCTCGCAAAGCTGGCTTTGGATGACCAGTGCTGATTCTGTAACTTGCTGCAAGGGATGCCTTGCTTTTGTCCCAGAAGTTTACAGAACAATCAAATTTTCTCACTGCTTTTCTCTAAATGCTCACCACTAATCCACTGAGGACAAACGTTTTAACTGAGTTAACCCAGATTTGCTGGGAAGGACACATTTTTACCTCTGATTAGGAGTTTAAAAGGCTTCCCAAAGTCAAACCATGAACCCATACCAATGGGGCAGTGGAGAGGAGGAAGAAAGATCAGACGGAGTTTTTCATAGAAATGTTTATTCAATTTAGAAAGCTCTCCTTTATTCCAAGTTCATGCACTTAAAGCAGTGAATTTTCCTGCGTGTGAGTGTGCCTGCCTTTGCCCATCTGATCCTACAGTGGCCACTCATCTAGGAAGTGATGGTCACCAGAAATATTGCTTTAGAAAAAAATGTATTCACAAAATAAGTGAAGAACTCTGTTAGATCCCAAACTATTATATTGTTCAACATCATACAGTCTGAAAGAAATCTTAAAGTTGGCAGAATTCCTGGAGTAGGGGATTTGTTGATAAGAGGAAAGCTTCCCCTGGCTAATGCGACAGTAAAGGGATACATTAGGGTGAAAGATAAAAATGGAGCAAGAGCTGGACATGGTGGTGGATGTCTATAATCCCAGCACTGGGGATGCTGAGGCAGGAGGATTGTTGTGAATTTGAGCCCAGTCTGGGTTACAAAGAGAACTCAAGGCTAGCTTGAATTGCATAGCAAGACCGAGAGAGAGAGAGAGAGAGAGAGAGAGAGAGAGAGAGAGAGAGAGAGAGAGAGAACAGAACAGAACTAGAATTGTCTGGGGCCAGAAGAAGCACAGTGTGGGGAAGGGGTGAGAAGAAGATTCTGGAAGCCTGAGAAGCTAGATGGGGCTCAGGTCCTGGGCAGCTAGATTTCCCAGGAGTATAGTGCTACAAGGCAAGGCCTCATGCAAAGATGGGTCACCTGTTTCCCAGCTGCAGCCAGGACAAAACTCTAGACAGCAAAGATATTCCTAGCACCCCGAAGCCCTGCAGGAATTTTGAGTTCTTGTCCTTGAATTGGTGTGGACAGAACTCTGCAGTCTCCTTGCACACAACCTCAGAGCCCTGTTTCTTAGGACTCTATTGTCCAAGGGCTCAAAGTTCACAACAAACTTGTAGATAACAAGCTCAAGACATCTGGTCAGCTAGCAAGGTGTAGAAGCCCAACTATGCCACAAGGTTGGCATTGGGTCATGTTCTGTGCATAGTAACTGGAAGGGCAAGTGACAGTGGCCAAGGAGCTCTGCAGAGGTATGGCAGGGTATGCAGTTCAGTGAGCTAGAAGGCTGGGACCCTCCCAGAGGCAATTACAGCTGGTGGGCACAATTAATACTATTACATAGGCAGTTCCAGGAAAAAATAATGAAATCATGTAAATACCCTGGAGTCCCTTTAATACTGTGCCTGTTTTTGAAAAAGGTCATTAACCACATACAGAGGCAAAATGGTAGTGAAAGACAAGTTTGTTTGTTTTTTTTCTGTGGCCTTCCTTGCTTTGGCCACTGAGTTAGTTTTAAGAACAAATGCTATTGATAGCTATTGAAATATTTAGGATCTCAGTGTTCCTGTGGGTCAGGAGTCCAGGAATAGCTTAGCTGGAGGCCTATGGCTCAAGGGCTTCCATGTAGCTGTAATCAGCTTGACTTGAGAGGAGAAATCCATGTCTAAGCGTGCTCGTAGGGCCCTTAGCAGATCTTGGGGCCTTGCCTCCTCCAGACGGAGTTTCTCCATAGGCAGCTCAGAGGGCTCACGCATGGCATAGAGAGCTGAGAGCACCAAGATAGGAGCCTGGCCTTCCTGCTTCCTGGTCTCAGATGGGACATACATCACGTTTACTATAGTCTGTCCACGAGAAGGGAGGGGCCAGGTCGAATTTACACTCCAGAAGAATCACATGTGGGAGTGACTGCCTGCAGGCAGCCATCCCTTGGGAACCATCTTAGGGGTGGCCATTCCTGCCACCCTCCTTGCCTTCATGTCAATAGTAAGAACAGTTATGGATGATATTAAACTAGCAGGGCTGCTATGAGAGTCAAAGGACAAGGACTGAAGGACAGCTTTAGAAATGGGTCCGGGACAAGTAGTGTCCCAAAGGGTCTTTACCCCACCCTCAGATCAAACTATGGAGGCCAGAAACATGCATTGTAACAGAATTCCATGCACATCTCAAGCACATGAACACATAAGAATGGTTTACATAATTTTCTTTCTCTAAATTGGGAAATAAAAAAAAGACAGAGAAATTAGGTAAAATTGACAAGGGAGATAAGGGGCAAATTTTTCTAGCCCTTAGCCACTTCTCCGAGGTCCTATCATCTACACGATGCTCTTGGGCTAGGTCTGGGCGCAGAGCAGCTCGTAGGTAGTGGAAACCCTGGCGATTCCAATTTCCTTGCATCACCTGAGCCTCACGGGAGCAGTGCCCGTACCCACTTAGACTCTGCCAGCACTCAGTATGATGGACACCCCACCTCCGCGGTTACCTTCTACCCCACAACTGCACTCGAAACAACAAGTGTACTTGGCAAATGATTGGAAAATACATATACTTTTTTTATTATGTTTAATACATCTCAATGCACCTTCACTGGGCTTTCTCCTTACCAACTATAAATGCTCATTATTTTACCCAGATGAAAATGGAGATGTGTCTAGCTGCAATTTATGGCAGAAGGAAATGTGATTTTGACCATCAAACCATGTTATCAGTAGTTAGAAGGCATGGCAAGATGGCATCAAAGCCATCCCTTTTCATCCCAGAAAATGATCCTTAAAATACCCCTCCCATAGATAGTACCTTACCTCATCCCCTAGGCAATCTAAACATCCCAGCCTTCACAATTATTATATATACTATACATAGATGTATGTATGTATACATTTTATGGTTCCTATTATCATTTTCAACCTTTTCTCTAGTTCTGACCATTGGGGAAATGAAGAACCGATACTTTCAGAGCTTTTACTATTTATTACGTCACTGTTCAGCTTTGTTCTGCCAACAAGGAAGCAAGGGACACATGTTAAAGATCACATTCACCCATTTGTATTGTCACTTAAAAATGAGAAATTTAAAAACTTGGCTTTGGTAGTTGACCTAATCTGAGCTTTGACACAGATTCCAGAGACACTGAGCATTAAAAGCAGAGGAGGTATTTTTCTTCCTTACTTTTGACTATCTGCACAATAAAGCCCTCGGAGTTTCATAGATCAATTAGCAAGAATTTCCAAGAATTGTAAAATGTATCAAATATTCTTCTAAAGCAACGCCAAAATTAAGTTCAGCTTCACCCATTCTCTTTATCTGTTGCTCAAAAAAAAAAAAAAAAAAAAAAAAAAGTGATATATTTAGGGCCAGGGAGATGGCTCAGTGAAATAAGCGCTTCCCTCGCAAGTGCAAAGGCCTGAGTTCAATCCCCAGGTCCACAAAAAAAAAAAAAAAAAAAAAAAAAAAAAAAAAAAAAAAAAAAAAAAAAAAAAAAAAAAAAGTGATATCTGTTGCTCCTTTATAGTATCTCAGGGGAAGGCAGGTCAAATGCAGTGCTCATTCTGGAAAGGGACATGACATCAGAGGTTGCCAGGGGTGACCACCAAGGATGTAACAGAGCCGGAAGAGCAATTGGGCTCCTGGCTGGGAGCCCCAAGTTCTTTATGCTTAATATCATTCTAAACAAAAGCACATCTACACACATTGTAGATTTAACAATATATTTGCCGTTTTCATTTGCATTCTCAGTGCTGCAAATTTACTAGCATTGCATCATCACAGAGGTTTGAAAAGATTCCCCCTCCCCCCGCAAAAGAAACCTTATCACTACATCTGAGAAAACTGTCTTCAAAATTCCACCAGTGCTGTGTTGGCTGAGACAAAACTTGCCTGCATCCGCAGTGAGTAACATGCCCGGCACAAGCGCGAAAACAAGTGACCAAGCCCAGCATACTTACGGGCAGACACAATCATGGCTGTCTTGATGCAGGGCCACATAAGACAGACTCACTTCTTCAGCTGGCCTCCACTCACAAAAGCACATCATGTAACTGCAGTCATCGTTCGCCCAGGGTGTTTCTCACGGGCAAACTTAACCACACCTATTTTCCTATTCTAGAAACCTCAAAGCATGTGAATGACTCCCTCATGACCTACGTCAGAAAGTTCAGCCCTCTGCATTCTGCAGGGGCGCGCTACTATTTCCTCCTTCCCATGTGTGTAGGTGGTCACTACAAACAACATTTTAAAAAAATCACCAACTTTTTGTAAAAAGGGTCTAAAAATTATCAAGTCAGACTGCCTTTTCTGGGCAGACAACAAAATAAAGGAACAGACAGGATAAGGGACCTGGCCCAAAGTTAGAGGGTAGGTGAGAGAAAGAGCTGGAATCTAGGCTTTAGAATCTCAAATTTTGCCCCAGGACTCAGGATCGACCTGTCAGTTGCCTTATTTGGGAGGGAGGAGGAGACAATCCAATGATACTTTTAAAAACTCACTACACTTAGGAGTAACTTAGGCACAGCTGAGGAATATGAGAACCACAATACCAACAATGCAAAATGCATGAGACAGTCTTACTCAGTCCCCAGGAAAACACAACTCAAATGTGACTAATGAAGGGGCAACTTCAGTGAAGAAACACAGAGTCACACTGCCCTTGCTACTTCCTGCCTTGTAGATTAAGATCTTTGTTAGCACTCTGGGTGGATACTTCTATTTTGTTTTACTTAATCTTTTGCCTTAGCTATTTAAGCTTTTTCTTTAAGATCTAGAAAAAATGATTGAAAGATTTTTAAAGATAATGTTCCCAGAGTTGCCAGCTATTGTCTTGTCTTCCGGCCATGACGCCCGGGGTAGGAGCTGCACCTTCCCTCACTTGCCCCACCACTCCTCTCCTCCCCACAGCTGCTCAAGGCCAGCGGGCTGGGGTGGTGGGGATGGTTAGGCACAGCTTCCTCGGCGCCGGCTCCTGGGGTGACCTACAAGTTACTTACAAGGTGTGGATGTGCTAGCGATGGGGACACAGTTAAGCAGCAAGAAGAGAAAGAATGTGTGAAATTGTGACTTTTCTCTCTCATAAAAAGTCCAAGAACATGATGAGCACAGCCTCCAGCAGGCCGGCTGCCAGGCAGACTCCAGACCAAAACTATGTTGCTTTTTCTTTTGGCAGAACCGGGGATTGAACTCCGGCCCTTACACTTGCCAGGCAAGCGCTTATTCTACTGAGCTATCTCCCTGGCCAAAACTATGTTTCTGAAGAGCTACTCAAAGCAGCCGGCTCTTTCCTGCATGTTCATCAAAAGCTTCACAGTGCAGGAAAAGACCATGGCAGTCCCCAGAGGAGACAGAACTCCTCAGGGAGATGCCATGTCTTCCTCAGCTTTCTACCATGACAAATACCTAAAAAGCATTGACCTCTTCTCTGCCCCTGGCAAGTGGGAGGGGATCTCTTCCATTAGGTTTGTGAGGCCAAAGGGAGGCTCTGATTCAGTTGGTATCTTAGAGGTGGATAAAGGTGAGAACCCTCTCTCAGATAAGAGAGCAAATTCTTAACATTTAGGAACCAACTCATTCCCATGTTCAAATTTTCACCTGATTCCACTCGTCTGTGGCCGCTGTGGGCAAGGTCATATGCCTGTAACCTGGGATCCCTGGGGGTGGAGGCTGGGGAGGCATACCCAGACATGTCTACGTAAGTGAAAGGAGGGATAAAAGAGGGCCTAGCCTTTCCTCTCTTGGGTAGGGAATATTTACCCACAAAAAAAGGAGATATCCAGTTCATAGAGTCTCTAATCCTAAAATGAGTTAAAGTTTTACAAAATTAAAATACAACTCATGCTTCTTATAAATATATAACTTTATATATTATTTGTATTTACAAAATCATACAGCATACAAATATTTTCAATGTAATACTAAGAACAGTTTTGAATCCAGGCTTGTTGGCACATGCCTATAATCCCAGCACTCGAGAGACTGAGGCAGGAGGATGGTTGTAAGTGGAAGGCCAACCTGGGCTACAAAGTAAGGTCAGGGCTAGCCTGAACTGTATACTGAAACCCTGTCTCAAAAGGACAAAAAAAGTATTTAAAAAAAAGATCCAAGGTATATTCCTGATTCAGACAGTGTTCCAGGCACTGTGGAAGTCTAAGGAAGAGAGGGGGTCCTACGGCATGGCTACAGCACCCTCCCCTTCCCTAATACCTGGCATTCTACCTGCTCCAGCTGACATGGTCCCATGTGTATCCCCCAAATGGGCAAAGCCCAGGGCCTGAGCAAAGGCCCACATGCTGTTAGTCACCAGTTCTAAGGTAACAATTCCACAATTTGGAGGACTTGGTCACAGAGCGAAGGCTGGTCTAGAAGTAAGTGCTGTAGTTGTTTAACTTTGTAAGTTAAACACTCCACACATCCAGGTGCCAAATTAATCCAGCCACAAGCTTCTTCTTCCCCAGGCTCTGGAATCTGGAAGGCCTTGCTCGCAGCACCACTCATCTTCCGAAAGTTTCTTCACATTCAGCTAGCTCATCTATCCTACGCAGCAAGTCTGCAAACGAAGGCCTTCCCTCTGGTTTCTACAATTAAAAACGAAAAACAGTTGGTGCCAGAATTCACTCTCAGGAAAGGTCTTATTGCTCCAGCTCTTACAACCCAGCAGAGTATAGCAAGCAAATCGCAGCTTTGGGCCTGGAAGGTGCAGGCATCTCCGCACACGTCTGTCTCTCCTCTAAGTGCCTCCTAGTGCTGCTAGACTACCATCAGTTACAGGATGCTTTCACGTCCCCTTGGAAGGACCTCCTGGAATGCCTTTGTGCCTGTGAAATCAAGTTCTGCTCAGCTACAGGCCTCTGTAACCTTCTCTCCCCCATCCTTTATTCCCCAATTTCATTCCACAGAAAGCTTCACGTGGCTCTCTTCTAAATTAGATTCTCTTTTGTCACTGTCAAACATGTGAATGAGTTACGGCCATTGCTTGACCAATTTGCTCTCTGTGAAAGGCTGAGAGAATGTTCTCTCTCCATGTGACTCTCGTTAGGCACACTCTACATCATCAATCACTTTCCTCTTTGGCCCCTTAATCTCCTTGATCAGAAAATTTGGGACACCACTGAGTTACAGGATTTTACAGTACAGGTTCTCCTACGTCCTGAGTCCTCACTGATCTTGTAAGGCTAGGGCCAAACTGCGGTACAGTGTTTCAGGGTAAATCCTGAGGAGATTAGACTGACCTTGTCAGATACAAAAGTTACATTTCTTGCTATATAGGTTTTGTTTTATCTTGATCTTTACTATCAAGCAGAAAAGTATAATAACGAGGTATAAAAAGTAAAGACATTCATATGCTGAGCTGTAAAAGGCTCAAGTCAACAACTTCGGACACCGTCAATCCTGCGGATAACCCACTACTATTATAGAATACTGGACTACATTGGATTATTTTGCTGAATTCACATACCTACAATATTTAAATGGCAAGGGAATACCCTTCTCTGGCAAAACTAAAAAAAAGGGGATACAAATGAAGGACCATTTTGTATCTGTATATACAAAATAGTTAGGGTAGATATACAGCTATTTTCACTTAATTCAATGAGAAGAAAGATTTGTACTAATAGTGTTTGGATAGAATATCATGTCTGCATCTTGTACTATGAAGAACCACTAAGAAGACAATATGCAATGTATTAATTATTAAAACTGTCCTACTAAGTGGTTTTGAAACTGTCTCATTGCTATTTGTTTCTCAATAAAATTAATTAAAAAAAATCAGATTCTTCTACCTCAAGTATGCATTATGTTTATAACTACCTCCCCATCTCTAAGCTGTTTTCCTCCTGCCCCCAGTGCCATTTCCTGCCCAGAAAGTCTCTGCCCACCCCAGTGCTCTCAGGAGGTGGGAGGTGTTACAGCAAGTGACAGTGAGGCTAGGCCATGGGCTCAGACAGGCACTTGCTGTAACTGGGCCAGGGCAAGCCACAACCTCCTGAGCCTACTAAATCTTCTCATCTACAAAATGGTCACCATAGAAGCTTCCACACCTCAAAGGGCTGCTGTGAGAACTAATCAAAAGTACTCAGTACAGGCCCCATACACACCAGTCAATGTCACTGTTTTTCAAAAGTTGTTTTGGTGCCTAATCTCTTCCATGAAGTGACATCCAGAATTCCCTGAGAATGAGTAAAGAGATCTCAGGAAGCTGAAGTTTGGAGGGAGAAATTCTCCTCAGTGAATGAAGGATACTTCAGTTCCACAAGTGACTCACAGAAAGGAAGAGAGCAACTTCCCCAGGCCCGTTCCCTGTCCCTGGCTCACCCAACCAGGGAAAGATTGTCATGTGGGACTAAGAGAGCAGCCTGAATTTATTAAATTAGCACTTTCTAGGTCTTTTCATCACTCAGAACTGAAGTGAGGGGGTTAGTGTCCTACTGACAGCTTGATGTCACTATAACACATGCCGCACCTTCCTTGGCTACAAAGGCTGCACATTGTCTACCCACTTGGCCCACCGCAAAGTGCTTTAGAGACTCAATAAGAGAAAGAGAAGTATCTGTACCTCCTGCCAACATCGCACCATCACCTCATACACATTCTGGGATGCCAGCTTCGGGCGGTAGAGTCGGTGGCCTTGGGTAACCATGGTTACCACTTCATAATTGGTGCTTTTCTCAAAGGGCATTCTGCCTTCAGTGAATACTTCCCACATTAAAACACCTGAAAAAAGATAAAGGTTACAGAACGATGTGCTGGTTTCCTCCGCAGAGCACAGCTGAGGAAATGAGGAGTGCGGGGCTTACCAAAGGACCAGACATCCGATTTGCTGCTAAAGCGGCTGTAATTGAACACTTCGGGTGGACACCACTTCACGGGGAACTTAGCACCAGAAGAACTTGTGTACTGATCATCCAGAACATACCTAGAGGAAGAACGCCAGAGGCTTGTACATCTCAAGTACGAACTGTGCTTTCCACAAGTGCTCTCATTTGCTCCCTTATAATCAAAAATGCACTTGTAAAGTCCCCTCAGCATCCAGCTGAAGCCCAAGGCCACCTCAGTGACCACACCTGGTGATTTCCATTTTCCTCTCGGCACGTTTAGGGACATGAGAGGGAAACATCAGTAACCACACTTTCATTTTTGTTTATCTTTTAATTTCATTAGGCAGAACAGGCAGAATACAATAAAACAGCTTGCAAACTTTTTAAAAACAAGTTTGCTCTTTAACCCAAATCGCACTTGTGAGAAGAGAGCTGCCCTAGAGGAAGTGGTGAGCAGGGGCAGACACATGCTTTGAGCCCTCTGGGACTCCACGAGCACAACTTGAACCTATAGCGTACAAAGAAAGCAAGTGGAAAAGGCAAAATGGCTGCGTGTGGTGATGCACACTTGTATTCTCAGCCCGCAGGAGGCCGAGGCAGGAGGATTGCCGTAAATTCAAGCCCAACCTGTGCCACACAGTGAGTTCAAGGCCAGCTTATATGACAAAATGAGACTGAGTCTTAAAAAAAAAAAAAGGAAAATGAAGTATGTAAACGTTGTTGTGAATACATTTATACACCACAATATTCCCACTCACACAGATAATCAGAATAACACCATATCGTTTTTCTATGTGTACATATTTATGTCCTTCCCGAAGGACATACAGAATCTAGTAACAAACAGTGGCTCTTTCTGGGGAGACTTTGATCAGAGGTGGTAAAAGTGAGGGCTTCAGCTCTTTCTGTAATGTGTTCTGTACATATTTACAAGGGGAATGTATCTATCATTATATGTGCTAACAATTTCTAAAAGTTGCCATGAGAAAATATTAAAATAAATGCAAGAGCTTCCTTTGTTATACAATACAAAGATGGTCCCTGGCAGACAGTGCTCCCAATACAGACAATGGGTTGGGTCAAGTTGTTCTCAGTCAGGAGAGCCTGAAATTGGTACACAAAGAATGCTTTAACCATGTATTATATGAAAACACGGATTTTCTAAAAGCTGAATATCTGAAGAAGGCACATATGAAAATGGAGGACAGGCCACCAGACACTCAACATCTTCATGTGAACCACAGAGAGCACCGGGTGGTCAGCAGCTCTGGGGGCAGAGGCTGATAGTGAGGGCTCCCCGACCTCCCCTCCTGAGCTTCCTCAGGAGCTGACCATGGCTCCACAGGGCCTGTCCTCGGCTGCCACTCTGCTGCTCCTCATGCTGCCCATGGGCCAGCGGCCTGGCCATCTTCTGGTTTCCTGAGTGGCCCAAACTCATCCCAGACATCAAGTTCTGCCCTTGCTGCCCCTTCCACCTGGAAAACTTCATGCTTAGATTCTCACTAATGGGTTACTTTTCCCTTGGGGTCTCACAGAAAGTCTTCCCGCCACTAGATCTAAAAAGCAGCCATCACTCCTGTCCCACCCTAAATTATCTCTCTTGAAGAGATAATGGCCTCTTTTTACCAGATGTTTTTCTGAAAAGGGCCAGATACAATGCACAGTCATTCAGATCCCACAGGCCCCACGTCCCTGGGACAACTGTCAACTGCACCTGTGCAGCACTGCCGCCACAGACCACACCTTGGCAAATACGCAATGCTCTGTCTCAACAACACTACTTTTATGAACACCGATAGGCATTTCAAAAAGTCTTCAAACTAGTCTTTGAATTTTCTTCAGCCATTTAAAAATGCACGCTGCACTGCTGGCTTGAAGGTGGAACAGCGGCGAAGGGCGGCTCAGCAGGCCATCGCTTGCTGGCACGCCCTGCTCTCACACACACTGCTCACAGCCCTTCTGCTTCTTCTTCCTCCAGAGCAGACAGTGCACTGTGTGGCGGTGCACAAAGCTCAGTCTCCACTCTGGTTCCTGGGGTTGTGCCTGGCATGCAGCACGTACCTCACATTTTTATGCATGGAGAAATGGAGGTGCATGTTTCATAGGAAACATGACAGTGGCAAGCCATACAGTTATATGTAGAAGATGAGTAAGGCAATGATCCTGAGAATCTTTGGAAGATTTTTGAATCTAGCAGTTAATTGGAAAGATTCTCACCCTGACTAACTATATGTACTGACACCTGTGAACTAAGCAACTGCACTGCAGACGGTAATCTGTAATAGTGGTTTCATGCTTGGAGTGCCTGTCATTCTGGTCTTCTGAATATGGGCTGTTTGTCATGACATGCCAGTTGCTGCTGTGCTGTCTCTCAGGTAGATGACTGTTCAAAAAGAAGGGGGTGGTGAATGAAGGCAAGAGACAGGAAAAGGAATATTGCGGGACTGTCCTGCTACAAGGTTGTATATGGTTAGATTTCTGGACTTATGTGTAAACATAAGAATTATATAATTCTTTATGCCTATTTTTAAAATATATTTTAATTTTTAAAATGTTTTTTCATCATATTCTATAGGGACTTAAAGTTTAACATATCAAAGCTTGATGAAAAATACCTGTTCCATGTTATGCCTAAGATATTTGATAGACAGATAGTGAGGTTAAGCTTAACAGCCTAGGTTGTATGGTAATAACAACAAGCTTGTCTTCTGGAGGGTTAACAACCTAAGTTTGCAGACCAAAAATTAGAGAAAAAGGAGGGCCACAAGGAAAGCCAACATTTTAGCCCTAGCCTTCCAGGTCAATTAAGACTCAGGACATATGGGAACTTGTACTGTAATGACATGTAATTCGGTAGTGTCCCAAATTTTCTCATCAAGGAGATTATGGGACCAAAAAGGAAAGTGATCGATGATGTAGAGTGTGCCTAAGGAGAGTCACATGGAGAGACAACATTCTCTCAGGCTTTCTCAGAGAGCACATTGGCCAAGCAATGGCCCTGACTCATCCACATGGCTGACACTGACAAAGGATCTACAATCTGAGGTACAGAGTCTCAGGATAAATCCTGAGGAGATTTGACTGACCTTATCAGATCCAAAGCTACAACTCTTGTTGCATAGGTCTTGCTTTATCTTGGTTGTAACCATCCAACAGAAAAGTATAAAAATGAAGTATAAGAAGTAAAGCTGGGGCTGGGGAGATGGCTCAGTAGAATAAGCGCTTGCCTGGCAAGCTCAAGGGTCTGAGTTCAATCCCTGGTTCTGCCAAACAAAAAAAGAGACTTGTATCCTAGTACCAGTACACACACACACACACACACACATACACACACACACACACAAAGAAGTAAAGCCATGCTGTTATGTTGAGCTGTAAGGGACTCAGGTCAACAATTTCTGACATTGCCAATCAAGCAGAAGACCCAATACTACTACGGACTACTGGACTCTTTTGGAATATTTTGCTGAGTTCATACACCTATAATATTCAAATGACAGAACTGAAAAAAAAAAAGGGATACAGATGAATGTCCATTTTGTTGGGATAATGGTTAGAATAGATATATAGTTACATTCTCTTAATGAGTAGAGGGATTTGTTCTAATAGTGTTTGCAAATAGGATATAATGTCTGCATCTTGTACAGCAAATAACCACTGGAAGGAGAGTATGCGGTATGCTAATTATTGAAACTGTCCTATCAATTTGATTTCAGACTGTCTCATTGCTATTTGTCAATAAAATTATGGAAATAAATAATAAATAAAAATATAAATAAATGAATAAATAAATATGTGTGTGTGTAAAATTGATACAAATAAATAAATGTCCTTAGCAGGAAAAAAAAAAGAAATGGAGGTGCAAAAGAGACAAACTACTTTTTATGGTCTTTCAAATCACTCTACTGAAACTACGAAAATTAAGTCATCAAAGCACTGCAGACTTAGTTTAAGCTATGCCTCTGACCGCCAAAGTCTTGTGAAAACCAGGGTGAAAAGTTGTGTACTTAGCAGGCTCTTCTACCACCTAGTGGAGAGAATTATTAACACCACAGTTTCTGGTTATTTTAATATATTTGTCTCAGAACTGTTAAAATTTCCTTATTAATTACCACACTTATTAATTCCACATAGCAATGTGTGTGTGTGTGTGAATATGACTTCCAAGCACGTGTACTCAACCATACCTCGCCATTCCGAAATCAGACACTTTTACAACTCCTGCCTCGTTCACTAGACAATTTCTTGCAGCCTGAAAAACAGTAGTGACATAGTACTTTTTAAAAATTTCACAACAACACTAGAAAAATGTAATTTATTCTATCATTGACTATAATTCATTCAATATTTTAAAAGGGTAGAAATATCTTCATATAAATTATTTTTATCCCCATGAAAGTGTTTCTAGTGCATGTATAAAATAATAGGAAGAAAAAATGGGTCAGAAAGTCACACTGTCAATAAAGTGTTATCACATCATCTTTACAAAGGCCAATAGGAAGAGTGATCCATTTTTCTCCTTCTGGCTCTACTCTCATTAAATTATGTGATTTTCTTACTAAGTATCACCGTCTCTTGAAGGCCTTCAACCAGGTTCTCAGTAGTGAGTTTAGTAACAAAGAACCAGCAAGATGATGGCCAACCAGTGATCAGCCACCTTAATCCTAAACTGTCAAAAAAAAAAATGCTTGTAAAGCCCAGCCAGATAGCTCAGTGGACTAAAGTGGATCAGGGTTCAAACCCCAGTGTGCCATGCTGATGCCAGCCCCAACCCTGGGGCACACTGAGACACAATTGAGACTGGCTGTGGTGGCACTCACCTGTAATCCCAGCACTTGGGAGGCTGAAAACAGGAGGATCACTATGAGTCCAATCTGTGTAGTGAGACCCTGTAGACCCCATACTAAATACATTTTAAAAAAGAATGCTTGCATCTAAACAGTGTCCCATTCATCATTTATGAGCTTTCCAGGATATCAAGACATAATTTTAAAAAACAAAATATGATATTCTCAACTTGTCATAGAAAATATCTGGATTTTTAAATTGTACTTCTTGCTCATTCTTCAAAGTTTAAGACAATAATTTGGTAGAAAAACATGGCATGTCTCCAAAGGAAGAAGCGATATTTTGAACACTGTAACCCAAGAGCAGAATGCAGTTTTCTTCCTGACTGTTCACAATCTTCTTTTATATATGTGGCAGTACCACTTACACGAGTTTTTCTCCTGATAAGTGCATGTTAAGATTCTCAACTGTTAGTTGCCTCCCTTCCTCAGAAGACACCCATTGTGCCTCCACTCAGTGGTCAGTGGGATTCTTCCAGCGGAAAGAAAAGCATGAGAATCTTCCTTCATGGGTACTGCGGACTATTACTAGTATCACAGACACAAAAACATCAGAACTTGTTTTTGCTAAGACAAGGTCTGTGTGTAACATGAACAGTCTACCACACTCATGCAGATAGTCAACTTGCACCAAAAGAGGAAGGTGACTAGTTCATGAGTACCAGGATAACTAAGAGCTGCTCTTCCTCACCACTGAGACTAATCACCATAAATCACGCACCCTGCCTGTCGGACAAGGCCTTGTGCCCCAGGCATACACTGTGATAGCTTTTATTGGTCTCTGTGTGCAATACATGATTGCACTTATCTTGGGGAACTGGCAGACACATTCGCATTTTAATCATTTTACTTTCCCTTCGCCTTCCTGCCCTCCCTTCTCCCCATCGCAGACCCCTGCATATCTCCATGAAGTCTACCTCCCTGTTTCCTAGCATCTCTTTTATTTTTCTCTTTAAACTATTTGTATTTTAGATTTCTCATATAGAAGAAACTGTGATTTTTAATTTTCTGTGCCTGATTTATTTCACTTAGCACTACAGTCTCAAGATACATCCATTTTCTTACTAATGACTCAGATTTGTCTCCATCACAATTATTTTAAAATCAGTACCAGCTTTCTTTTTCTGTAACTTCCAGATGAGCCTCCATCTTTTCCTGGTGGTTTGAGGAAGAAAAGAAATTAAAGAATTTCTCAGACAGCTCCGTGTAAAGTGTGGGAGGTGGAATAGTTTAGGATTGTGTCAGAGGCAGGCCAACCCTAACTTCTCTATTTTATCCTACTAGGCAAGCGATTTCACTTCCCTGAAGCCAGATCTATTATCTCGAAAACAATAATGGTAATAAACCTTCGATGACTAGCTAGCTCACTGGATTTTTCCAGGAGATCACGTAATGTATGAAAGCTTGGTTGGAGATAAGTTATAAGTTATTAAGAGTTCATAAAAAATATTTCCTTTAAAATTACGAGCCAAAACATTGTTAGAAACAAAAACTGGGTCCTTTTTAAATATACCACTGACCATCGGCCGAGCCAGTGAGACAGAGGTCAGGCCCAGGAATTCACGGGAGGACAGGGGTGCTTGGTTACCAGGTCTCGGTGGATGAAGCTGTTAGTCTCCAAGTACTCCATCCCTTCGCACACATCCTGACACATGCTCAGCAGCATGTCTCTGCTGAAGAGGCCTTGTCTCTGCCGGAGGAAATTCAGAAGGCAGCCTCGTTCCATGAACTCGGTGACGATGTAAATGGGTTTCTGCTGAGTGCACACGCCATAGAGCTGCACCAGTTTCGGGTGCGTCAGCTTCCTGGTATGAGGTCATATTCAGAGTTATGAGAAGCAAAGAAAGGGGTACGTGGGTTGGCTGGGGAGGGACAGCTCTTTAATACAAAAGCAAAGCCCAGAAGGAGACGGTGACTTACATCATCACCTTAGCTTCTTCTATAAAGTCCTCCTCACACATGGCCCCTTCGCGAATTGCTTTGATGGCTACTTTGTACTGGGCTCGCCACTTGCCCAGTCGCACCACTCCGAAGAGCCCACTCCCCAGCTCCCGCATAAAGGTCAGCTCTGAAGGGTTAATCTCCCACTTCTCTGTAAGACAGAGGGAAAGCAACAGCAGTTACTAAGGAGAAGGCGGTCAATGGCATGGAGGAGGGAAAGGCTAACCAAGATCAACCTCAAAGTTGGAAGCGCTGGGAAGCATGGAGCACAGCCGCAGCCCAGTGGCAGCTCCCTGCTCCCCTTCCAAGTGTCACAGGACACACAGGCAAAGGAGCTCAGGAGGGGGAGATTCTGCATAAGGGGCTGCTTTCAGTGGACTGAAAGCTAAGGTACTTCATGGTGGCGTATTTCATTATTTTATTGGCACAATTTAGGTACAAAATGACTGTATTCACTCTATGAATCCTCCTAGGGCATATGAGATGTCCTGATTTCTTTCTTTTCCCCTCCCCTCCCTCAACCCCTCTCTTCCCTTTCTTATTTATAAAGCTTTGTTTCTATTTTGCCTTCTTTCATTTTTTTCTTTCCCCTCATTTCCTTCCCCTTCCCCTCCCTCTATTGCCTCTTTCCTTTTGAACAATTTTTTCTATCTCAAAATATCTATGCACATTTTAACCTCACTTATTCTTTCAGTGTCTCACATTAGGGAGAAGATGAGATATTTATGCATGTGTGTCCCATTTGTTTCATGTAAAAATAGGGTCTCAAAGTGCTTCAAAATACACAGACTTCCTCCTTTATCACTCTTCACTCTGGATTTTTTTTTTTCTTCTTCTTCCACTTTACTGAGTTAGAATTAAACCTGCTATTTTAGGGCCGGTCAGATACCTCATCAGATAAAGCACCAGCTTAGGCAGATGCAGGGACCTTGGCATGCAGTGCTGGTTCCACCCCTGGGACGTGCTGAGTCAGTGACTGAGATTGGGCATGGTGGCGTGTACCTGTAATCCCAGTGTTTGGGAGGCTGAAAACAGGAGGATCACTACCAGTTGGATCTGTGTAGTGAGATCCTGTAGACTGTGCTAAATACATTTAAAAAAAACAAAACCCTGCTATTTTAAAAGGCTTCTGCCAGAAGCAACAAAAACAATCAAGTTGAAAGCCTTCTCTGTTACCTCTGCCCTGACATTCCAGAGAGGAAGCTACAAAGCCAATGCAGACCAGAAAAGGCTATAATTGTTTTAGATGTAATGCTCTAAAATTAATTTATATTCACAAAAAGTTTTCTACTAGTTGGATGTGGTGGTGCACACTGATAATCCCAGCCCTCGGGAGGCTGAGGGAGGAGGATCATTTCAAGCTCAAGACTAGCTTGGGCTACATAGTGAGCTCAAGGCCAGCCTGAACTGCATAGCAAGACCCTCTCTGAAAAAGACAAAAAATAAGTTTTTTACTGAATTATTAGTGATAAAAATAGAAAACCTACTCTGCCATAAGGAAGGATAACCCTGAATTATTTGTGGATTGAGACCATAATGCTAAGTGAAATAAATCAGATGCACAAGTTTAAACATAAGATAGTTTCTCTTACATGGAAAACCCAGAATACCAACGAAGAGCAAAATAAAAGATAAATACTAGAAAATAGGGAGACAGATCTTCTGCAAATGGCAAGGAGATCCAGAGATGGAAAGGAGGGGCCGGGCAGATGGCTCAGTGGAATAAGCGCCTTCCTGGCAAGTGCCAGGGCCTGAGTTCAATCCTTGGTCCCACTAAAAAAAAAAAAAAGAGAGAGAGAGAGAGAGAGAGATAGAAAGGAGAGGAGGGGAGAAGCAAAGAACTGAGATGTGTTCTGTAAAGGTACACTAACTCCCCATGAGGAGTGTAATCACTGTGTACTACAAACATGTACTAAAAGAAAAACAAAAACTTTTACAAATAAAATTGAAAACTTAGGCTTATAGTAGCAATGAAACATAATCATTTAAAGACCCAAACTATAAAAGTTAGCTTATTTTTTAAAAAGTTCAGCTGAGTGGGATTTTACACATCTAAATCTGTTCAGTGATAAAAGATTCTAAGGATTTGAGGGAAATTCGCCAGTGCAAGCACAAAGCGAGAGTTACCATAGCTGAAGCCTGCTGTGGTTGGTGCATTCTTCCCCTTTGTACTAACAGGGTACCGCAGCCTCGTGACAAGTCCTAAGAAACAAAGAAAGTAGAGTTGAAGTCATTCTGAACCATTCTACATAGCCAAATGCTACCCTGGAAATGCACGTACAAAACACTTCCACGTACTGCTCATCTCCTGTGTGGACAACAGCACTTAGCTTTATGTGTTCATTCAACGTATTCTTTTCTAAATACTGCCATTTTAAATCAGGCCTCATGCTAGCTTCCTCTTTTCTGAAACATTTTTAAAGGATATTAAGAAGTTTCTAACTGCTGTTACCAGCAATTACTTCATATTCTTTTCCAGTATGATAACTAAACTATGAAAAAGAATTATATCAGTCTACTTCAGATTTACCCTTCCATCCCTCCATCTCTTGGTCTGCTTGTCAGGATTTGCCTGACACAATTCAGTGTTAGCAAGTTTTGCATAAAAAAAAATTGAGATTTTAACTTTAAGACTTTAGTAAATGGGAAGCATCAATTATCAGAAATGAGTGAAATTAAATCCTTTAACCTAAGCTGTCTATAGCAATAAATAAGAAATAGGAGGTGCTTCTTCTATAAACACCCAGAAGGCCAAGGAGATGGCTCAGTAGGATAAGCGTTTGCCTGGCAAATGCAAGGGCCTGAGTTCAATCCCCGGTTCTGCCAAAAAAAAAAAAAAAAAGAAAGAAAGAAAATATAAACACCCAGAGCACTCACTCTATTTCTTCTACTATAGCACATTTTGTAGTAATTAAAAACTATTATATACACCACTGTCCCCCTTTAGGGGGTAAGACCTAGAAGACTCAGGAGCCATGACTCTTCAGTCCAATGCAGTCTCCTAAAACATAGCCTGTTTTTTTTACTATGAAGTAAGTGCTAAGTATATGTTTGTCATGAATCAAAATAATGGCCAACATAAGTCCCATTCAAGAACACAAAAGAAAAAAGGAGGAGAATGCTAGCATGAAAGAAAGAAAATAATAGGAAATACAAAGTTTTCTTGGGATAAATCGATATGAATTATTTCCTCAAATTTTAAGCACAGAATTGCCATATAATCTAGCAAATCCGCTCCTAGGCTGATACCTAAGGGAAATGAAAGCACATTTATTTCCCAGCACATTTCCAAGAGCACCTGTACACAAGTGTTCCTATCAGCATTCTTCACGGAAGCCAGTGTAAACACAAGACATGCAATGGTTTATCATTATCAATAAAAGGAAATGGATACCTCATGCAAAAGCCTGCCTGAACTTAGAAATTCCATCTTCCACAGAAGTCCTTCTTGGGACATATTAGACATAAGCAGACTATACAGGCTAATTTATAAGGGTCATGCTCAGCAAACTCATCAAAGCAAAATCTTTTATTGGAGATTTATATTTTTCCAGAATCTTTAGTGATATCTTCAGCAGCCCCCCCCCCCAAGCTCATTAAATCTACAGTTTGTATACATCCAGCTATGTCCTGGTTTCCATAAATAGATGAAAGCTGCCTTCTTATTACAACAGGTGGGGATTAAGATCCTGAGTCCCTAGATTCGGAGTTAGAGAAGCTGACCCTCTGTCTTGTCACTGCAGAATTACTTTTATTAAAGAGTAAAATGTAGATTTATATGTTGGCCTAAGAATCTAACCATCCCACAAATATTGTGCTAGGTTCCACAAATGGTAACTCAATAACTAGCACTTCCTGTGTAATTCCTGTGTAACCAACCCTGTGCATTTTGATAATTTCTGATTATTTCAATAAACTTGTAGATTTTTCAATTAAAAGGGGGGATAGAATACTTACACATGATACAACATGTAAAACTGTCAAAAACACTACACTGAAAACTGTCAGAATCTGAAACTAGTTACAACAGACCACATAGTGCATGATTCTACTTATATGAAATGTTCAGAATAGGCAAATCTACAGACCAAGTAGGTCAGTGGCTGCCTGGGGCTCAGCTGGAGAAGGATGGTGAATGCTAACGAGTACAAGATTTCTTTGGGCAATGATGACAGTGCTCTTAGAATCAGATTATGGTGACAGCACAACTCTGAAATATATTAAAAACTTCACACTTTAAAAAGATAAAATTTGGGGGACAGGATATCATGTCTGCATCTGGTGATATGAATAACCACTAAGAAGACAATAATATGCAATGTATTAATTATTATAACTGTCCTACTAATCAGTTTTGAGAGTATCTCATTGCTCTCTGTTTTTCAATAAAATTGTTAAAAAATAGATAAATAATAGCTCAGTAAAAAAGTAAAAATGCACTCACAAAAGAACAATAGTCTTTGCAAAAAAATTTGCTTTGTTAGGCTACACAGTGTACTGTTTCATCCTAAGGAACTTCAGCAGGCATAAATGTGGTTTGTGGGTTATTTTGCTTTGTTTTGTTTTGTTTTATTTTGTTGGTGTTTATATTGTTACCAATGAGATTCTGAGCAGAGCTGAGATTCAGAAAGAAAACTGAGCACATGATTACAGTTGGGACATGAATTTTGGCTTAAATTTTTTAACCTTACAACTGTATAAAAGCAATATGCATTCAGTAGGAAATGTACTTGATTTCTGAATTGGATCTTCATAGCTAATGACTCTGGATCTTCCCAGACACTGAGCTAGCAATGTACGGTATGAACCTTCAAGGAATGCTCGGTGGCCACAGGGATCCTCAGCTCCAGTCAGCTATGGGACCGACCTGCACAGCGGACTCTGTTGCTAACCAGGAGTTTAGTTGTTTAGGTGTAATGAATATACTGTTAACTTAGGCTATTTGAACTTATGATGGGTTTACTGGACATCCCACCACAAGTCCAGGAGTATCCTACACACCACTCTTTGGAAGCCTATAGCATAGAATAAAATCCTCAACTCATCTGACAGCTCCTGGGGCTATGTTAAAAAACAGATAGCTTTCTCTCTGCCTTTTTAAATTTTGAGACAGGATCTCTCTAGGTTCCCCTGGCTGGACTTGAACCCTTGAGTTCAAGCAATCTCTGCTTCAGCCTCACAGCTTGCTAGGACTAAAGTCACATGCCACTATACTTGGCTTAAATAGACATAGTTTGAATTTGAGTTTAGTATCAAGAATATAAAGTGCAGAAATGTGAATATTTCCCATATATCATTAAAATAAGTCCTGTCCTAAGTTTAAAACAGAGCTTTTTTTTTTTTTTTTTTTTTTTTTTTTTTTTTTTTTGCGGTACCAGGGATTGAACTCAGCTCTGCTCAGAATCTGATTGGTAACAAGACAAACACCAACAAAAGGGAGTGTGACACTGTCTAGCCCAACAAAGCAAGTCTCAATGGTTAGGCAAGTGCTTATTCTACTGAGCTATCTCCCGGACCCTAAAACAGAGCTTCTTGTGAAACTTGATAATATTTCTCATTTTTCTTTGGCTCTATCATTTCCTTAACATGCAGTAATTTTGTATCAATCATATCCTACAATTAGCTAACTATACAACAAAACTCTCAATGAGAATACATTACATGTCTGATCATGCTAATCACATTTTCATATTTGAAATAGATATTACAGCTTCCTTACCTGCCGCATTGTGCTTATGATATTCAATAAGCTCTGGTATTGAACCGAAAGCATGCTTTTCTGCTAGATAATATTTCTTTGGAGATGTTGCTGTTTCCTTTATGTGATAATGCCTAAAATTTGATGAACCTTCCCTATAACAAAAATCAAAATGCGTTACAACCGAGATGAAATAATGCAGCTTCACTCTTAGATGCTTTCTCCAGGGCAACCACAGGTTGCTTCTACACGGCTCCTTCTAATTCAGGCATAAGTCTTACTTTTCCCCATGTTCTTCCTAGCTTTGCCTTTCACATTAACGGGGACAAATTTTGAAAGTGGTCACTGATAATGTATTTGGTTACTTACATGAGATTGAAAGAGAAGGTTCATTAACTCCAGCCAACAACAACTCAAAGTTTTAAAATGATCATTAGTTGTTACCACCTTTTGTTTCTGCTATTGGGATAAATTTGTAAATGTCCAGAACACTTGAACTCCCAAAGTAAATATATTAGATTTTAAAAGTCCACATTCCTCTTTAAGTATCTTTACAGAATCCAGATCTTCTTTAGTCATCACTTGCTAAAAATGCTTTCATGATGGTTCTCATTGCTCTCAAGATAAATGTGTGCACCCTTAATGCTGATTATTAGGGCTTGTATCCAAATGTCTCCCCAAATCCTCATGCAGTCACAGGCAGAGCTTCTGAGAGGTGGCTGGATCAAGGGAGTGTGACACTAAAATTAAGAGTGTGTGGTACTGGATATGTCCACTAACTGCTTTAGCACAGTTCTGAATAAATTTACTGAAAACAAAAACCCTGCCCTGTATGCAGGTGGCACCAACCAATAAGCTGCAGCCTGGATGAAATCAAAGAGGAAAGGGAGGCGGGCTCCTGCTGCTACTTTCCTGCCTATCCTATCACGGATGGTTTCTCTCCTGCCATGCTCCTCTGACCTGCCTTGTCTTGACCAGCCAGCTATGGGCTGAAACCTCTCCAAACTGTGAACCAAAATCCACCTTTCTTCCTTTAATGTTGGGTGTCAGGTATTTTGACTCAGCAATGAGAAAAGTAACTAAGACATTGATGTTAGCTGTCTTCTGCTTTTACCTCTCAAGTCTCTCTTGCTCTCACACCTGTATCCCTTTCTCTAACCCAGCTATACACACTTTTTTTAGTTCCTTGATTTTCTGTATCCTCTCTCTCCTCTCGAATCAAGTAGTTTCAACGGTCAGAAAGCCTCTCCTTATTTCCATTTTTTTTTCTGCTTTACGTATGAGGTCTCAGCTTATGTAGTACTTAGGATGACAAGCGTGAATGACTCAGGCATGTCTTGGACATGTGCCCCCCAGCCATGCCCACACACATCACCCTCACTCTATCCCTTCCTCCTACACCATTTTTCCCACATGTTGCCTGTGTATCCTCTACTAAGATACTGGAGGGGAAGATCTGGGACTACTTTGCTCACTTAGTACTCAGTGCAATATAATAATTATTTGCTGAACATTTCTAAAGCTTTTACGGCAATTTTTAACAAGTAGGTAGATAACTGATAGATACTGCCAAAAAATATACACTTCAGGAAAGACAAATCATATGATATTTTTTTAACAGATAGTGTTACCTTCATGTGGGGAACCCCTACAGAATATCACATGTTCAGAAAACTG
The DNA here is from genome assembly GCF_000260255.1 of Octodon degus. Classification (NCBI taxonomy): domain Eukaryota; kingdom Metazoa; phylum Chordata; class Mammalia; order Rodentia; family Octodontidae; genus Octodon; species Octodon degus. The sequence continues at coordinate 2,673,683 of NW_004524811.1, forward strand.
GTTACATTGCTGGCCATTACAGAAGAAACTGAAAATGCTTCTGTAGCAACCTCAATGACCAAAGTTACCCAAGCAGCAATTCATCATAGTAATGAATGTCTGGCAGCTAATGGCCACTGCTTTGTGCACCTCTTATAATTGTAAAGGCCAAAAGTAACTGGTATTAATCACGTGGCATCTCAATATTAAAATATTTATACCATTTTGTTTTTTTTTCTTTTGGCGGAAAAGGATATATTTTTTTTTTTTTTGGCAGAACTGAGGATTGAACTCAGGCCCTTGCACTTGCCAGGGAAGCACTTGTTCTACTGAGTCATCTCCCCAGACCCTTATACAATTTTTTATATTCCTGAAGTATATACACATTTTGGTGGTGAAAAATGTTAATATTGAAATCAGCACTTGTTGAAAATTAGAAACACTTGTAAACAATACAGAAAGTTCATACAAAACTCTTAAAAAAACAAAATAAAACAAGTAAAAAAAAGAAAAGTAAAAGAACAGCATTACTTACCCTCCAAACTTTGTATAAAGGGAGACTGTGTATAAGCCTGGTTGACTAGAGTCCCTTACCATAAAACCACCTTCTTTATCCTAAAATCCAAAGTGAAAAATTCCTTTTTTAAAAAACCCAGTGCCATACAAAAGATTCAAGAACCGAATTTTATGACTATTACCTTTGCCTAGAAAAACCTGCTTTGTGGAAGTGAAACTTCCCAGTAAGGCCTCCTGGTTTCTACTCTGCACTCATGCAATATGACTATAGAAAGCACACTCACACTCTTCCAATCCCAAGTTCACACCTACCAAGTGAGATACCACAACTCAGAGTCCTCTGAGGACCCTTCTAGAATTAGCAGATAAGACTGTGAAATTCCAATAGGTGCTGCGCACATGGGAAAATGGTTATTGAAAATGTAAATCTTAACAATTGAGTTTCATTTCAAACATTGTTCATATTTGCTATAAGCTTCAAATCCTGACTCAATATCATTTTGCATCTATACAGCATTTTTCCTGTAAATATCAAGTGCTCTTTATAAGAGTGTATTTAAATATCTTTAATTCCCCTGGAGTTTGATGTCAAATGTTACTCTGCGCAGAAGGAGAGATGGAGGCACAAAGTACTTAAACAGAGGAAATCAAGTCAGAACTGCTTGAATATTGGCGAATGAAGACAATGCTAAATGGGTAACAGATAAATCCTTAACAGGTTCCAAGCAACAGAAAAAAAACTGAGCCTCAAATACTTGCCTACCAACAATCTTGTCAAGTCAATCTCTAGCATTTACACTGTTTTAGGATTAAAAGTGTGTTTCACAATTGAAAAGTAAAGTAAATTTTGTTCTTATTCTTAAGTAGATCTGAGATAAAATCCTATAAATCACCTGATCAGAACAATTACAATAATTATGGTAATTGATCAGTAAAAATATAATAACTTCCATTTGTGTCCTGAAAGCCCACTGTTCTAATTTTCTCATATGTGAACGTATATAATCCTGATAACACTCTTGCAATGTAGAAATGCCTCTTAATCCATGCCTTACTTCATGAGGAAAAAATACACACACACACACACACACACACACACACACACACACACACTTGACAGAGAAAAGAATGAGAGAAGAAAGAGAGTCTAGCACTTGGGAGGCTGAGGCAGGAGGATCACTGAATTTGAGGCTACATAAGTGAACTACATAAGTGAGCTCAACACCATCCTGAACATTATAGTGAGACCCTGTCCCAAAGGAACAAAAACAGGGTCAAGGATATAGCTCAGTAGCATAAAACATTGTGTTTTCCACCTGCCTGGAGCACAAGGTCCTGAGTTCAATCCTTGACACTGAAGAAAAAAAAAAAAAAGAGAACAAAAACAAACAAAAAACCAAACAGTGTAGAAAGGCTGGATAGCTTGCTGCAGGTCACAGAGGGAGTAGCAAAGGAGGCTCGGGACCCCAGCCACCTAGCTGCCCCCTCCTCTGCAGGGGCCTCTCACTGTGAGATCTGCTGGATGGCACACAGGGGTCCTGCAGGGGTGAACACTGTTAGGGGTTGGCTGAACAAGTAAAGTCACCGTAGTTACTTTTGCAGCATAAACTACGGGAACAATTGAAAAACCTGGACTGATGCTGATAAACAGGAGAGAACAATTACTAAACAGACCAGCTAGCTCATAAATGCAGGGAGCCGCAGTCATCTTCTAATGTAGTACTTCTGTCTCACACAGATACGAAATTAGAATAGGAAAGTCATAACCAGACTCGGTTCTTCCTCAACTAAGTGCAATTTCCTCTGCATATACTTGATCTTCTCCCTTTATTTTTCTATCGTGTGAGAACTTCAGCACATTTTTCCTAAGGGCGATTAATATATTATTAAAATTCATCGATAAATAAGATCACATGATACAATGTAAATTGTTCTACAACAACTTTGAGCAAAAAAAGAAAAACAACTTAAGTACAAAAATCAAGATGCTAAGTAATAAATCAATAAGAAAGAAAAAAAAGAAAATGTTGTGTATATGTGTCTACTCTTAAGGCTTAAATTGTGTCACTTTCCTCATAACCCTCCCAAAAAAGTCTACAGTCCCAAGCCCCAGTATTTTTTAATATGATCTTACATGGACATTAGAGATAGATGTTTTATGAGTGTTTTTGGTGTGTGTGTGTGTGTGTGTGTGTGTGTGTGTGTGTATCCAGGGTCTGGGTAATTTGCCAAGTATGGGCTAAGACTTGCATCCTCCTGACTCAGCCTACAGAGTAGCTGGAATACTGTCACCTGTCACCAAACCCAACTGAAGACAGGCTGTCAAGTTAAAAGGAAGTCACTAGTGTGGACCCTAATTCGATATGACTGGCACCCTAATGAAATGAAGTATGTATACACAGAAAGACCTGTACAGAGTGAAGAGGATGTAAATAAATGGAGAGCCAACAGCCTTGTGTAAGCTAAGGGGAGAGGCCCACAAGAGTCTCCCCTCGTAGCTCCCAGAAGGACCCAGGTCTCCCTCCTTTGCCTTGGCTTTGGGCTTCTAGCCTATGTAACTGTGAGGCCAGAAAGTTCTGATGTCAGAACCACTTAGTTTGTGGCACTTTGTTACTAAGCCCAGTAAACTAAAACACCAATGTTTTCTTTTAAATAACATTAGGGAAAACCTCTTTATAGCATCATGTTTTTATGTGAGACCACTTATAAGATACTCATTAAAATTAACTTGTGTTGAACCTTTCACCAAGAAAGCATAACACTCACCTCAGTTCTGAGGAGCTGTTCTGCCTTGCTTCTATTTGTGTTTCTGCAATACCATCTAAAGGGGAAAAATACATAGATATTTAAGCCCTCAGAATTTTACAAGGCGTTTTTCACAGGTTATCTTTACAGGAAGGACTAATAAATTCATCAATAACAAATACAATAAATAAGAACGATGCAAGACATTACTCATCACCTCAATAGACAACACTAATGTTTTGATGTAAGTATTCCAGGCCTTTTCCTACCCATAATTTTATTAAAATAATACATGTATGTCAACATTCTTATTATTTCATTAAAATGAGATCAAACTCTACTTGAGGCATCATAGCTTGAATTTTTCACATGATTTTTTTTGCAAATTATTATAGTTTTATGTATATCAGTTAGGATGTGTCATGATTTATGTAAATTGTTCATTACTTAACATAAAAATTGTTTTTAATGCACCATTATTGTAATTGCAGCAAGAATGGATGTTATTACACCAATTCAAGCATGCAGGAAGCATCACTTTACAGTGGCTTGAATTCAAATGAAATGCAGATTTCATTTCAAGTCCCTATGTTGGCTCTCCACTCAGTGTACAGGAGAAACGGAGTGAACTTTAAGTGCAGGCTGCCCGGCTCTTCCAGACATGCTGCCTCCCTGCACCCCTAATCTCTTGTGGTCACCCAAGCAGCTCCTTCTCTCCCTCCAGTCCCTCCCCCTGCCCCAAGCCACACCCTACAGGTCCATGCCCTTTATTTCCCATGGGGAAGCCCTTCTCCTGATGGTGCCATCTCCCACCTCATCCTCAGAGGGACTCTCCCTCAGTCTAATCCCTTCATGTGACTTCATTTTGTAGGATTTCTTTATTTATTTATTTATTTTTTTGATACCAGGGATCGAACTCAGGGCCTTGCAATCGCCAAGCAGGTGCTTATGCTGCTGAGCTATTTCCCCAGCCTCTGTTAGATGCTTTTTAACACACTCAGGGACTTCAAATGTGAGCAAGCCAGTTGGAAGCCACTGGAGCATTGGTGTTCCCACCACCATTTCATTCTTTCATAAGACCCAGCACCTGCCTGTGGCCCAACAAACACCTTGGAGGAGTGAACATGAAGGATTCCCTAATGGAGGAAAGCAAAAAAAATACAAAAAACAAAATACAAGAAACTACAAGATCTCTTTCTGTTTGGATTCTTCATAGCAGCAGAATACACTTTATAAGTTAGGAATAACAAGATTTTCTTTTTTTTTTTTTTTTCTGTACCGACGATTGAACTCAGGACCTTGAACTTGCCAGGCAAGCACTTATTCTACTGAGCTATCTCCCCAGCCCCAATATATTTTATTTGGAATCTGATGTCATGAACCAGGCTCAGAATTTTCAACATTTTATTACTATGTATTCTGCTTCATGAAATGAGACTGAGTTCAATGAAACTGATCAATCCATTTCTGAATGCAATTGAGAAATACAATACAGTAGGAGAATGAAATGAATTCTAGCCTTGAGCCTTCCCCACTGATACATGAAACATTTTTAGGTGCCAAAAAGTCATAAAAATAGTTAAATAAAGATAAGTAGAATGTTATACATTTTAAACTAGTAGGATGTGAGATATGAGACATTTCTATTTGCTGGCAACAGAAGATCCAGCCCCACATCTTCACAGACAGCGTAAGCAGTGGAGCTCAAGAGCAGGAAATGAGAAAAGCTAATCTTCTCATGGAGAAATTAGCCCTAAAAGACTGAAAGAAGGATGTCCCTTCCTAATCTACTACATTCCATCTACTGGGAAGGGTTAAAAAATAAGGGGAGGGGCTGGTGAGATGGCTCAGTGGTCTAAAGCACCTACTTGGAACAAGCTAAGCTAAGCAAAGCACAGGGACTGCGGTTCAATCCCACAGCACCACATGCCAGCCAGCCCCGCCCCCTGGTGGCCACACACACACAAAATAAAAAATAAATAAATTAATTAATTAATAAAAAAAATAAGGGGAACTAGAGAACTCACTGCACAGAGAGCATACTCACTGGAATCCTGTTCCAACAGAGCATTCTTGTGGTGTTTTTCAATTCCATGAAATGGATGCTTCCATCCTTGGGATATTATAGTTGGGATCTGGGATATCTTCAGAAGGCCTAAGTGTTAAAGGTGTGGTCCCCAGGGTGGCACTATTAGAAGGCTGTAAAACCTTTTATGGTAGGTGTGGCCTTGTGTCATAGAGCTATGCACTCAGAGGGGACTGTGGGACTCTGCCCACTGCCTCCTCCTGTCTGCTTTCTGGCCATGATGTAAGCAGTTCTCCCCCATACACAATTCCAACCATCATGTGCTTCTTGCCACAGGCATAAAATGAGCCAAATAGATTACAGACTGGAACCTCAGAACACAAATCAAAGTAAGTGTTTTTGAAAGTTAATTGTGGGCTGGGGAGATAGCTCAGTGGTTTAAGTGCCTGTCTGGCAAGCACAGGACCTGGGACTGGTCTCCAGCACTGCATGCTGCACTGGCCCTGGAGCCTTGGGTATGCTATGCTGGCCATTTAAACTGAGCATGGTGGTGCATGCCTGTAACTCCAACGCTGGGAGGCTGAGACAGGAGGATTACTATGAGTCTGAGCTATATAATGGGACCCTGTACCAAATAAAGATGAGATTTTCAACAAAAAAATTATTTTAAAAGTTAATTGTCTTAGGTATTTTTTGTGAAGCTCAGACTTTATAGGTATGTTGAAGGAAAGAGAGAATAAAGAGGTAGGCACAAATCAGCTGATGGGTACTTCCCAATGGCTTTTCATGGCTTAGCCCATGATACCTATCCCCACTGTCACAGTTTGGATCTGTAATATTCCCCAGTGACTTATATGTGGAAGGCCTGGTTCTTAGTTTGTTCTGCTATTGGGAAGTGGTAAAAACTGTAAAAGGTGAGGCCTAGTTGGAAGAAGGAGGTCACTGGGTCCATGTCCCTGAAAGTTACACTGGGGCCTGAGGCGCTTCCCCTCTCTGCTTCCTGGTTACAAGCTGAGCAGCTTTGATTCATGGTGCCCACCTTGCCATAGTGTTCTGCCTCATCACAGGCCAGCAACAATGGAACCAGCCAACCATAGACAAAAGCCTCTGATACTGTAAGGCAAAATAAATCTTTCCTCCTATAAATTGATTTCCTCAGGTATTTTAGCACAGCAACAGACAACAGACTGACACACCTAAGCAAAGAGAAAAAGATTCATCCTATCACAAAGTGGCATGCATGCAGGTAGCCTGTGAAGGAGCCAGAGAGGGCAGCCACACACCTCTGTCTCAAACCTGACACAGAGACAAAGCTCATCAGACGTCAACCTCTTCACTGTCAGAGCTCTACCTTTGGAAATTATGTCCAGGATTGGTAGGTAACTTGTCAATATATTCTCAGACATCACAGCCCTAACATCCAGTTGTTTGAACTAGCTGGTCAACTGGACATCTCAGAGAAACAGGACTTCATAGAATATCTAGACAAAGGGGAAGAAGAGGCTGGTCACAATCCTTCCTAGAAAGGCCAGAGCCTGACCAGGCTTGCTGGGGAGGGTAAATTTTCTTCATGAAAGAAAACAAGGCAATATGAAGGAAAAATATAAAATGACCAACCAAACAGCCATTACCCTTTGCCTGTTCTTCACTCGTGGAGCTGTCTCCTAAGCTGTCCATTCAAAGCCTTCATCCTTCTGCACTTTCTTCCTGTACCTTTCCATGGAGAACACCCCTCTTGGTCTGTCAGCAGTTGTTCTGATCTCCTCACCAACTGTTCTCTGGGTGCGGAGGTCAGAACTAGTTTACTAAGAGCCCTAGCAGCCCTGGGCCTGGCAGTCCTAGATCCAGGCCAGGGACAGACTGTGGCCTGGGATTCCCCATCAGTCGACCCATACGAACAGCACAATGACTGACTCAGTAGCTGATGGAAGGCTTATTTTCTAGCATGGGGACATGGAAGAGGCATTACAGATTGGGCTATGGCTAAAATAATGCAAAACATACCATGTAGCAGGAAAGCAGCACAGAAGAAGAACACTGCTTGCTCACAAAGAATACACCTTTCCCCTGTCATCTGCCTGGGTGTGGCACAATATCACACGGAGTCCTGGCCCCAGCACACACGCAGAGGGGACTCCCATGCCAGAGGCCACACAAAGCAGAAGCAGAGTCATGCAGAGGAGGAAACCCTTCATAAGTGATTACATTTCCAAATGACAATATAACCAAAATGCTCATGGCCATGAATCATAAACCCTGGCACTAAAAATCCTTCCTTGAAATCCCAAGAGTCCTAAGTGGAGTTCCCCTTATTAGAAAGGGATTATCTGCTTCTCAAGCATCCACCTCCCCAGTTCCCAGTGAGTTCTCTATCCTAGCCTTGCAATCAGGTTCAAGTTTTCACCTTTCAGGACCTTCCGTGTCTCTAAGGGCTTTGGTTTCTTACCCTATTCTATCCAGATAGTCGTGCCTCCACGACAAGGACGCCTGCAAACGCGCCGTGAGGCAGTGCCAACATCGTAGCTATATTCACACACAGCTTGACAACGGCACACCCAGGCTGTGGTACCTGGAACCCATCACCTCTGAGCTACAAGCCTGCACAACTCTGTAACACAACTGCAATTATTTGTGTATCTAAAATACATTTAAACCTAGAAAGGTACAGGAAATACTAGGTAACAGGAATTTTTCAGCTTGCTCACAATCTCGTAGGGCCACTATCAAACAGAGTCACTTTGGGTCAAAATGTCTTAAGTGGCACATGATTGTATATTGTTTATACTTCTACCTATTTCTAAAAATCACTTTTAAGAACTTAAAAAGATGTATCACTTCCTATTTAGTCCTTTTCTAGATATTAATTTGTGATAGAATGAAATGGAATGCAGCTATGAAAATAATGTCAAAAGAAAATTAATAGTAAGAGGATGTATTTACTCATAATATATCATTGCAGCAGAAAAATGATATAAAATGGTAAAAGCAACATGATTTTCTTTTTAAAAATAATAAAAATATTGAAAGGAAATATATTAATATAGACAAAATTAACTGATTTATGAGTAATTTTTTCTTAGATTTTTTCCAGTTTCAAGATTTTTTAAACAATAATCCTATGTTATTGTTTTAGTCAGAAAAAGACAAAAATATGATATTTTAAAGCTGCTCTTGGAAATGTTATTCCTATATTTCTAATGAATGAACAATGATCTGTATTTCAAATTCAGTTACACTGTGATTTATTTAAAATCAATTCAATTGTGAATGCTTATAGAACTCCACCCAAATACCTTCAGGAAAAATGCATTATGGGTACTAATTTTCAGTTTTTTTACCATGCCAGACAACTGAATTAAGGATATGTTGGAACCACTTTCTAAAGATAGTAAAAAATATCCATTAGTCTTCAAAATGCCTTATGTAACTGGAAAATGAAAAAAATATCATTTTCCACGCTCAAAAAATAAACATTTACTTACTCATATTGATCTAAATTGTTTGATTTCTTTCCTGTTACATAATTACTTGGGATATATCCTTCAGTCCTAGAAATGAGAAAGATATCTGTTAGGAAAACAGAAATGGCTGAGAGATTATTTAAGAAAACGAAGACTACTAATTTTCTGGAATAATTTAAAACATATTGCCTATAGCATGGAAGGAAAACTGGCTGCCCCCCAGTAATTCCATATACTTATATCACTTGACCCTTTCCAAAGTACGACCACACTTGATCTCACACAGGCAAACACCAGTGTACCCATTTTCTGGTGGGGAAACATAAAGGGACTTTTCCAAGGCGCCAAAGCTTGCCAGCAATAGGGTCAGAACTTTAACTCTGAGTCATGACCAGGCCTAGTGTTTTCCCAATATTCCACAATGCTTCTCTAGAATTCAGTTTCTTAGGGTGTTTTAAAGAAACTACTGCTTTACTAGAGTGAAAGCACTGGATAAAAGCACCCACCAATGATCCCATAGGACAGTTTCATAAAAGGTAGACCCTGACCTCTACTAATTTGTAGGGTGTTAAAAAGACAAATTCCTTAGAAAGGGCAAGCTTTTGTGTTTAATACCCTGTACTGCAAAAAAGAAAAAAAGGCCAATTCTTGAATCATACTCTAAGAGATTCATATTGAGAAGACCTAATGGGATCAAGGAATATGCAATTTTATCCCAGACTACTCGTAATGCACACCACAGTTTAAGAAGCATTCAGTTGGTAGGAGTCACGATATTCAGTACAGAAGACAGATACATTGATAAAATTAAAAATCAAGTAAAACTTAGGGCCAGCCAAATAGCTCAGTGGATTAAAGTGCCTGCAAGCAGGCACAGGGACTGGGGGTTCGATTCCCCAGGCCTGCCGTGCCGGCCCTGCCCCTGGGGGATGCTGAGATGATGATTGAGACTGGATATGGTAGCGTGCCTATAATCCCAGTACTTGGGAGGCTGTAAAGAGGAGAATCACTATGAGTCTAATCTAATAGTGAGACCGTGAACACCCTTTAGACCTTTCCTTAAAATATATATTAAAAAAAGTAAAACTTAATGATTTCAAATTTGAATTTGAACTACTTACAAAAACTCATCACATATAAGTACACATATATGCAGGCACACACATATGTAGGCACACACATATGTACCTGTATGCAGCCCTTCTGTATTGAGAAAAGCCTAAAAGCAATGACAATCCAGCAGCAATTAGAAACCAAGCATTGTGGGTTGGCCACAAAGCTCAGCATACTAAAGCGCCTGCTTAGGCAGAGCGCAACAGTCGGGGTTCGATTCCCAGCCTGCTGTGCTGGCCCAGCTCCCAGGGCACACTGAGATAGCAATTGAGTCTCGGCGTGGTGGTGCATGCCTGTAATCCCAGTGCTTGGGAGGCTGAAAACAGGAGAATCACTATGATTCCGATGTATGTAGTGAGACCCCATAGTCCCTATAGACCCTGTACCAAATGCATTAAAAAAAGGGAGAGAGAAAGAAAAGAAACCAAGCTCTGTGATTGTCTCTAAATAATCTGACTAAACTTGTACTGTAATGTCATGTAACTCAGTAGTGTCCCAAATTTTCTGATCAAGGAGATTATAGGGCCAAAGAAGAAAGTGATCGATGATATAGAGTGTGCCTAAGGAAAGTCATATGAAGAGAAAACATTCTCTCAGGCTTTCACAGAGAGCACACTGGCCAAGCAATGGCCATGACTCATCCATATGGCTGACACTGACAAAAGATCTACAATCTGAGGTACAGGATCTCAGGATAAATCCTGAGGGGATTTGACTGACCTTATCAGACCCAAAAGCTACAACTCTTGTTGCATAGGTCTTGCTTTATCTTGATCTTAACCATCCAGCAGAAAAGTATAAAAATGAAGTATAAGAAGTAAAGCCATGCTGTTATGTTGAGCTGTAGGGGACTCAGGTCAACAATTTCTGACATTGCAAGTCAAGCGGAAGACCCAATACTATTATGGATTACTGAACTCTTTTAGAATATTTTGCTGAGTTTACACACCTATAATATTTAAATGATGGAACTTAACAAAAAAAAGGGTATACAGATGAATGTCCATTTTCTATCTGTGTATTCAAAGTGGTTAGGATAGACATATAGTTACATTCTCTTAATGAATAGAATGATTTGTTCTAATGGTGTCTGTAAATAGGATCTCAAGTCCGCATCTTGTACAGCAATTAACTACTAGGAAGAATGTATGCAATGTGTTAATTATTGAAACTGTCCTACCAATTTGGTTTGAAACTGTCTCATTGCTATTTGTTTCTCAATAAAATTATGGAAAAAATAACATTTAAAATAAATAATCTGACTAAAAAGAACCAGCATGCCTTGGGTAAATGTCAAATTGTGAGTTTGACTAGGAAACACACCAGGTGAGTTAGAGCTATTTTACTAAGCCAGAAAGCAAAAAAGTTAAGAAAGACTAGTGAGATTCTCAAAGGAAGCAGCTTTCACTGAACCAAGAAGGACCATTCAAGCATACAGCATGAGGATTGCAAGGGACTGACCTCAGCCCATGAGGCTAACAACAGTGGTCTAGTCATAAACTCATGCTTCTGGAAACTGATAAAACTGAAGGATTAAAAATTCTATCTTTTTTCTACTACAAGAACTTAATGAACTCAGCTCTTCAGCTCTTCAGAGAATAAATGTACTAGAATTAGCAACATTAGAAAACCACCATATTGTAATCCCTAAGGAAACAATCACTACTGGGTGTCAAAGTCCCTGAGGAAAACACAGATGGAGATGACGGAGGACAAAGGCTGACACCTGGACCATGCAGCGTCTTAGTATCACTAATAGTGGGACAGGCAGAGATTGCCTTCGAAAGTGATCAAGCCCCTAGCTCCTATCACCAGTTTTCATAAGACACAACATTGTTATGTTAAGTGGTACCAAAGGAAGCAATCAGCCTAATTCAGAGTATGGTTCATCTTGTGGGGTAAGTGATCAGATTTCATTAATAAACCAAAAATGAGAAAAAGATGGCAACAATTATAGAATAAAAAAAATATAAGCAACATATCAGCCAAAATGCTATGTATGGATTGTTTTTGAACAAAGCAACAGTGAAATGTATATTAGAGCTAATCAGGGGAAATGAATTCAATTGTTAGTACCATCTTTAGGCCGGGCCACAAGCACCCCTGCTCTGACTCTTTGAAGAGCTCTGCTAAAGTCCATATTACCTCAGTGCTCTTCCAGAGTATCGACTGGGTAATTAGGATTCTAGAATTCCTTGCCCATTTCTAAGGTCTACATGTCCCTCTCCTCTGAGTCTGCTGTGCTGGCCAGTCACGTACAGTGCCTCCCACTGAGGCCCAGGGGCAGCCATGTTGCAGGGAGCTATGGCAAGCCATGTGGACACAGCTGGAGTGGATGGGCTGGAAAAGGTCACAGTGCACAGGAGAGATGTAGCCATGGCAGAAGGGGCTGGGAGAGCAGCAGTGGGCTCCAGCTTTCTGACATGGAAATCTAAACTCAAGCCTTGCTTTTCTTGTTATTTGAAGCTACATTTGTCAAGCTGGAGGATAAGCAACACTTTACCAGTTTGTCAGCCTGACTTATGATCTAAATATATAAATATATGATTTATAGGCTATCATCTGCCCTTCCTCTAGGCTCAATAATGATAAGGAAAATTGTATAGATGGTATTCATGTAAAATATTGCTAAGTATGATCATGACATGGCAGGTCTTATTTTTTAAGTTTTAAGAAGTTAAAATTAAAAGTGAAATGACATGATGACTTGAATTTATTTTTAAATACTCTAGGAGAAAACTCAGGGTAGACTGAGAAATCAAAAATAACAAAATGTTGGAAATTTTTAAAGTCAAGTAACAAGAAGTTTAAGGACCCAGGTTTGATCCCCAGTACCACATGCCATGCTGGCCACTGAAACCGGGTGTGGTAGTATACCCCTATAATCTCAGCACTGGGGAGGCTGAGACAAGAAGATCACTATGAGTCCGAATTTTATAGTGAGACACTGTACCAAATAAATAAAAGATTAAAAAAATACTTTAGGGGTCAGCAAGATATATCAGCAGACTGAAGTGCCTACTTAGGCAAGTGCAAAAAAAAAAAAAAAAGTAACAAGAAGTTCTATTATATTATTGTTACACCTTGAGGCTACATGATCTCCCAAGGCCTCATCAACTCATAGGTGGGGCTTTTGGAGGTGGCTGGATCTGTGGTATGTGAATGTAGATTAATGCTATGATACTGGAACTAAGGGCATGCGGATCAGTCCACTGACTGGATTAGCAGAGTTCTTGGTGTGGATAATGGAAGTCCCACCCTGGGTGTGGGTGGCACCAATCAATAGGCTCACAGCCTGCAGGGAAAAGGAGACAGGAGAAGCAGGCTTGCTGCTTGGTGCCCAGTGGTGGCTGCTGCCTTCTACCTGCCACGTGGTGATCGGTTTCTCCTCTGTATTGCCACTCTGCTCTGTGCCACCCTGCCTTGGAACCAGCTGACTGTGGACTGAAAACTCTAAAAACTGAGAGATAAATAAACCTGCCCTCCTATAACTTGTGGGAGTCAGGTATTTTATCCCACAATGAAAAAAATAAGTGTTATGGTTTGTGTCTACATGTGCCCCTAAAGCCTGATGCAGTCATGGGGTGGTTTCTAGAATTTCAGATTGATTCATCATTGAACGCTGAGGTTGTGGGTGTGAGTGCTACCCCCACCTTGGGGCAGGTAGTCTGTATACAGTATGACTGGAGGACAGAAGCTTACTTACTGCTGTTCTTCCCTTTTTGCTCTTGCTGCTTTTGCTGTTTTCCACCATGATGAACTGCTGCCCTCTGCCATGTGCCACTCTGCCCTGGTGCCAACTATTATGGATGGAAACCTCAACAAACTATCAGCTAAATAAACTTTTACTTCCTTAATTGTGGATGTCAGGTATTTTGACTCAGCAATGAGGAGAAAAGTAACCAAGATACTGTTATTTAACTTTGTTGGTATTCAAAAATTTCTCATACTGAAGCCAAAAAGATACCCATGTCTTGTGTTTACTGAATCTACCCATATATTTATCCGTAAGGTTGAAAGACTTGTCCTTCCCTAATCCTAAATTATCTGGTATAAATATTGCTCTTTGTTTATCTTCATATATGTATATGTGTATGTATTTTATACACACATACATAAGTGAAAGAGAAATTTGAAATGACTGTTATACTGTCTGTATAAATATACATACACCTACATAGAAAGACAAGAATCTAAGATGAAAATATGATAAGCTATTTCTTAGACAAATCTAGCATTTCAGGATATAGCTTAGTGGCAGAGTTCTGAACTAGCATGTACAAGGTCCTGGAATCAATCACCAGCAAAAAAAGAAAAAGAAAAAGAAAAAGAAGGAAAGAAAGGAATCAATTAAGGGAGAGAGAGGAGGAAGAGGGGGAAAAGAGGAAGGGAAAGAAACCCCTAACTCACTAACTGTAGAAGTAACAAAACATAAATAGTAAGTTTCTTCAAGGTTAAAATAATCAAATTAGGGCCAGCCAAATAGCTCAGCAGATTAAAGCGCCTGCAAGCAGGCACAGGGGCTGGAGATTCAATCCCGGCACCTGCCATGCTGCCCGCACTCCCAGGGCATGCTGAGATGGCAATTGAGACTGGGTGTGGTAGTGTGCACCTATAATCCCAGCTCATGGAAGGCTGTAAACAGGTGAATCACTATGAGTCCGATCTAGTAGTGAGACCCTGAACACCCTGTAGACCCTTCCCTAAAATACAAAAAAAAAAAAAAAAGAGAGAGAGAATGAATGAGAAACAGACCAATGTAACTTACAGAAAGTATTCTTACAGAAAGAAGTGACTGATAATTTTTATTCACTGAATGACAACTCAGAATACACTCTGAATCTTCTCGGTAGGGGCTTTAACTTCGGCCCACAGAACACATCTCATGTTGTTTTACTTGGCACTTAACTCCCATCCACCATTGCTTGGCACACATGGTCAGGGAATACTTACCCATACTTATCCCTTGCCCTCCACCAATGGATGTCATTCTTTTCCAATATGATATACTCCTGACCTCTCTCTAATCTGAGATCATGTGCTTCTGTTGCTTGGAAATCATACATTGCTATGACTATTTCTTCACTGTTATCCTCTTCTTCAGGAGGAATTGGTGGGGGAGGCCTTCGCTAAGCAAAGAAGACATTGGAAAGTTTAGATTTATATTCAAAAATTATCAATGAAACAAAACACGAAATGCTTCACACAGAATAAGGCAGAAACTTCAAGTCTAAGTCACCTAGAGCCTAACATAATTTGATCAAATCAACATCTAATAATGTTGATGCTGCTAAACTTCTCGTGACTTTCAGAACATAAAAGATGGAGCTGGAGGTGCATACTTGCAATGTTAGCACTCCGGAGGTTGAAGTAGGAGGACTGCCGAAAGTTCAAGCCCTGCTTAGGCTACATAGTGAGTTCAAGGTCAGACGTCAGTGAGACCTTGTCTCACAGAAAGAGGAGGAAAAAAGGAGAAGAAGGAGAAGGAGGAGGAGGAGGTAGGCAAAATTAGCTTTAAATTTTTGCTCAGTGTAAGGGACAGCTTCCCTGGGAGAGGCAAGGGTGACAGATGTGCAGACACCAGGAGGACTAAAGGTGGATGAGCTACTGAAGTGGCCTGTAATACAGAAACAGTGCACCACAGAATTTTAATGGATCTCCTTCCAGTCAAAGGAAGTTCTACTTCTTTATATCTACAAGGTACAGGCACATGCTTAGGATCTACCTTTTCTCTCCCTTTTTCTTTTTTAAATTTAATTAAATTTTTTTGACATAGAATCTCACTATTTAGCCCAGGCTGTCTCTGAACTTAGTGATCCTCCTGCCTCAGCCTCCCAAAAGCCAGGATTACAAGCATGCAGCACAATGCCTGGCTTCATTTAATCTTAAAATTGTTCCCATTCCCATGTTATAACTGAGGTAATAATGGTATAAGTAACCTATCAAAAGTTGCTCATATCAAATTCACATCAACTCAGTCACTGAGTCCAAAGTATGTCTTTTTCTACCAATACCCAAATGCCTAAAGGAGTATCATTAAATGTTTCTAAAATACTCTTCTGTCATACTGTGGTCTTACAACTGAAATATACCTTTTAAAGTCTCCCACTTCTTATACAATTCTGTATGTAAGTCAAGCTATCAGTAAAATGCCAGAGGGTAACAGATCGCACAATAAAATAGGAGAGCAGCTTAGTGGTAGAGTTTGCCTAAAATGGATGAAGGCCTGGGTTTGAGACCTGGCACTGCAAAACTAAAAAGCAGGACATAGTAAAATCTCACAATAATAAAATTCAATACAATTGATACTACTCAATACCAAAAACAACTCAAAAAATCCAGAGCACAGTCACCGCCAAGCTGGTCTCATGGAAAAGCAGCGGCCCACAAATGAATGCAAGCTCACGAAGTGGCTAAGAATGTTCCGTGTGAAACTGTACCATGCTAGTGGTAGCTGAACTAGTTTTGTAGATTAAAAAAAAAGTGGGGTGAAGGGTACATGGAGTATCTACATTACTCCCTTCAAATGCATGTGAATCTGCAGTAATCTCAAAACATGAAGTTTGATTTTAAAAAGTGAAGAGAAACTTCAATAACAAGCTACTGTTTAGAAAATCAGGGCCAAGGAATTAGCTTATGTTCAAGGAGAAAGGAACACATGAGGAACTTAAGTTCTGGAGTCAGACTGCAGATAGATAGATAGATAGATAGATAGATAGATAGATAGATAGATAGACCAATCAAGGCTTACAGACTCAACTTCTGAAAGAGAAAGCCCACATACCTTCTTTGTTTCTGGTGCTGGGGGTAGTGCCTTTTTTATACCTGAAAATGCCAGCAACAAAAGCAGGTTAACATGTTGCCTGCCCATGGTCAGATGAACACACAAGGAAACCACTCTGCCAGGCACAATGTCCCTGTCAGCGTGTCCTGCCGCCGCCTAAAGTGGGCTCTCAGCAATGCCTGCCACTCAACACTGAGCTGAGTTACAGCAGTGTCCTCTACTTGCCTGTGATTTTACTTCTGATGCTTTCCACGACTCAATCACAATATAAAAATATTAATCAGAAACTTCTAGAAATAAACAATAGTTTTACATTGCACTATTCTGAGGGTGTAAGTCTCACACTGGAGGGACTGGTCCTTCTGGGATGTCAATCATCCCTTGGTCCACAGTGCACACCGCACCCACTCCACTAGCCACTCAGCTGATTGCCTGGTAATAGTATGCCTGTGTCCAACTAAGTCTTATTTTACTTAGTAATAGCCTCAGTGTGCAAGAGAGTGATGCCAGAAACTCAGGCATCCCAAAGTGAAGCCGGAATGCATCACTTAAGTGAAGAGGTAAAAGGAAGTTCTCGACTTAGTAAGAAAAACATTGAATATAGTCCAGCAGTCCATAATAGTAGTGGGTTATCTGCAGGACTGGCAATGTCAGAAGTTGCTGACTTGAGCCTTTTACAGTTCAGCATATTAATATGGCTTTATTTTTATGCCTCATTTCTATACTTTTCTGCTGGATGGTTAAGACTTACTTTGCTGAATTCATGCACCTACAATATATGAATGGCAATCTCTGACAAAAGTGAACAAAAATGGGGGATATAAATGAAGGACCATTTTGTAGTGAAAATCTCTCTCTCTCTCTGTATATATATACATATATATATATATATATATGTATATGTATGTATATACAAAATAGCATAGATATACAGCTACTTTCTCCTAGATCAATCACAAGAAAGTTTTGAACTAATAGTATTTAGACAAGATATCATGTCTGCATCTTGTACAATGAATAACTACTATGAAGATAGCAATATGCAATGTATAATTATTGTAACCTTCCTAGTAACCTGTTCTGAAACTGTCTCATTGCTACTTTTTTCTCAATAAAATTAATGTAAAAAAAAATTATATGCTCAGTTTTTTTTTTTTTTTTTTTAGTGGAACTGGGGATTGAATGCACGCTCAGTTTCTGAAGATCTGCACTACAGTAAGATATACAAAGTGTGATCAAATATATGGTGAATTTTTAAATTAAAAAGAATTTATTACATTAAAAGATGCATTGCCGGGCTGGAGAGATGGCTCAGTGGTCTAAAGCACCTACTTGGAACAAGCTTGGCAAAGCACAGGGACCACGGTTCGATCCCCCAGCACCGCATGCCAGCCAGCTGCGCCCCCTGGTGGGCTGAGCTGGCCACACACACACACACACACACACACACACACACACACAATAAATGTTAAAAATAAAAATAAAAATAAAAGATGCATTGCCATTCATCCCCTCAGAATACTGCTCTTACTTCAAACACACTTATCCTATTATTCTTGTCACTTTCTGAAGCAGTTCTACAGAACCTTTCATGAGTGTAGTTGTACTATTGTGGCTGCTTCAGTGTTCTGAATTGATTAAAAATATTTATATTTTATGGTCATCTTATCATTTAAAGAAAATCCAGAAATTGCACCATGACAGATGCAGTAAAAAGGTGAGGGAGGACACAGTATAATGCTTCATTTGACAGAAATGGCCATACCTGCTTTGAATTGGTTCAGGACGTTGAGGCAGCCATGGAAAGACACTCACAGGGCTGGAGAGATAGCTCAGTGGTCTAAGCACCTGCTTGGTAATTGCAAGGACCTGGGTTTGATCCTCAGTACTGCATACTATGTCAGCCCTAGAGCCCTGGGCACGCTCTGCCAGCCATCAAAATCAGACATGGTGGTGCACACCTACAATCCCAGCACTGGGGAGGCTGAGACAGAAGGATCACCATGAGTCCAAGCTGCACGGTGAGACCCTGTACTAAATAAATAAATAAATACTTTAAAAGGAAAAAAAAAAAGAAAAGATACTCACAGAAGAAGACTTCCAGAGCTACTTCCAAAAGTATCAAAAATAGTGAGTTAAATGTGTTTGTAGGAAGGGAGAGTATTTTGAGGGAGATTAATGGTAACGTGTCATTCATTGTAAGAAACTTTTCTATATTTGAACATTCACCATATTTTATCAAGTCTTATATATGTAGGCAGAAACTATATTAAAATAACTTTGAGTAAAGTATATTACTATAGCTGTCTCATTTTATTATTAGTTATTATTGGTAATCTTTTACTGTGCCAAATTTATACACTAAACTTTATCACGGGTATAAGTAGAAAAAAAGTAGCACATACAGGATTCAATACAATCTGTAACTTTAAGCTTTCTCAGGGGACGCCAGAAAGCCTCCTCCGTGGATAAGGGAGAACTTCCGTAACAACACGGACAGCTTAACAAGCTCTGGAACTCTGCCCCTTCCTCTATAGCTTACGTACTAGAGTCGTGACTGGTATGTGACAACCAGCTAAGCAGACACAGCATAAGTTCTAATCAAAGGGTTCTGTGTCTAAATGGGATGTGTCATTTTTAAATATGGCCCCTAAAAGTACCTCCTATGGATATCCTAGAGACTGTTTCTCCTTTCTCCTTCTAGGAAGAAAAAGATTGTGGAGCTGGAGCAATCCCAGGAACTACTGCAAAACTTGTCTGCCACCTGCCTTGGGATAATTATGTGAAACTGAAAAACATGTCTAGCTTAAGTCGCTGTAACTTTTGGATCTCTTTGTATAATGGGTTAGAGTGCACATTACCTAACACTAAACTTTATGAATTGAAACAGGAAATAACAGTCTTGGAAACATAGACCTTTCTCTTTATTGTGATAAGTTAATGTCAGAACATTCCAGAAAAATCAGGATGGATGGGCTTACAGGATTAGGGCTGGCTTCCTGCACAAGGGGTACTCCTGCCAAGTAGCCATTCTGCTCCTACACAGAAGCTGACTGGTTCAGATCGGCACAGTGTAGTGCTCAGTGCCAGCAAGAAAAGAGAAGTACAGGAAACCCCACCACTCTAGCTAGCACTTTTGAGTCTCCATGTATTTTTAACTAAGGTCCTCTCATTTCCAGAACTTTGAAAGGTCTGATGCATCAAAATTAACCCTAGACTCATTTGTTCCCCTAGACATTTTTGTTCATCTGGACATTTACACAGAAGTATCATTATGACGCTTTAACGCTCCGACAGATGGTGAATACACAACCAAATCTATACCATTAAGCCCAATTAAAATGAAAACGGTTCCATTCAGACTGCAGATGCACCGCCACATATATTTCCAGCTACAATCTAGAAAGGGTTTACAAATTTGCTGACAAACAAACACCTTATGGGAGAAGCTGCTGAGTGTACCATCTAGGTTTATTCTTTTAATAGATTTGTCTTTAACAGGCTGCCTTGTTGTGATGAAAGTTGCCCCCAAAGAGAACTTTCTATTCCATGAGAGGGTCCCAGGGTTAACTAAACGTGATCATTCTTACAAAGCACACCTACACTTTTCTAGAAAGTATGTTGTACTTAAATTGAAATCCTACCACTTTCTCACCATATGAATATGTTCATTCAGAATGCAATATAATTAGAAAATTAAATAATTACTTACTACTCTCAAAAAGATTGTATTTTTCACATCCAGGAGCTAGTTTTTCAGTTTGTCTGCAACACTGGTAACTTCCATCTGCCCAGAATTTAGGATGATATTTAATCATAATATTATTGTTGTTCTTTATTTCTGTAATTCACAAGCACACTGATGATTAGTGAAGAAAACCAGTCTTCAGCATGTTTGGTAGGTAACAATGTCAATCATTACTCCTTCCTCAGATACCATATTTTTTTCATGACAACACCCTCATAACATTAACTGAGAACATTCAGAAAAGCCAGATTTTTTTTTCGTTTGTTTTGCTGTCACGAGATACCCTGTCACCTGAAGGGACTGCTGCTACGCCACGATGAATAAATGCAAAAATGAGCTCGCAGCCATTTCATTCCCAGGAGAAGCAGTGAGGATTAAGCAGGACAAATCACCCAATTAAACACCTCATGAATACATCCCAAGGCTGACTACATGGGCTATTTCTTAGAAAATACTGTTCTCACAAATCCTATTATCATAAAAGGCATTTTACCACCTCCAAGCACAGTAAATGGTAGCCTGTGTTCCTTACCAACTATATACTACTAGAAAAAACCAGATTTTACAACGGGAGGTTAGATTTAATATGTTGTATCACCCACATTGACTGTCCTTAGAGAAGCATTTATTTAGGTTTAGAGATTAGAAATGTAAGGCATGCATGGGTTATAATTGCATTTTAGTGGCAATGTCATATTTCTAAAATTGTGTGTAGATTAATATTTCATTAGATGAATTTTACCTTCTTTTAATTTCTTCACCCAGAGGTCCCTGCTTTGTGCACTAGGTGCAAAAATGTAAAGTGTGTTAGCATCGTGAACAACCTAAAATAAAACAAAAGATAAAAATTAGTGACAAATATTTCTGCCTGGATCAAAGCCCTTGGTACAAAGGCACCAATAATCGATTTTCCAACCACTGAATAAAAAGTCAGTTACTTCAGATGCAAATAACCTAATTTTTTCTCTTACAATAGTACATCTGCTTCTTTATCTCTTTATCAAACAGGATACACATTTGCAAAACATGGTTTTTAGAGAACAAAAAGTCAAGATATTTCATTAATCTCTGTTTTTATTTCCACCTAATTAACTGAAGTTCCTTCAATAAATTTAGTGCAACAGGGATTATTCTATTCCAATATTTTGGTAAAATATTTTAGACAAGTGGGCTACTCTTTCAAGATCACCTTTATCTTCCCTTTGCCACTGTCAGTAACTGCAGCAGCTAACTTTATTAAGTACTGCCTTCCTAGTTCTGGGTTTTGTGCTTTACAGTAATTAATTCTATTAATCTAGCTACTATCAAGGTATTAGTATTTCTATTGCACACAGGTGGAAATGAAAGCACCCCCCCCCCGTGCTCACTCCTGTGTAACTCCAGGGAGCAACACTCATGTGGCAGGCACGGCAAACAGTGTCCCCTAATGCTGTGTCACCTAATTGCTTATTGTCATGCAGCCAATAATTGAGAAAGTCAGGATGCAGACTCAAAAGCACAAGTATTTAAACATACTGCTACCTTAAGAAAAAAACCCTGCTCAGAAATTAGATTTATGTTTATATTTTTAATATTAATAATAAGATAGAGGCTGGGGAGATGGCTCAGTAGAATAGGCGCTTTCCTGGAAAGCACAAGGGCCTGAGTTCAATTCCCAGTTCCGCAAAAATAAATAAATAAATAAATAAATAAATAAATAAATAAGTAAGATAAGCCAGAGAAATTAACACAAGAATTTTGTCATTGGGTGGACACTTTACCCCTGGTGGTCAGTCACAACACAGAAACACTGCTTAAAAAGTACATGCCTGTAACTCCCCCTTCACCATAGCAATACCCTTGAGTGGAAAAACAAATTCGTTTCATGGGTAAATGGCTTTCCTGACTCTGATCAGTAGGCAATTCCTTCTCATTTGTTTTAATCAAGTGAATGCACTCTAAAAGCCTTGCAGCCATCATAAAACAAATAATGCTGTAGACGATCTAGCACTTTGCTGGCACTATCTAAGCCATAAAAGAAAAAATGAATCCAACATGAAGTCTACTTTTAAGACATGTTTTGGCAAACCTCAGTCCCATCTAGATCTGAGCAATGGCACCAGGGAGGTAAAATGTTAACGAGATGTGGGAGATAATGTCTCTGCCCTTGCTACCTATTGTTTCACATGTCACCTAAGCTTGCCCATGCAACCACATCCATGCAACAAGAGCAAAGTTCAAACACATCACGAAAATCACTCTGAATTCACACTGATGTTCCTGAAAGAAGGGCTAAAGCTTTGGATCTTCCAGCAATCTGCTGTGTATTGCTTGAATAATTTGTTCCACTGTAATCATTTGCTGACTGGCATTTTGGGCTAGGCACTTCACATAGGCTGCCTTTTTATCTGTGTAGCAGCCCAGTTTTTTAATGGTGAACTAAAGCTAGCTTGGTCTACTACCTTGTGAAAGTAGAGCACCTTTATTTCTGTAAGATACCATCCTGCACACAGACTGATGAGATGCTTGGGGCCCTGTGTCCTCCCTTCTGCAAGCCCCAGATCATACTAGGAGGGCTGTCTTTCCTATCATCCATGAGGACAGATCTGCAGCAGGGGAGGGGGGAACAGAGGGAATCAGGTTTCTCACAGGCTTGGGTCCTCCAGTAAGGAGCAGCAGAGGCCATTAGGAAGGAACAGCTGGACAGGGCTCCCTTGCCCAAGGGCAGAAGCCACTTGACCAGGAAGGAAATACTCTTGGTAACACTACTAAGTTAGCAGCTGTCTTCCTTATAATATCTTTATTAACTTGTTCATTTCTTCAACAGACTTTAATAACTATGGGGTAACAGAAATAGCACAGGGGTTCAATGGACAGGGCTGGGTTTAAAACCTGGAAAGGACACACCAGTTCCTGGGAACCCTGAGCTGCCTCCCACAAGAACTTGTCCAGAGAATAGCGAAGGAGGTATCCTACTTTGCAGGTGGTTCCCTGTTTTCTCCTCCTTTATATCATCATTGCAGCTCAAATTCACCTCTCCTTGATTAGTTAATTTTTTTTTAATGTATTTGGTACAGGGTCTCACTATGCAGCTTGGACTGGTAGTGATCCTCCTGTTTTCAGCTTCCCCAGTGCTGGGATTACAGGCGTGCACCGCCATGCCTGGACTCAGTGGCCTTGCTCAACATGCACAGGGGCAAGGCCAGCACAGCACGCAGTCCCAGGGATCAAACCCTGGTCCCTGCACTTGCCTAAGCAGGCGCTTAGTATGCTGGGCTATTTCACCAGCCCTCCCTGATTAATTTTTATGATTTCTTTACCTGTTTTTAGGTTTAATCACTTCAACAAATTTAAGTAATTCCAGGATGGAATGTTTTCTGTTCTATGTTTATCATCATTATTAAACTCATGTAAGATTTACAGACTATATCTCTTTCACTTGGAAACAGCCTCATCAAAAATTCTAATTCTGAATCTAGAATCATGGAAACCATAAGTTACTCACAACTACCTGCCACCTTCTAAAATGTCTCAAACCCACCAGATGTGTGGCAGGAGTGACTCTTTGCTAAACAGTAAACAACAACAGACAGAGAGGAGATAGACACACACACTCACACATGCCACTGTAGCTGTACTCACCACCTTCAGCTGAGACTAAACTGGGCTTACCTCTGGGCTGGGCAGTAGCTACAGTGTTAATGACAGTGGTAGCAAGAGACGCAGCAACAAGAGAGTAACACGCAGCGAACGCCTTGCTCTTCCTACCTGCCTCAGCAATTCGGGTTTCTCAGTTACTCCCCACAGCAACTCGGCCAGGTGAATACTGATATATTGCTTCCATTTTTTGGAACAGGAAGTAGACACAGAGAGGTTAAGTGACTCACAAAAGCCCACAGAGGTAGTAGTGACAAGTTGTGCCTCAGTTTGGGTTTGGAGTTGCTTCCTGTCCCTGCTCATTACTCAGAGAAATAGCAGATACAAAATGAGGAGTGGAGAAAAGAGTTGAACTGTAGTCCTTTCTCCTGTGCTGCTGTTGGTCACCATAGTGGAAAATACTACAGATGGCATTTTAAAGCTTAACAGATGCAGGTATAAGGCGTTCAAGTATGGAAGCCCATTGCTTGATCTCTCAAACTGGTAAATGCTTATCGGGAAAGTGACTTATAGTTTCATGGTAACAATTAAAAACCAAAACTCCAGAGGCCAGTGAGATAGGTCACTGGACTAAAACGCCTGCTTAGGTAAGCACAGGGACTGCGGTTTGATCCCCGGCACCACATGCTGCACCGGCTTCATCCCCTAGAACAGACTTAGCCTGTTACAGAGTCCGGGCATAGTGGTGCATGCCTGTAATCCCAATGCTGTGGAAGCTGAAAATAGGAGGATTACCATGAGTCTGAACTGCATAGTGAGAGTCTTTAATAACCAAATACATTAAAAAAAAAAAAAAGCCTTCACTGCAATAATACCTGCAAAAAGATTTTCCCAGCTCACCTTCTCCCCTGTCTTGAGTAAAAATTTTCCGTGATGTACATTGCTCAAAAGAAAGCAAAAGATGCCTTCTACCCGAGATGCAGTGCTGAAGGCCAGAGGGGGCCCTCTGATGCCTCCGATGAGCTCTGAATGTGAGGTCCAACCCCACACTCCTGAGGGCCGAGGGTGCTGTGCACCCAGAGCCTGAATGAATGTGGAACTGCCCTGCACGCTGCACCATCCTCCTCGAGGCGCACAGGTGCCCTTGGCTGACCTTCACAAGTTACCCTGGGTGAGTTGCCTACTGTGTGGGTAAGCCTCTACCTCCTCTGAGAATAATATGATTTTTACTTATTCATACTATCTGTGAACAGGATCATCATAAAGGAAAATGAAATAACACGACACTCCTTTTAAAAGAGTGTTCAAATTGGTAAAGAAAACTTCATGGTGTTTTGTCCAGTCCCAGTTCCCCCTCCTTATTCTAAGTAGTCTCATAAATCTGAACTGGAGTAGAAAAAAGCTAGGGTTTCCAGATTCAGGACCATTGGTAGACCCTGACAACCAAAATAAGGCTAAGGCACTGTTTCACAGAAGGTGTAAGCAGTTCATGAAGAAAAGCAATTACTGGGGACGACCCGGGGCCTCCGGATCCTGAATAGACCCAGAGCGCAGGCCCGGCAAGTGAGTGAGATGACCCCGGCCATGGGATCCTGAACAGACCCAGAGCACAGACCTGGCAAGTGAGTGAGATGACCCAGGCCACGGGATCCTGAACAGACCCAGAGCACAGACCCGGCAAGTGAGTGAGACGACCCAGGCCGCGAGATCCTGAACAGACCCAGAGCGCAGGCCCGGTGAGTGAGTGAGTTGACCGGGCCCGCGGGATCCTGAATAGACCCAGAGCGCAGGCCCAGCACGGAACCCTTCAGCAGAACTCCCTGCAAAGTTGCTAGAGGCAAGACCCACCCAGCTGATTCAGGAGCAGAACATCTTGCCAGAGAGACACAAAGGGTTCAACTCTAATGCCTGCAGCAGAAAGAAGTGGAGCACAGCAGCCAGATCCAAGCAACACCCACGTGAAGGAATCTGAATTTCATAGATCCAGACCTGGTGCTAAGGTAATAACTCTTTCTAAGTTCTACACCAAAGGTCAGAAGACAGTGGTATACAAAATGACAAAGAGAAGGAACAAAATGCAGTCTCAGACCCCGAGTCCACTCAGTACAAATGCAGAAGACACTAGCTCTGAGGAAACTGGAAACCACACACCAAATATCTCTGAAATAATAGCGTTGACAGTAAAGAATCAACTGCAGAAAGGTATAGAAGAAATCAGATCAGAAATAATTT
>NW_004524811.1:2701230-2702048 GCF_000260255.1 Octodon degus
CTTTGACTTACAATTTATTTAAAAGACATTGTATGATATCTTCTAGTATTAGAAACTTTAAAAAGTATATTTCCATTTTCTGTTGACTTTAAAAAAAAACAAACAGAGGTTTATACCTATGTTGTTTATTTATTATTTCTTGCCTATATCTTGTAGTAAGAGAAACTACTTTGGCAGTAACAATACACAATGTACTAACCATTGTTACTCTCAAAAAAAAAAAAAAAAAGTAATTATTAAAGCAACTAATTAACCTAAAATCCAACCACCAAACCAGTGACAGGAAACTGTAATGCCAAACAGGACATATGACTAAAAGCCCAGCACCATATTTTTGTAAAATGTAGCAGCTCACCTGAAACGGATATTTATTTTGACAGGGAATGACACCATCATCATTCTTCACTATTTCCACACACTTGATTCGGGAAATGTCGATAAATCCCTTTCTGTATTTTTTCTGTGAAAAGAAAAAAGGGAAAGCATTATGATTTCAAAACATAAGAGAAGTCTTTGTAATGGAAATATCTGCTAATAAAATCACTGATTCAAAATATTACCATTTCTTAAATAACTAAGTTATGTCTCCCTTTATTGAAACTGTTCAAAACACTGACATTGAGATAATTATAACCAAAACATATGAAGTTCTTTAATTTCTAAAGATAAAATTGTTACCTGCCTGAAAACAAAGCTCTAAGACAGAGGAATGGATTCCTTTTCATTGTTGCCTTCGTTTTCAGGGACATGTGCCACACTTGCCATATTCAATTTCTTCAACCTCTTGACAACAGTTGTTAAATAAATAAATAAATAAA
>NW_004524811.1:2703673-2728361 GCF_000260255.1 Octodon degus
TTGTTATTTTGTGTTCAGCAGCAAAATATTTCCATCAGCACACTCTACAAGTAGATTTCTCTTTCGCCCTATAGGTCGTGATTCTACCTGAGTCTACAGGGTGGATTTTGGAGAAATGGCTGTAGCTCAGTCCCACAAGTGACACCTGGCCACCAGTAACTGTCATGGTCGTTGTGCATGTCCACAACACACTGCAACTTTGTGCGATGTCCTATCCTCGGACTGTTGGAAGTGCTGGTCATTTGTTTGTCATTCCAGTATTTGTCTTATGTTTTGCTCTTGGTGCTTCTTTGCTATCATGAACGCTTTTTCTTGGTTCAATTGTTTTGAAGCATTTGACTTTTAATTGATTAGTATTTTATTTTCTGAATGTTGCTTGATATTAGTTTTTGTTCTGGGATTTGTACTGTATTTTTGACTTACAATTTGTTTAAAGAACATCGTATGATGTCTTCTCCTAGTGTTGGAAACTTTAAAAAGTGTGTTTCCATTTTCTGTTGACTTTATATTGCTTCTTTCCTGTCTTTTGTACACACATTCAGACACATATATAAAAGGAAATACGTGTATGGCCCAGCATGGGATTGGTGCTGTTTTGTAGAAATCTGCAATGACCTTTGAATAGGGGTTCATCTAATATATTTTTTATATAGTCCTGCGTAACTATCATATTGGGAGCTCTTTATTGTTCATCTAGGAGCATAATGCAACTTCTCTTGCCTTTTAAATTATGCTCTTTGTTATTTCCTATATGTTACTTCTGGAGATATTAAAATATTTCAAGTTTGTAGAACTAGAAAATCTTACTTTTAGTTTTCAAAAGTATGTTTGCTAAGTATAAAATTGAAAGGACAGATCTTTTCTTTCAGTCCTCTAATCTAGTTTTTTACACACTTGGTTCTTTTTTTTCTTTCTAATGTGGAATAAGGTGTTATTTAATTTTGTTCTTCCATAGCTAATATTTTTTATGTATATGCTTTAATGATTTTTTTCTTTACAATAAGTTTTGGACAATTAAAAAAAATAGAAACATTGTAACTGAAATATATCAGCTGGTAAAAATAAATAAATGAATAAAATAAAATAAAAAAGCATTGAAGACCCAAGCCATTGAAGACTCCCTTATCAATCACAGTGCAAGCTCCTCTGTGCAGGTCCCTTAGGGCAGTAGCACAGGATTCTGTGAGGCCAGTGAGCGAGTGGGGTGTTCCCACAAAGCTACTGTGTGGACGCCTCCTCTGGCCATGGCCCTCTTCCCGTGTACTGCAGATCTTCCAGCCACAATCAGCCAGCAGTATATCAAGACCCACCTCCCAAACCATCCACACTCTTGAACACAGTAATCTCACAGCTGAGAACTTACAGTAGGGAGAAAGAACAGAAGCAGTGTGTGCACAGATAACTTGATAGAATGCAGCTATTAGAAAATATTACAAATACAACATGGAATTTATTTTTAAAAATTGCTGAATGAGGGCCAGGGAGATAGCTCAGAGGTTTACGCGCCTGGCTGGCAAGCAGAAGTTCCTGAGTTCAATTCCCAATACCAAAAAATAAAAAATAAAAAAATTGCTGAATCATATTAACAGATGTATTCCACGCAAAAAGTTGTATAAAGACCAAGATTACTTTTTGGGGGGAGGTGGAGGTGGGAGTTAAGTATTAAGTATTTACATGATAAAGAACAGAAGGAAAATGAGGCAAATGAAGGACACTGTCCTATTGGGAATGGCCAGCCCCATCCTGGCCTTAGTCTTTGAAAACTGTTTTACCTAATGCTGTGAAATCCCTCTCTGGCCACCAACTTTGTGCTCCACACCTTGCTGCCAGTAACTTGCCTTGCATGCTTGGTCAGCACAAGACTTTCACACCCGCCTCAGTCTTGGCTGCCAGCAGCTCCCTGTGAGCAGGCTACCCTGGAGTCCATTGTACCAGTGTATTCTCAATCATGCTATTTTTGTCTGTGTCTCTTTATGTGTTTCGCTGCTTCTCTGCCTGTCTGTCTTTGTCTGTCTCTCTCTCTTGAACATACACACTCAAATCTCATAGCCCCTTGACATTCCTCTTCCCTGTTCTGTCCATAACTTCACCCCTTTCCCCAGTCCCTTCAGCCCTGACTGCAGGATACCCATCCTCTCCAGGCCTATCTAGGACTCGATGCTGCTCTTCTATCCCGTGTGAGGAGAACCTGGCAGCCTCTGTGGAGACCACCAGCCTCACCAGAAATGCAGACCCTTTCCATCCCCTTGCCTCTGTGCACAGCCTGGCTCACCACTTATGGAAAGGACAGAGTAGGCCTTGTGAGGAAAGCTGTAACTTCCTACTGCAATTCAAGTGCTTTCCAAAAGCTTATCGTTGCTCTTCTCTTTCCTCCTGCCTTGAAGAAAGGGTTAAAAGGACACAATATGGAGACCCAGCAGTTGGCATTTCACATCTGTATTTCACTTTGCTATCATGATACCCTTGTGAAGTAGGCGCTATTTTCGTCATTTTACACATGAGGAAACTGCAGCCCATACTTGTTAAAGACATTACCTAAGGACCTCGCTAACCCCACTAACCCACTGGGCTCTGGGATGTCCAGGCTGCACAGGACAAGAGGCTTCATGGAGCCAGGTCCGAGAGGGGCAACATGGACCCAAGCATGGAGCAAGCCTTAGCCAGGACAGGAGGTGGCATCTCCCAGTAGGTCTGTCCCAAGGATTTCTTTCCCCTATCTGTAGATACTGCGGCCTCTCTTTCAAAACCGCAAGTTTTCTTCCGGCCTCTGACTGCCCTAAGTCTCCTCCTGAAAGAGAAAATGATTGCACCTTCACCCTCACTTCCTTCCTACGCACTCCCTCCTTAACTGCTTGCAATCTACCTTCCACCTCACAATCTGAGAACGCTGTTCTCACAAAGCACACAGAGGACCAACCCAATGGTCTTTCCAAGCTGGCATCCTTTCTCAGCACCCGAGTGTGCCACTACTCTCGTATCCTTTGGTGCCCTTGACTCTGGCTCATCCTGGTTTTCCTTCTCTCCTCTGCCTTAGTTTCTTGGATAACTCCTGTCTTGTGTCTTGGCAGGTCAGCCAGCTGCTGTTAGTCTTCACTTATCTGGTAAGGTAAGGATTATTAGGTCCACTTTACAGGCAAAAAAAAAAAAAAAAACCTTACATCAGGTCACTTGCTCCAGTTTGAAGTGGGACAGACCAATAGAAAAGATACTAAGAGGGCACAGAGAGCTACAACTTACACATCAGAAGAGGGATGGGAGAGAGAAGTCCCTGCAGAATGGACAGAAAATCATGTTTCAGTGTGATCTCAGTTCCCTCATTTATAAAATGGGGGAAAAACAGCATCTATGCCACAACTTTATTATGAGAATTAAATGATCTACTACTGCCAAATACTTAAAGGACTGACCCACAGTAAAAAGACTTGCAAGTATTTGCTAACTAAAAAGCAAAAGAAAGAAAGACAGAAAGACAGACAGACAGACAGACAGACAGATGGAGGGACAGACAGACCAGCACAGCTGAAGCACAAAGAATGTGCAACTGAATGGGAAGATGAGCAGGGGCCAGCTCCCAAGGAACCTGCTGCCTAGTTCTAGGCCAAAACCACACAGTAATGCAGCGTGCTTCTGAGCCTGCTCAAGATAATGGGCAGAAGAAACCTCCAGGGCAGCAACCTCCTATTAAGTCATCCATGGGCACTGTAAAACCTTGGAAACCATGAACAGGATTCATAAGGAAGAATCAAATGATCCTATGTCTCCTGCCCCGAAGAAAACCCCTGCCAACACCATGTAGTTTATCAAGACATTGTTCTCTGGGGCATTCATCACTGGCCAGCTCGCTGGGAGCAGAAGGCTGCAGTCTGCTTCCAAAATACCCAACTCGGCAGTTACTAGACCCTGATGTCAGGTGTGGATCAATTTACACAGAAAAGTCCAGGATAATAATAACACTGGGGTACCCTAAATTCATGCCTGTGACACATTATCAAATGAACTACTAGTAGGACTTCTTTATTTAAATATCATCTATAAAATGAGCAAATATTGGGGCTGGTGAGATGGCTCAGTGGTCTAAAGCACCTACTTAGAACAAGCTAAGCTAAACAAAGCACAGGGACCACGGTTCAATCCCCCAGCACCACATGCCAGCCAGCCCCGCCCCCTGGTGGGCTGAGCTGGACACACACACACACACACACACACACACACACACACGCATAAAAAAAATAAATAAATGTAAAAAATTAAAAAAAAATGAGCAAATATTTGAGTTTAAGTTGTGCTTCATTATTTTATTTATTCAACCAGAAAACAGTGATCAGATATCAGCCCAGAACAAAGCACAGCACAGAGGGCTGGAGTTTCTAAGTTAGGGATTCAAGGGTCTCAATAAGAGGATTTCTCAGTAATATTGCAGGTAGAAGTGGGGGCAGGAGATTCATAATCTAGTAATGATAAAGCAGGGCGCTTTCATAATGTGGCATGGAGTGGGCCAGTGGTGAGGCATGAGAAGTTGGTAGTTTCAGGGAGGAAGTGATACTTTGATATGGTTTTTGAAAAGATAAGTAGGAGTGTTCCTGTAGAGAAAGCAAAGAGGCTTCCAGGCTGTAAAAACAAAAGGTGCACTGAGTATTACTGAGTATTTAGGGAACTGACCTGAAAGAAATCCACCTGGCTGAAGGCAATTCGGTACAGGGACGAACTGGAAACAGCCCCAAAGAAGCTATTTAGGAAGGTGTTTCTACACCAGGCTTAGGAGTGCGGATGCACCCCAGCGGTCTGAAGGGGGAATGAGAAGGCCATCCTGAGGTACAACTGTGGAAAGCCAACTATCAATGGCTGTGAGAGGCGGGGCGGAAGGGAGCCAGCTGGGGTGCACTAACATTTCTGCCAAGACTGCCGCAGTTCTGAGGCAAGTCAGTGGCTGCAAGCAGAGGAGAAAAGCAGAGACACCAGAGAACTCAAGAAGCCCCGACCACAAACTGCACAGCACTCAGATAAGGGGCCAAAAGAGGGAGGAGCAATTGGCAGGCTCAGCAAGTTTCATTTTAAGCGACTGGTACACTGTGGGAGCAAGAACACACAGAGGGGCGCAGGTCCCAGCTGGAAATGTCTGAAGGAGCTGACACATGGAACTGGGACTCCGAAACGCTCAGCGCCCTTTACAGATAGATCGCTGTTTTCACCAGGCGCATGCAGCATTCCCTCACTCTAGCGTTATCTCGGGGTGACCCCATGAAGTTAGGCGGTGCTAAGGAAGAAAGGCTCAGAAGTGCTAAAGGTGTGCCAGGGAGCCGGGAGAAAAGGATTCAAGCGCTCTTCTCCCTGCGAAGCCCTGCAGCTTCTCGCACAGCCCCTTGGGGTCGGACCTGCAAGCCTTCCAAAGCCATTCCCAAGGGGTTCTCTAGGAGGATGGTTAGGTGCTTCAGGGAATGCCTTCTGAGCAGTTACCACCAGAAGGAACATAGGCTTTTTTTTCTATCTAGGCTATTCCACAGAATTATTTCTATAACAAAATTAATTCATGATTCCTGAGGCAAGACACATATTACCAGGGTCCAGGAACCCATGTTTGAACTCATTCCATTTCATGTAAATTTTCCCTGAACTACGCACTGTCTTTGTCCTTTTCACCCTGCCAACCAGAGCTGAGAGCTCCCTGTACCGATTCTGCAAGCTAAGAAGACTCCTTGACACCTGGGAGAGGCTAACAGTTCGGGAGTGTGCTGGGTTGCTAGTGTACTTCGCACCAATAGGCAATGCTCATTTTATAATGAGCACAAGTGAGAAAACTAAACCGAGAGATAAAGTATAACCTGCTTAAAACTACACACTTAGTGAAAGGTTGAAGTGGAGTTAGATGGGAGGGATTCTATCTCCCTAAAGTCTCACAAAACATAGTGTTTTCCTTTAATTTCCAGAATATTCAGTATTTTAATAATACCAATATCTGGGCCAGCCAGATAGCTCAGCTGATTAAAGTGCCTGCTTAGACAGATGCAGGGACCAGGGTTCAATCCCCAGTGTGCATCCCTGGGGCATGCTGAGGTGATGACTGAGACTGGGCATGGCGGCACGCACCTGTAATTCCAGCACTTGGGAGACTGAAAACAGGAAGATTTATGAGTCCGACATGTGTAGTGAGACCCTGCACTAAATATATGAAAAACAACAGCAACAAAAAATTCTTAAATTGAAGAAATTTAATTTTTAAAAGTCTACACAAAGTCAGGTTTGGTGGCACACATCAGTATTCCCAACACTGGGAGGCTGAGACAAGAGGATCACAAATTCAAGCCCAGCCTGGGCTACTTAGTGATTTAGTGAGACTCTAAGAGTCTGAAAATGTAGCTCAATGTAAAAGGCCCTGGGTTCAAATCTCAGTATGAAGAAAAAAAAAAGCCAGATTGTATATGAATAACCAGCTAGTCCTGGGTGAATTTGAAAAGCCAGTCACTCATCTTCAAGTCGCCACTGCGTCTTCCCTCGGCGTCCTGAGTTCCCACTGTGCACGATGACGACTACTAGAACTTTGCTCTAATCTAACATCACAACTTCATTCCTGCTGTGGCGACTCCCAGTGCGCCCCAGCACACACACAATAATTCTCCTGGACAATGACCTCTGCTCTGCAGTAGCCCCTCTGCCTCTTCTCTGTGTCTCCGTCTGTCTCTACAGAAACAGGACAGGGCTGTGCCCACTGCCAAGCTCTCCGCAGCATGCAGGGAATGCCCACAGGCACTCACACAGTGTCCAGAATGGGAGGCTTGGTGATGGTTCATTCCATGTGTGAACCTGACTGGGCCAAAGGACACCACATGGCTGATAAAACATTTCAAGGTGTGTCCGAGGGAGTTGCCCGAAGAGCTCAGCATTTCAATCAGGAGAATGAGTAAAGCAGAAGAATCAGAAGGCACCATCAAACTCATTGAGGGTCCACACAGAACAACAGAGGCAAAGGCTATTTTTTACTTATTTATTTAGTTAGGAATTGAACTCAGGACCTTGTGCTTATTAGACAGGTGCTGTGTTGCTGAGCCACATCCCTGGCCCAGGCTCTCTATTCTTGAGCTGGGACAGCCATCTAGTTCTGTCCTTGGATGGCAGAGCCCCTGGTTCTCAGCTATCTGGGGTTCACGCCGTGCCCACCCCATCTTTCAGGCTCCAGCCGGACTCCAGGACTTCACTGCTCTCAGGCGTTCAGGTTGGTCTGAGTGATGTCCCTGCTCTCCTATGTCTCCAGATTTAGACAGCAGACTGTGTGCCTCTGCACAGCCTCTCTAATCATCTCATCCTTGTAGTACACAGAAGCATATACATGCACACGTGCGCGTGAATGTGGTTGTGCACATAAGCGTGTTTACTCGTTGATTGTCTTTCTCTTCAAAATCCTGGCCAGTGCCATTATTTTCTCAATAACCCTGGGAAGTCATCAGGAAACTGAGTATCTGAGCGATTATGAGACTGCAAATCATAAAACGCTAAGCCAAAGTTAAACTAAAAATCTCTCAAAATCACCAAAGACTGTATCTATCTCCAAGTTTCTCAACTCAAACATTTATGAGCTCTTACTATAGAAATTATGTCCAAAGTCAACAACTAGAGAGCACTCACCATAAGCCAGCCATTATGTTAGTCTTTTACATGGATAAACTCAATCAATCTCACAGCTTTGTAACAGAACTCAGTGGATATGCAAACTCAGTGGATATGCTTACAGTTCCTACATAAAAAAAGAAACCAAAGCAAGTTTGCAGATGATATATAAAACAAATGACGTGACAAAGATGAAACTGAGAGCATTTTGTGGACAAGGCAAATGGCTGTGCTGGGATGGAACCCCTCTCCCAAGCAGTGTGTCAGTGTCCACAAGCTGCAGGACCACATGCAGCGTGACACTCCTCCTGCCCCTCCTGTACCCCAACTCTGGCAACCTCCACACACTCACTGCCGTCCTGGCATCTGGCCTTCTCTGCACCACGTGGCACATCCCATCTCCTCGGCCTCTGCTCTTTCTCAGCAGCCCACCACAGAGAAATCAGACACAGAGCTGAAGATACAGCATTGCTTAACGATGTGAGACCATCCAGAGAAGCAAAAAATAATACATTTTCATTATAAAAATACGTGTAAATATAATATTGAGAGGGAATAAAATACTGTCATGGGGAGCTCAGCGGAATAAGCGCCAGCTTAGGCAAGTGCAGGGACCTCGGTTCAATCCCTGGCATGTGCTGCACCAGCCCTGCCGCCAGGGCAAGCTGAACTGGCCAAAGTCCAGGTGTAGCCTGCAAACCCAGCACTAGGGAGGCTGAAAGCAGGAGGATCACTATGAGTCCCAACTGCATAGTAAGACCCTGCAAAAATAAACAAAATACATAAAAAAATAAAATACTGTCATAAAATGATATAAAGTATTGTCATAATTGTCTTAAACTAAGAAGGTAAGATTTTTAAATTTCTAGAAATTGTAGTCTCCATTGGGGTGAAACACCAAAACTTGTGCCCTATGTCCACTACACCCCATCATGGCAACTTGTGTTTGTATCTATCTTCTGTGTGAACCAGCTCTGGCCCTTCGTTCAGCCACATCCAACAAACAGTGATTCCAAGTTCCTCTGCCATCTACAAGACTCAGGCACCAGCGTGCACCATAACGGAGCTGAAAATATACAAAATACCTTGACAAAAATATACAGCCAGTTTGCAGGAATATAGATGGAACGGAAGACCATCCTGCTAAGTGAAGCAAGTCAGACTCAGAAAGTTAAGCATTGTATGTTTTCTTGTATATGAGATAGGCTAAAATATAAGTCACTAAATGAATATCATAGAGGAGAGCTGTTAGGCAAACAGAAGGTAGACTCTTGGACATAAGAATGGGGGCCAGGGGAGGAAGCGCGAGAAGGAAGAGGCAGAGGGATCGATAAGGAGATGTGCTATACGCATGTGTTATTCTCCAGGATGGTGGTCATCCTACTCTGCAGTACAAACACACACTGACCCATGAAAAGAAAGAAAAACAAAACTAGTATGACTAACCAGAGTGACCAAGAAAAAAGATAATTACTAAATGTTTGATATCATGTAGGAAAAGAAGACATTATCACTGACCCTTAATAACACTAAAAGTCTAGTAAAAGTATATTCTCAAGAATGTCATGCCAATTTGTGTGCAGGGGTGTGTGGAACTGGGCACTCAATGCACCAGTGCCCTCCCTTTGTGTTTTTATGTTGAGACAGGGTCTCCCAGAGTTTCCTGGGCGGGCCTCAAATCTGAAATCTCCCTGCCGCAATCTACCAAGTGGCTAGATTGTAGGGATGCGCTACCATACCCAGCTGTGCCAAACTTAGGAAAATCTCTATGAAATGGGAAAATTCTTTTTGGGGAGTGGCAGGGGCTCTTTTCTAGACAGTATTTTACTACGCACTTCAGGCTGGCCTTCAGCTTACTTTGTAATCCAGGGTGACCTCAAACTCACAGAGATCTTCCTGTCTCAGCCTCCCAAGTGCTGGGATTAAAGATGTGTACCACCACACCCAGCTGAAATGGGAAAAATTCTTGAAAGTCACAAATTGGACCAGTGAGTAGCTCAGCAGTCTAAAGCACCTGCTTAAGCAAGCACAGGCCCTGGGGTTCAATTCCCTGGATCACATGCTGCACCATGTTAGTCCCACCTCAGGCATGCTGAGCCAGCCACCAAATCCTGACATAGTGGTGTACATCTATAATCCCAGTGCTGGGGAGGCTGAAAATAGATCACTACGAGTCCGAGCTTCATTGTGTACCAAATATATAAAATTTTAAAGCGACATAAATTGCCAAAACTGGCTCAAGAAGAAATATATATTAAATAGCATTGTATCAGTTGAAGAAACAACCCATAATTTAAGATTTTCCTCCAAAGAAACGCCAGGTCTAGGGCAGGACACAATGGTGCCTCCCTGTAATCCCACTGCTCAGAGGACTGGGGCTAGAGTTTCAGGCCAATGTGGGCGTTTGGCAAAGTCCAATCTCAAAATAAAAAATAGAAAGGGCTGGGCATGTGCCTCAGGGGTAGGGTACCCCTGGATTTGATTCTAGTATCACAAAAAGGGGTGAGGGGAGGGAGAGAAAGGATGGAGAGAGAAGGGTAGGAAAGGGAAAGGCAGGGGAGGGAGAATGAAAAGCAGAAAAGTAAGTCCTTGGCCTAGAGGACCCACTGGTGGATCATATCAAGAGTAATAATGGCAATTCTACACCAGTTTCTGCAAACATAAAGGAAAGAAGGCAGGCAGGCAGAAAGAAAGGAAGCAGGCTCTCATTGAAAAAAAAAAAGTGTACGACCAGATGCTTGCTAAGGTTAAGGAGAGGAATGTTATCCAACATGAAAGTTCAAACAGGTCAGTAATGAAAGGGTAAGGTGTTCCAGCCAACTCAACAGAAAAGAAAAGGCAAGGCAAGGCAAAGGACACATTCTCCTCAAATGGGTCAAAAAAGCTGATGGTGGACTAAGGAGATAGCCCAGCAGCATAAGCACCTGCCTGTCAAGCACAAGGTCCTGAGTTTGATCACCACTACAAAAAACAAAACAAAACAAAACAAAAAAAAGCTGATTCTATTCCTAAGAGTAGCTTTTCTCCCTTCCACTTAGAATGACAAGCTTCAAGGACAGCAAGACACATTAATCCAGAAGCCAGAAAAACCTCAAGAGGGCTTTCTGGGTTTTGTGGGTTAAGGGGAGGGGTGTTGGTACATATTGGGAACTTTGATACAAACCCACCTAGGGCCAGGAAAAGTGGAATAAGTACAATTTAAATGCACTTCTTATTTAGTGGTTAATCTGCTTTTTCTTTAATAAAGAAAAAAAATTCTACTGAAAACAAAGCAAAAGCAAAAGCTTGACATCCTCATATTTTTTTTCCTTCTCTTTTATTTATCTCACAATAACAACCTACATAGGTGCTTTAGATTTGTATAATGTGTTTGATACTGGGAAGAAGCCTTTCATATTAAGAGCTAGTAGTTATATACATTAACATAGTTTAATTAAGATTAGAGTTTTAAAGTAATATCCAGAAT
This sequence comes from Octodon degus, assembly GCF_000260255.1. Classification (NCBI taxonomy): domain Eukaryota; kingdom Metazoa; phylum Chordata; class Mammalia; order Rodentia; family Octodontidae; genus Octodon; species Octodon degus. Next base: position 2,714,739 of record NW_004524811.1, read on the forward strand.
AAAAACATGATGTTGAAAAAAATCTCTGTAAATAATAAGAAATCTGAAGCAATAATTCCATTTCCAAGATTAGAAAACAATCTTCATACGGGATTGGCTAATATAGGCAATTATAGTTTCTGCAGATCAAATAGCTGCTATTGAAGGACTTTGTTTTTTTATAATTTTATTGAGAAACAAATAACAATAAGACAGTTTCAAACCAATTAGTACGACAGTTTCAATAATTAATACATTGCATATTGTTGTCTTCTTAGTGGTTACTCATAGTACAAGAGGCAGACATGATATCCTGTCCACAAACACTATTAGAACAAATCTTTCTATTCACTGAATCAAGAGAAAGTAGAGGTATATCTATCCTATTTTGTATATACAAATACAAAATGGTACAAAATGGTCCTTCATTTGTATCCCCTTTTTTGTTTAGTTTTGTCAAAGAAGGATATTCCATTGTCATTTAAATATTGTAGGTGCGTGAATTCAGCAAAATATTCCAATATAGTCTAGTACTCCATAATAGTAGTGGATTTTCTGTAGGACTGGCTATGTCAGAAGTTGTTGACTTGAGCCTTTTACAGCTCAGCATATTAATATGGCTTTACTTTTGATACTTCGTTTTTATACTTTTCTGCTGGATTGTTAAGACCAAGATAAAGCAAGACCTATATAACAAGAAATGTAACTTTTGTATCTGACAAGGTCAGTCAAATCCTTTCAGGGATCTATCCTGAAACCCTCTAAGGTAGTTTTTAGATCCTTTGTCAGTATCAGCCATGTGGATGAGTCATGGCCATTGCTTGACCAATTTGCTCTCTGTGAAAGCCTGAGAGAATGTTTTCTCTCCATGTGACTCTCCTTAGACACACCCACTCAAACCACCTATCCCCCTACTGGGAATTTTCCTGGAGGAACTGAAAACATCATATCATAGTGATATATGTGTACCTATGTTTACAGCAGCACCATTTGTGATAGCCAAATCTTGGAAACAACCAAGATGCCCATCACCTGAGGATGGATGAAAAAGATGTGGTATTTTTATACAATGGAGTATTACTCAGCTATAAAGAATGATAAACTCGAAGCCTTCATATTTAAGTGGATGCCACTTGAAGATATACTCATAAGTGAAATAAACCAGACCCACATGTGTAGATATCTTATAGTCTCCCTAGTATAAGAACTCAAAAGAAGAAATAAAAATAGAAAGGTATAACACAATTAAAAAGAAAGTGAGAACTTAAGGACTTCTTGACTACAGGGATGGTGGGGAGGGTCTGTCACTGCAAATTGCTTTCCTTTGTTTTTAGAAGCAGAACAAAAAGGCCCTTTTGTCTAGGTTTTAGTTCTTTATTAACTAACACTAAGAGAGAGCACTTTGCTTCTATACTGGTGTGTGTGTGTGTGTGTGTGTGTGTGTGTGTGTGTCTGTCTGTCTGTCTGTCTGTCTGTCTGTCTGTCTGACTTTATCCGTGGATGTACATTTCACATATTCAGTGTTTTTCCCCCCAAGGACATTTTATACCTGTATTACAGGGCAAGATAGAAAATAATCATTTCAGAGACAGGCAAGTAGCCAGGAAATGCAATACAAAATGCCCAAATCTGTGCCTTTAGCATATGAAGTGAACCCTACTGGTACAGCCCTAGAAGGGGTGCAATTCCCACCCCTACATGCCAGCATCCTGTAGAGGACAATGAGTTGATGATGAGATAATCCAGGTAAATGGCATCCCTGGCAGTGGCAAGCCTATGGCAATCCCCGCTGCTTCACCCTGCTGGGTTTGTGGAAAGGCACAAAGCTGGAATGCTCAGGCTTCTGGAGAATTTGCCTCCACCCTACCCTACCTGGCCAAATCTGCCCCCAGGAAAACCCTTTCTCCCCGATCCGATATCAGTGGAAGGCACAAGGCATGTGGAGAAATACAATTGGAAATAGAAATCATTTAAAATTGAACTGAGCTCTGCTAGGGCACGATATAAGCACAGCATTATTAATCTGGTCTTTAAGCCACTGCTGCACACTATATACTTCTCTAGTCCTCTCAGTAGTACAGCCCACTGAAGTATTTTAAATGCCTTTGAAAGATTAAACTGTACATAACAGCAGCTTCCCCATATTGTTCCCACCTCTAAGAAAGCAATATCCCCGCTGGTATTTCTTTCCAATGAACAGAATCTGCCATGCTAGGAAAGTGTCTAACCTTTGTTTCTAATAGGGAGGGGGGCAAGAAAGTAAACCAGGAAAGAAGGAATCACCATGAAAAAATCAGCTAGATCTCTACTGAAGGATAAACTACCCATCAACTCTTCTCCGTAAGACACTCAAAGAGAAACACACAAACTTGCCTCATGAGATAGTCCACGCATTTCTATGGAGTTATTGGGTGCTAATCACTGCATTTACTGTAGTTTCCATGACAATATTCATTCACATGGTGTTACAAGTAACTGATTTATAGAAAACTTGCAACACAACCCATCACTCGGGAATAGTCCACAGATGAAATTATTTTTCAAGCAAACTTCTTCCACTGACTGAGCACTTGATGACACCACATTCTGTTGCTACATTTAGAAATGCAGTGTTGGCCTATGGCTCTACTTAAACTGGGCACTCCTTGCCTTTGGCGCTGTGTGCCAAACCCAGAAGAAATGACATGAGTCATACAAGATAAGAGTAGTGGGAAGGATTTGCTGAAGTGATGGGAAGTGTGCGCCTCAGGGTTGGGCGGGTGATGGGTACCAGGCACCAGCTTTACAGGGACTCAGAAAGAGAATCGGCTTTCTTTTCAGTTAGTGTGTCATGGCTGTCTCAAAATTCTGGATTGATTCAAATGTTTACCTTTCATGTTCACTTTGACACTGGGAAAGAGCCAGAAGTCGCCTAGTGCCAGATCTGGTGAATAAGCTAGTGGGGGACACACGGGAATGTTTCTACAAGCCTGCCTTTTCCACTGGGTGGCACTTGATGTCACTCTTAGTTTTTATCACATCCTATAAGGACATTGACAAAAGAGGACTTCCAGAACTGTTTTAGAAGGCGGTAATAAAAATAGGATACATGTGAGTGAAGGCAGGGAGAGCATGCATTCTGAGGGGCTTTAATGACAATGTGTCTCTCGCTGTGATAATTTTTTCAAACTTATATACACACCTTTCTTTTTGCTACTGGGACTCTAACTCAGGACCTTGTGCTCGCCAAGCAGGCCCTTGCACTGCTGAGCTATAGCCCTAGTCCTAGACATCATATGCTTTGATCAGCTCTATTAAGTGTCATTTTAGAGGACAAAACCAATCCAATATTGATCATTTCAAGTTATTTAGTTTGGTACATGTTTATCCTGCTTGCATATCACTTTGAACTACGAGCAGCCTGTACTTTTCCTAAAGTCGACATATGCTAACTGTAGCTCCTGTCCGTGTGGCTTTCTGCCAAAGGCCTGTGAGCCACAAAGACTGAGCTATTCACATATGGTCACCACGAGCAGCCAGCACAGCCAAGGTGCAGCAGAGGCTTGCTTTGGCTGACCCAGGAAAACACTGGAATTTGAGTTAGTCAACTTAGCCAAATTCAGACAATTATCCTAGAATACTAACAATTATTTTAAATTGTACATTATTTTGATCAGCAAGATAATGGCCTCACTGTTGCATGTTTCACAGATATTATGACCCCAAATGATCTTGTAAACATCTCGTTCCTGATCATGAAAGCAAGTAGATGATGTTCAAAGGTCACGTCCCAAGGGCCAGGGAGATGGCTCAGTGGAATAAGCACTTCCCTGGCAAGGGCAAGGGACTGAGTTCAATCCCTGGTTCCGCAAAAAAAAAAAAAAAAAAAAAAAAAAGTAACATCCCAAATGACCTAGGTATGAGTCATATATTCTTAGGACAGTATACAAAGTCAGGAATTCCCTGAATAAATACCATTATGCCTCCTCATTATCTCTCTCATTCTCCTTCTCTCCAGTTCTTTTACCCTAACTTTGCACAGCATCTGTGTCACAAAGCTCTATTAGCTTCTTGTCACTGTGATGAAACACCTGGTAAAATCAATTTTCTAAAGAAAAGATTATTTTGGATCATGGTTTTGGAGCTGTTGACCTGTAATCGCTTGGCATGGTTGCCTCTGTACCTGTGGTGAGGCAGAAAAATTATAGCAGGAGAAAGAAAAAGAGGGAAAGAGCCCTTCAGCTTTCTGTCTTGACCCAAGAGATCACATTACGGTCTCATCAGAAAATTAACCCCCTCAGGAAGTTCGAGCCCTCATGATTCACTCACTTATCAGAAGTCTATCAGCAACCAGCTTTCACTGGGGGCAGTGGCGGAAGCATTTGGGATGCCCAACTACAACAAAAGGCATAACTCATCCTCAAGGAACTTCCTGCTGACTAGGAAGGGATGCATGCCCACAGGGTGGTGTGAAAAGCTCTTTCCTAAGGGCAATAAGACACAATGGAAGGATCCACTTATCTAGAGATGTCAGAGAAAGCGTTACTAGGGAGGTGCCTCTCTGAGCCAGGTCTTACTTCACGCATAAGTTTTCTCAGCAAAGAAGTAAGAGAGCCTCTTACAGACACAGCAAATACCACACTCAGAGAACTGTAACTACAATATAGCACAGCAGGCCTAGAGACAGCAAGGATTTCAGTGTAACTGGTGTGTTCAGGTGCACTGAAAGGGAGAGACAGGAGGCTGGGAGGAAAGACTGGGTGGATCATGAAGGTCTCTGCAGGTGATGCCAACGTACTGCCCTTGATCATCCAGGCAGCAAGAAATGGCCTTAATAATTATGTCTTTGATATGGAAGAGGCCATACTGATTTAACAGCTATAGAAAGCTGAGCCTGGCTCTACTGCCTCATGTGCTGTGAGTCTTAGAAAAAAAAAGAAACCTGGTAGCTCTTGCAAAATAAAATAGAGGAAAAGGGAAAACTACTTGCTTCGCTTCCCATGTCTTATGTCTCGAGGGGGAGAGCCAGCAGAACTTAAACTATACAGCCTATTGCTCAAAAGCAAAGAGCCACGCTGCTTGAAATCTAGTGGTGTGGCACAGTCGCTGTGTCACCCTGGACACCCTAAGGTACTTAACCCCTCTGTGCCTCCTGTTTCTCTGGCTATGAAATGGGATACATAATAGAACTATACCTAAGAATATAAGTTCATAGTAAGAATCTTAAAATTTATAAAGCTTGTGGAATAGCATTAGCAAGTAGTTTAGAGTTTGATAAAGTTGACAAATATTTTTCAAAACCATACTATCCCTAGGAAAAATAAAAGCAAAGCCACTGGTTTTGTTAAAGGAAAGACTTTCATAACCTATCTTCTAGACTCCAACCAAACAGGATCTTCTGAGGATTGATGTCAAATTTGTCTATGTCTTAGAAAATGAAATGGCATAAAAAAGACTTTTCCTGGGGTCACCATGGCAAATATAAGTTCCCCCAAATTATAGGAAAACAATAGAGATGATCAGTGTTTATTGATATCTACTCTTTTCAACCAGAGGAAAAAAAGGTTAACTCTGTGGCTTTACAAATTTTTTTTTTAAAAAAAGACAGTTGATGTTTCATGTGACTATACTATTTTTACTCTTTGAGGTTGATATTTTAGTTCTGTCTTAAAATATGAAACCAAACAAATCAGCAAGTGACTGTGTTAGCACTTCCTTTTCATATTAGCAACAGCTGAGCTCTTGGAATGCCCAGAGCAGGGCACACCTTTGGTCAGAAGCTTCTCTTCCTTCCAAGTGCCATCATAATTTTATGAAGATGTATTTTTACTAATTTGTTAGGCTTTCCTTGAAGGCCAACACTTGATCTGATAAATATAAAGATTAATGTATGAAACACATTCTTATCATTATGCAAATGGCACAACTGGCCAGACAAAAACAACCCCAAAATTATCTAGAGGCGGTGCAGGGTACTGGGTCAGAGATCTGGAATTGGGGTGCCTGCTCTCAGTTCCCAGCTTTGCCACATGCCAACTGTGGTGCCGGGCAAGAAGCTCAGTCCTGCTCTTCGGTTCCCTCATGAGTGAGATGGGAGCAATAACTGTGTCTGCCTCCCACCGTTAAAAAGATCCAAGCCAACATTTGCAAAGCTCACAGGACTACGTCTGATACAGGATAAGCTCTAGGAGGGCCAAATGTTTCAAATAGGGCATTTTGGCACTTGCTCTATTTTAGATTAAAAATATTAAAGCACAGCAGATCCCTGTTTTCTCCCTGAAAGGTGGTAGGATTCCCATGTGGAAGATTCCTTCCCTGCACTCAGAGAGGAAACACATTCTCATCAGCAAACAGGAGGTGAGGCTGTACGAACTCAGTGGAGACTATTAAGCTCACCCTTATCTTGCCTGTTACTTGTCCCACAGACCTCACCCAAAAGCCTCCTCCTGCCACATGTTTCTAATTTGCTAGGCTGCTTTCTTTTGTCCAACCTCGTGTGGAGGCTTTTGGCCGCAGCTGCTTCTCTGGGCCTTCACTTTCTTCCTGAAGGCCCCCACGCATGTGAGAACGCCCACAGGGCCCAGCAGCCTTCCTCCTGCTGGTCGGCCTTCTGATGAGTCTAACTTACATGGCCCCAGCCAGGAAAACTAAAATTGGCAGAGAAAAGATTTTTTTTCCCCCTTCTACATTTTATGGACATTTCTGTTGAAAAAAGAGAGAGACTAAAAAAGGCTCCAAAATCCTTCTGTTCCTAAATCCAAATGCCAATCTTGACTTTTCACTGTGTAAAATGTACATTTGGGTGTCAGGCATAACAAAGAAATGATAAAAAAAAAAAAAAAAAAAAAGTAATGTTTCCAACTGTCTCCATTTTCAAGTAGAAATACCTTCATTTTTAAAATATCCTCATGCCTTTTAAACCAAACTGACAGACGGTTTGTAATATTTAATAAAATGTCTTTGCAGGATGGATATTTTCTTCATTTACAGATAAAAGAAATTGAGACTTACAGTTTATCAAATGCCCAATGCAACAGGTGGTACAGGAGTGATCAAAAGACACAATTAGGGCCAGCGAGATAGCTCAGCAGACTAAAGGCCTGCTTAGGTGAGCGCAGGGCCCGGGGTGTGAGCCCCAGCACAGGCCATGCCAGCCCTGCCCCCAGGTGCTGAGCCAGCCATGGAGTCTGGGCGTGGTGGGGCACACCTATACTCCCAGCGCTGGGGAGGCCGAAAACAGGAGAATTACTGTGAGTCCAAGCTACACCAAGGAGACCCTGTACCAAATACATTTTAACAAAAAAGATACAGTTAATGTTTAAGTGTTTTAATGATTCCCCCCCCCCAGGCTGCCTTAAGTGCGGTCTGGTAACGCAGGTGGAGGTGGGGATCAAACATCAAACACGCGGTATCCTGTGCCTGACTGCATTTGCATGAGCAGGTGCTTAAACAACTGAGCTAATAGGGAGGCCCCTGTTTAAGTGCTTTAAAAAGTATTACAATAAAAAACACATTGCCAAGAACAATGGGGTATGCTCAAAGGAAGGGGAAGTATTTTAAGTATTCTGAGAGGATTAATGGCAATGTGCCTTTTTTCTGTAACAAATGTTTTACTTTATACATTCAATGTACTTCATGGTCACCCCTTGTTGATCAAATATTTATGGCAACTTTTGTCAAACAAAAAATATATTACAGAGTCAGAGATGTAGCGCAGCAATACAGCACTGGCCTGGCAAGTGCAAGGCCCTGAAGTGAATTCCCAGTATCAACAACAACAAGTACAGTGCATCTTCATCCGCCCTGTTCAGCAGTTCGGGTACTGTGCAACTTCTGACTTTTCTCCAGTCAAAATGGCCATGAAAAAAAAATGGCCATGAATCAACTTAGAATGCAGAGGCAGCCAAGACAGCCCAACTAAAGATATTCACAAAAGAGGCCTCCCAGAAATGCTCAGGAAGTGGCAGACGCAGGATAAGTGTGCTTGAAGCACAAGGGAGCAGTGTAAAGGGGCTTAATAGCAATGTGTCTTTTATTATATGAATTTTTAAACATTAGAACATTTACCTTATATTTTAATCACATCTCACAGATGATGGTAGATCATTCTGGCTTCAAAGCCTAGTACATGCTTTGTCTTCTTTTTTTTTTTTTTTTTTTTTTTGGCGGAATCGGGGATTGAACTCAGGCCCTTGCGCTTGCCAGGGAAGCACTTATTCCACTGAGCCATTTCCCCAGCCCCACACATGCTTTTTAAGCATAAACGCCATTAAATGTACTAGATTTGATGATTCCAAACTTACACTTCTAATCCCAATTTCCCACTTGCAACCTAGTTCAGTATCTCTAATTACTGAGAAATGACCTACACCTCTCCTCCTTTTCATTTGTTTTACATTAGCATGATAGAAAACAAACCTGAAATAACCACTTGAACCTGCGGTCCACCCAATCTTTCAGAAGTCATTTATTGGGCATTTACCATACAGGGCTAAGGGACATGTCTTTTTACTGCGCGAAGCTGACAAAGAGGAAGAGGGCAATAATCATACCAATAATGCATCAGAATAGAAGTAGGTGGTACGAAGTAAAAGAGCATGAGGATGCAGCACAGTGAAAAACCTATAACCTGGTCAAATCTGGAAGACCAGTATCAACAATAACAACAACAAAAAGTACAATGCATCTTCATCCACCTTTTTCAACAGTTCTGGTACTGTGCGACTTCTGACTTTTCTCCAGTTAAAATGGCCATGAAAAAAAAATGGCCATGAATCAATTTGGAATGCAGAGGCAGCCATGACAGTCCAACTACAAAAGAGGACTTCCAGAACTGCTTCAGGAAGTGGCAAGTGCTGCACATGCGCAGCAGAAGTGATGATGAAGCTGAGCCCTGAGAGAGTCGAGGGAAGGACAGGAGCTCCCTCCAGGAAGGAAGGCACCGTTACTTCTTTCCCAGAACAGAAAGTCTGGCGAGCAGGAGAGTGCCAATGAGTAGGAAGAAGGATCTACAGAGCCGGTAGAAAGGGGTGGTATTCCTTAGGCCAGCATGAGGGACTTCTCCAACTTAAACTGGGGATCATGGGATGCTCATGAAGGGCTTTGGAAGGGGGTAGGGGGACACAGACATGATCATATTTGTGTTTTTACCACTGTAGCCACTGTGTAGAACAGACTGGAGGAGAACACCAAAGAAAGCAGACCCCAGGGTAGGTTGTCTACACACAACCTCTATTTCTCTGTAATAACAAAACCTGCTTCTGGTGCCCAGAATGAAAGACTGTACTTCTGAGCTCCCTTGCAGGGAGGCGTGGCCACGTGTCAAAGTGCTGCTCAGTGAGATGCAGGCAAAAACCCTGTGCAGAATATAAAAAGAAAGCTGCAAAACGGAGTTGACCTAGGTGGAAGGAGTCCCTTCTCACCTTTCTGCCTTTCTTCAGCCTTCCAATTCAGACAAGACTGCTGCAACACCAACAGCCAAACAGGGCCAAAATAAAATTTACAGGCTTGGATGATGGAAAGGAAAGATTAAGTACCGGATTCCTAATTTGGATCCTCACATAGCAGGTTTTACACAGCCTACTCTCCAGCCTCTATTTCTGACCCATTGATGGAGTGGAAAAATGTTTTTCAGATTATTTATAGATATCATGTGATATACAGTGTAACTCAATTCTGATATAGAGGCTATAGTACTCATGGAAGAGGTAGTAGTGGTGTGCATGGTCAGGAGTGACAAGAGATGGGTTGGGGAGTGGCAGGGCTGAAATATATTTCGAAGGTGGAATCAGCAAAACCTACTGAGGGTCCTGACATGAGACAGGGCAGCAAAGAGAGGTAGGATGAGAGAGGAGCTCAGCCTTGGAGCTCTGCAGCCGGGCCAAGGAAGCAGTTGATGTCTCACATGGCATGCGCAAACAGAACACCCACACTGGAGAGGTGGACGGAGGGTTGGAGAGCTGAAGAGCTCACACCAGGAGACCAGCGACCACTGCACACAAAGGGCTGGTGCCATCAAATAGGCGGAAAGCTCACCAGCTGGAGGAGCGAGAAGGGTGGCAGAAGATGTCTAGGCAGGAGGAGGCAGAGGAGAGAGGGCAGAGGAGATAAAGAGGGCAAGCGGCATCTGATGAGGCCTTTGTCGCTGGCCTTGTTTGTTTGTTGACTGTTTCATGTTGGGATTTACTAAAATAAAGCATTAGCAAATCATACGAAAGCAAAATTCTTAAGAATTACAGCCTTGTAAAGTACAGGAAGTAAAACCTAATACATTTTTATAAGCTTAGAGAAAAGATTTTAGAACTGAAGCATAAGGCTAGAATTTCATTTTCTACAACATAAATGGAAGCAGAACATGTACAAATAAGAAGCAGTCCCGCAGTGCAGTCATTGTTTTTGTTTTTATCATCTGCACAAGAAAAAATCCTTTATTTCAAGGGAACACAGACAAGGATCCACAGGCGGCTCCACCTGCAGAGACAGGCTGGAGACTGAACAGGCAGGGATCCCCAGGCCACGCCTGGGGAGAAGGAGTCCCTCCTCTTCCCCAAGAGCCAGACCCTTCAGGGGGCCGCTTGGCTCCCAAGGTCAGGGACAGCTGGGTGGCGCGCTGCGACCTCGGAGTCCACAGCATCATCCCTTGACTTCAGATGAACTGCCTCTCACCTGCTACAGGGGAACTTTGTCCCGAACTGTTATCTTTTTTTTTTTTCCATTCATAATTAAAAATACAATGAATTAAATTAAATATTTAAAGGGTTATAAGGTAGAGGATGAAGAATTCACTCAAATCAGTGTGAGCACTCACTCCCAAAGAAAACAGACCCTGACGTTCTGAGAGTCAGCCATGGTAGCAGTATCTTCAAGCTGCATCACGTGCCAGGCTGTGCTTTAAAATCACTTCATGAGCAGCTTGGAAGCCTCACTCCAGCTGACGCCCACAACCTCGCACGGTAGTAACTACTGTTCTTCGTTTTTCAGAAGAGAAAACCAAGGCACAGAGGTTACAACATTGTGCACCCTTGCAGCTGACAGAGCCCAGGATGTGAGCAGTTTGGTTTTTATGAGCTTAACATTAAAGACTATTACATTCACATAAGTAATTGAAAAGTAATTATGTAAAGACATAGGTAGGAAAATAATGTTTTACACCACTCAAGAATCAAGAGAGTCTACCAGATTCAAAAGAGGTGAGGTGTTTGTGTTTAGGTCACTTGTGCTTAAGTCATAATAACGGAACGTGGCTATCATCAGCTCAGGGGAGCACAGCCTGCTCCTTCCCAGAACTGTAACAAGCAGAGTCCCTGGAATGTGCTCATGACAACTACACACACAGTCAAACAACTCTGTCAGCCTCTGTACCTGAGCACAAAGGCTCAAGTGACCCCAGCTATGACCCAGACACCGAGGAGGCCAGGGGGAGAAGGAGGCCAGGGGGAGGAAACTGTTCCACTTTTAGTCAAAGCTTACCCATGCAGGAGCCTGAGCTAGGGCGGCTGGGGCGCTGAAACAAACATAACAGAATTTTCACTGGAAATGCAAGCAGCAGACTTGCTCAAAGGCCCTGGAAGAATGAGGTTACTGAAAAGTCAGCTTTGGTGTCCTGAAGCCAGGCGTCTAGCATCAGCAAGTTATAACTTGTCATAATGTGGAGGAACAGCAGTTCTGGGTCAGAGGATGTGCTATAGCACACAGGCACCCACTCTGCAGACACAGAGGAGCAGGCTATCTGCAAGGCTGCAGAGCCGTTCTTAGAAACCCACCATGTATCAAGCTGTCTGCAGACACGCAGTGGGAAAGGGGAGGCAGCGATAAGCACACCCACACTCCCTCCTTTCTCAGTTTGCTTCCCCATTTTGGCATTTGGTCGAAGTACAGCAAACAGTCAACACGGCATGCATGAGACTGCTCTTCTCAGAAAGCCCTCCTTTCCTTCCATGGTTGGCCCCGGGCTGCAGGTTTCACCATTCTCACCACTGAAGGGCTTGCTATGTCTAAACAATTCAGAGAAAGCAAATGGTTTGGACACCCACAATGTGAGTGCATGCTAGACAAAGGGCACCTACACACATACGGAACCAGCCCTCAGTAACATTCTTTGAATGCTGGGCCCTGTAGGTATGAATTTCACGTACAGTTTTGTCAATAAGAGTGCACATGTGTGCTGTTCATCATTTCTAAGTGGTAAACACTTCCCTGGGACTCTAGTGGGACAGAGGCACGCTGCAGCTTGTGTGCCTGGCTTTTCCCTCTGCTTACCTGGCTTTGCTATCTTTTCACAGCAATAAACAGTATATACAAAGTCCTGCGGGTCTTCCTAGGAAACATGGAACTTGAATTGGTCTGGGAAGTCCCCAACCTCTGGCACAATTGGTGAATCACAGTAAGCTCTGCACAAGAAGTAACTGGTTTAAATTCCGATTTTGACAATTATTAGTAGGGAGTCATTGAGCTAGTTAACTAAGCACATCAGCCTTGACATTCCCTGAAAGTGGGGCCCCGTAACCTGCGCCAGGAGACTGTGCAGGATTCGTGGGGATAGTGACACACGCCTGCAATCCCAGCCCGCAGGGGCTGAGGCAGGAGGATCCCTGTGGCTCACAGTGAGCTCAAGGCCAGCCTGCTACATAGCAAGACCAAGGACGTTAAAAAGAAAGATGAAGTGGTACACTCAATAACTATGTGTCCTTTTCTCTGGAGACTCCATGTGAGCAGCGCGCCTGTGGTTCTGCAGCACCCCACCGGTGCAATGCCAGGCAGCTGCAGAGAGGCTGATTCACAGTCCTTCCTGCCTCTGGGGAGCTGGACTCTCGCAGCCCCTGGGAGCCTATCTTGGCCTCGGTTCCTAGCACTGTGCTCACTGTCTGTTGGACACCAGAAAGCTCACAGATTAAAGGCTATTACACTGTGCTTGTTGCCAAATGTTGAAAATCAGGGCTTCTCCTTTCTCCCAGCTGCTAAGCATTCAGTAGCACCCCACTGACCTTTTTGCTTAAAAAAATAAAAAAAAAGGTGGGGGGCTTAATGCTAGAGAAGAGGTTTCATGGCATACTTGCTACTTGAAAAGATGTGCAACATTAGTAGCCAAAGGTAAATGCAAAGCAAAATTACAATGAGATACCTTCATACCCACTAGATGGCCATAGCAAGGCAGATAATGAGCATTAAGGAGGATTTATTTGGGCATCTGGGAACACTTCTGCACTCTTAACGGGAAGGTAAGATGTCACAGCTGCTTTGGAGAACAGTCTAGTAGTTCATCAAAAATGAAACACAATTACCCAGAGACAAAACAATTTGCCTATGCCCAAGAGAAATAAGAACATATGTCCAGACAAAAATGTGTGTGAATATCCATAGTAGGTATGTGTGTGTGTATATATATATGTATGTCTGCAATGTTGTATATCTACAATAACTGAAAGGTGGAAACAACCCAAATGAATAACCATGAATGAATAAGCAAAACATGTTATAGTGACAAAATTCAATATTATTTAGCCATGAAAAGGACTTAAGTACTAACATATGCTACAACAAGAATGAACCTTGAAAGTGTAATGATTCATGAAAGAAACTAGACACAAAATGTAATGTTGCCAGACATGGTGGTGTGGTGGTGCATGTCTATAATCGCAGCATTTGGGAGTCTTAGGCAGGAGGATC
>NW_004524811.1:2728461-2731049 GCF_000260255.1 Octodon degus
AAAAAAAAAAAAAAAAAAAAAAAAAAAAAGCAATGTTGTATAAGTCTCTTTTTGTGAAATATCCGAAATAGTCAAGCTCATGGACAGAAAGCAGGTTGATGGGTGCTGGGAGCTGAGAGAAACGGGGAATTGGAATTAACTAATCAACAGGGACAGTTTCTATGGGGCAAAAAGTTCAGGAGTTAGTGGTAATTTGTATACAGCATTTGAGTGTTCTTGAACAATTAAATGCTGTTATCTTGTACTCTGAGTAGCTAATTTAAAGATAACAATATATAATGTACAAACCATTGTTACTCTTCTATTGTTTTGCTTTGAAATTTTATTTTTTTCTCTCTTAAAAAAAAAGGATTAAAGTGCCTGTTTAAGGAGAGTGTAGGGAATGGAGTTCAAACCCAGGGCATGCTGAGACAGCAAATGAGACTGGGCATGGTGGCACAGGCCTGTAATCCCAGCACATGGGAGGCTGAAAATAGGAGGATCACTATGAGTCCAATCTGTGTAGTAAGACCCTGTAGACCCTGTACCAAATATATAAAAAATAAATAAAATTAAATTAAAAAATGAATGTCATTGAAGGCACTAAGCTATGTTTTCAAATGATTACAACAGTAAATTTTAGGTTATGTGGATTTTTACCACAACAAGAAAAGTCAATAACAATTAAGCATACCACAAATGCAAATATTTGTAAATGATATGTAAAGACAAAGGCTTGATTCAGAATATATATTTTGGATCTTACATCATAACTAAGGACACCTCAGAAAACCTAAGAAGAAAAAGGGTCTAGGTAGGCCCGTCACCAACAGTGGGTGGGCGCTAACTAGCAGTGAGCTCTGATCTCCTTAATGCACTGGGTTCCTACTGTCTCACAGCAGCAGAATGAGGGAAAAACAAACACGAATGGTATGTAAAGCCCAAGACAGGCAAAGGTGGCAAGGAGGAAGGAAACGCACAGAGGTGGGCAGTGGAGTTGGTTCAAGGAAGTCCCCTCTGGGGAAGTAGCACATGTGGTTTAACAGATAGCATGCAAGCCGCAAAAATTAGCTCCCTGATGGCCTCAACAAGTAGGAAGGCACCTGACCTGCTGTCCCTAGTGTCTTCACTTATAAAATGGGTGGCGGCTCAGAGTGGGAAGGCTACTGACCACACGCTATGGGGATGTCGAAGAGAATTGGATGGTGCATGTGTGTACACAAAGCCCTTGTGGAATAATTCCAAATTATGCGGAATCCACACTACGTGAAATTTAAGAACAGAGGAAACCCTGAAGTCCCTAGGGTGCAGTGGCCCCATACTGCACCAGAAGCCCAAGGGCCAGGGAAAAGTACTGGGTAACCCCGAAATGCCAAATGTACATAGCCACAAGGTCATCTCCACACCTCAAGAGGCCACCTCACAGCACAGGGAAAGCAGGAAGGTTTACATCTTCATGAGCCCATGCTGACGGTACCACATTATAATCAGACTGTGAACTTCAGAAAGCCAGAATCATCATAATCATCATCACCCCCAGTGCAGGGACTGAACCCAAGACCCCACACATGTCTGGTAAATGCTCCACCACTGAGCAACACTCCTAATCTTTTTCATTTTTTCATACTGACAGATGGTCTCTCACTAACTTGCCCACTGCCCTTAAACTTGTATCCTCCTGCCTTAGCCTCCCACCTGGGATTACAGCTGTGCACCATGGCACCCTGGCTCATTCATCCTTCAATGACTTCCCACTAGCGTACTACACACACACTCCCCTCCACACCCACTCTTTGCTGTGCCAATTATGAGCGAACTAAAAGAAATGAGATGAATGCCTATATATATATATATATATATATACTTTTCTATTAGGAAATTGTATCTAAAACATTCTAAAAAGAACAACATTTACATGTTATAATTTCATGGGCAAGAAATGTCCCCTATTCACAATACTTCTGCACTGGCAAATGAAATTAAAGAATATCTATGTGATTACCCGGAATAAAAGAAGGAAAATATTTTCTCATATAGTGATAATAATGAAAAAAATACCTTTCCCAGAGTATATAACACATCTCAGATTTTAGTTTAGTTTAGTTTAGTTTAGTTTAGTTTAGCTTATTTTCATGTGCTTGGTCATTGCAGGGTCTCACTATGCAGCTTAGACTCCTGTGATCCTCCTGTTTTCAGCCTTCCCAGTGCTGGGATCATAGGTGTGTGCCTCTGCATCCAGACTCTGGCCTCTCAGCCCTTCCTGGGGCTGGGGCTGGCACAGCATGTGGTGCTGGGATCAAGCCTCAGTTCCCTGTGCTTGCCTAAGCTTGCCTAAGAAATGCTTTAGTCCACTGAGCTATCTCCCAGCCCTAAATCAGAGATTTTGTGTAAATCTCTTACTAATTTGTTTACTCAACAACAACAACAACAAAATACTGCATATATTTTGTACAATTTTTACTTTCAATTGTTTACCAATGTGGCTTTTAAAGGTAGTTTCTA
Source organism: Octodon degus (assembly GCF_000260255.1). Classification (NCBI taxonomy): domain Eukaryota; kingdom Metazoa; phylum Chordata; class Mammalia; order Rodentia; family Octodontidae; genus Octodon; species Octodon degus. Next base: position 2,730,943 of record NW_004524811.1, read on the forward strand.
AGATTAAAAATAAAGAAGGTTGGGTACCCTGGGCCCACTCTTGTGTTCAGATCACTGCACCTGCCTGGCATTCAATTTGCTTCTGTGTGAATTAAAAAAAATAAATA
>NW_004524811.1:2731149-2733105 GCF_000260255.1 Octodon degus
AAAAATTATGAAAACTTAAATTATATAAATTTATAATAAAGCCAAAGGTAATATTTATTTTTTTAAAAAAAAGTTCAAAATGTACTGACAGTGGGCGAGGAATTAGGCTCAGTGTTGCAGTGCTGACCTCCCCCTTAAGAAATATACCCACCAAAGTTTCCTTCATCTTAGTAAATGCCAATTTACTAATACATAAATATTGATAAACGTCTTTCTAGTTGCTCAAAAGAGAAAAGGAAAAAAGGGAGGGAGAGAGAGAGAGGGAAGGAGGGAGAGAGGGAGGGAAGGCAGGCAGGCAAAGCGCTATAACAATGTTTTTATCAGAAGCAGTACTTATTAGGGCCAGACAAACAGCTCAGTGGATTAAAGTGCCTGCAAGCAGATGCAGGGACTGGGGGTTCGATCCCTGGGCCTGCTGTGCTGACCCCCACCCCAGGGGCATGCTGAGAGGGCAATTGAGACTGGGTGTGGTGGCGTGTGACTGTAATCCCAGCTCTTAGGAGGCTGTAAACAGGCGGATCACTATGAGTCCAATCTAGTAGTGAGACCATGAACACCCTGTATACCCTAAAAAATACAAAAAAAAAAAAAAAAAAAGAAAAGCAGTACTTATTAAATTTTAATATTCATCTTACAAGTATAGTATATTCACTAAGACCAAAGCTAATAATCTCAGGAGTTCTCCTAAAAGAGTTTAAACAACCAGGTGTGGTAGCGCACTGTAATCCCAGCACTCAGGAGTCTGAGGTAGGAGGATCACTGCAAGTTCGAGCAGCCTGGGTTACCACATGAGCTCAAGGCCAGCCTGAACCACAGCTAGACCAAGCCCCAAAAAGACTCCCCCAAAAAATGTCTTAAAAATTTAATGCTATTAACTGCTGAGTACTGAAGCTCCCACATGCATAGAAGTTTCCATGTCTAAAATTTTATTTTAGAAGCAACTCAGAATGCAGCTTCACTTTCTCAAATTGCTGCCTGATCTTCTCCCACAGCTTATACTTTGGCTGTTTATAATAAAATTTCCTTATTTTAATTTGGGGGGCTATTTAATACTAATAAATTCTAAATAACATACTTTTATTTCAAATTTACAGCATAGATCCCCTAAAAAACATAACATGGAAAAAATTACACAGGAAACCACTATCACAAAATCTAAAGATAATTTTGCTTGTTTTAATCATGGTCATCATTACCAATAAAAGCGTTCTTCAGTTAATGAGTACAAGGCATTGGATAGCATGTCTAAGTTATGAAGGAACAACCTGCAGGAAGTTACCACAGTTGGTGAGGAAGAAAGGTAATAGTGGTAATAACACAGACATGTCTAATAGTGAATCAGAAAGGGGGAGGAATCTACAACCAGGGGAATGTCTAAGCCTTCTCACTGTAAAGGGCTTGAGATGGAACATGGATGAGTAGAGAGCAGAGCTGCCGTACATGGCAGAGTAAAGCTTCAAAGGCAGAAAGTGACAAGTATTTTTAAGTAAAGAAGTCTGAACAGTCATCAGATTGTATCCAGATTGTTTTTTCTCTTTTAATGTATTGCTAGGGATGGAGCAACGTCCCATCTGATGGCATCTCATGTAACTGCAAACCACCACGTTATCTGAAGCTGGACAGCATGCTACACCTCCTTGCACAATCCAGGTGCTTCCTGTCCAGAACTGAGATAGAGCCATCAGAGAGGCTGATCCAGGAATGCACTCATGGGAGTTTTAGTCTGGCCTAGCAATCAGCTACCAGGCAGCCTAGAGCAAGTTATCCTTAACTTTTTCCCATAAATGAAAAATAAAGCAGTCATTCTTCAAAATCTCTTCTGTAGAGAGCCCATGCCGCGAATCGCGGCTTCAGAACCAAAACTCCTAGGGACCATTGGGTGAGGCCTGCTGCAGCCCTTGAAGCCTGCGCTAGATTACCCCTCCCACCGAGTGTGCCAAGATGGCGCTCATTTCC
>NW_004524811.1:2733250-2743170 GCF_000260255.1 Octodon degus
CAGAGACAGGAAGAGGGACGGAGAGAGGAACTGTGCTCTCTCGGGGCGCATCACTCAGGAGAACGATTAAAGCCTTTCCGCCGCACAAATCGTGTTGAGTGCTTTCCTGCTGGACGGGAGGGCGCCCGACACTCTTCAAGTTCTATAATTGCATGACTGTTCTTTATTATTAACACATTATCCCTTGATGTGTGTTATTATCAGGTACGTACACCTATATAGGCCTAGGAACAGAACAGTTCCACAAACACCCCACATCCAGTTCCACACCAGGGCCTTTGAAGATGCTATCCTTGCTTATGGAGTAGAATCACCGCCTATCACCACTCACACTACAGCTCATGAAAGTTAAGTGGAAACCTCAAAGTCCTCCTAAGCCTCCACTTTCAGGGTGGGAGGAGACTGTGTATGTTTTTGCAACCAAAGCTTCTACCACTCATAATTTTGGTCTACTCATAATTTTTAAAGTGTCTCCCAGGACAAGTATTATCATATTTTCCTCATCAACAAATATTTAAAAGAAACTACTAATTACAAAGAAAGAGTATCAAAGATTTCTAAGAATCTCCAGCCCAGTAGTTCATGGTTCAACAGAGATATAAAATGTAGGTTACATACACCATGATGTCACATAGTACTCATAATAATTTTTTGCACCAAGTTACATATACTTCTGACTAGGACAGCTTTACTTCAACTAAGAAAGTGGAAAGGGAGTGGGTAGGAACTGTAATGCCAATTCCAGAACTTTCTGGGAACCGATCTTTTCATAATTGTACTCAATCCCTATAGCATAGTCTTTTGAATATATTCAGTGAGAAAATAGCTAAAAAAGAAAAACTGTTGCAAACTTGACTTTTCCATATCCCTAAAAATTGCTGAAAGTCTGAAGAAAATAAGCTAAATAAAAATCTGATGGCAAGTTGACTTGGTGATACCACTAAAACTTGCTGAGATCCAATTCTTACAAATAGCCAGTGTCTTAGTTACGATTTTGTTGTGGTTGCGATAAAATACCTGACAGCTCACAGTCTGTAGAGGTTTCAGTCTATCACCAGCAGGATACAAGGCAGAGTGGCTTCACCCAGGATAACAGTTTATGGTGGCCAGAAGATGGCAAAATCAACAAGAAGGAGAGAAGATAAACCTCATTCTGTCCTTTATACTGTATCCAAGCTACCAGGATTATACTGGTACCAAACAAATCAGGGGACTAATTTAGTAATCACCCACCCTTAATCACAGCACCCTTAATCCTAGTATGGCTCCATGAATCAATCACATACTCTTGATTCAGCAACCTCAGAAAAAGCCCAAACTATGTAGGCTGCATGAGGCTTTGGGGGGACATCTAGACACAAGCCATACCAGTTAGATAAAATTCATTTCTGAACAAAAAATGTTATTTTTTTTCTCATGGCGTTTGTCTTTCTCTCATCAAAATACAATAATCAGTGAATAAAACATAGCTGACTTAAGAGTGTTTTTCAAGACCTATAATATTTTTATCATTTCTACTTTGAAGTTGTAGAATTAAATCTAGAATTTAAACTCCCCCTTGCTTATTAGCAATTATTGATTACTGTTCTCAATAAAAGCACTACATTCCTGTTTTAACATAAAAAGAATAAAAAGCTAACCTTGAGGGAGAGCATGTGAGAAATAAAATAACAATAAAGACCAGGGATATAGCTCAGGGGCAAAGCATTTACCTGGTAAGTGCAAGGTCCTGAGTATGATTCCTAGTTAAAAAGAAAGAGGAAGAGGAAGAAGAAGAGGAAGAGGAAGAGGAGGAGGAAGAGAAGGAGAAGAAGGAGGAGGAAGAGGGAATGGGGGAGGAGGAGGAGGAAAGAAAAAAGGGCCAATGAGATAGCTCAGCAGACTAAGTGCCTGGTTAGGTAAGCACAAGGACCAGAGTTCAATCCCTGGAACCACATGTTGCACCGGCCCTGCCTTCAGGCGCACTGAGCAGGCCTCTGAGTTGGGACATGGGGACACACGCCTGTAATCTCAGTGTTGGGGAGGCTGAAACAGGAGGATCACTATGAGTCTGAACTGCATAGTTGAGACCCTGTACCAAACACACTGAAGAAAAAAAAAACAAACTATTTCTTCACCACTAAATGCAATTAGAAAGAGACAAAGACTATGTGAATGACATAGTGAAGGGAATTTGTGAAACTAAGCAAAGGTAACTTAAGAGCTTGTTATATAATTATTGTACCTTTCTGTAAACTATAGTAAAATTACGTTACCAAGAATTTCACAAGTGTGGATACTGAGAATATCCTCTTCCCTTGCCTATGGTTGTCTAAATAGGCTTCAGTTAACTGGAGGGTAAAACCATGAATGAAGATAGTTTGGCAAGTTAAAGAAGGAAATTAGCCCCTTGCATTTCAGGCCTAGAGTCTGGCCGGTTTAAGTGACTAAAGAGGAAGAAAGTCTGATACAAAAGAAGAACCTCAAAGGCACAAGAAATAGTAGCAAGATTCAGCTGGCTGTGGTGATGCACACCTGTAAGAAAGAAAGAAAGAAAGAAAGAAAGAAAGAAAGAAAGAAAGAAAGGAGAGAGGGAGGGAGGGAGGGGAAGAAAAGACAGAAAGAAGAAAGATCAAGAATCAACAAATAAGACTATATCAAATTAAAAACCTTCTGCACAGCAAAAGAAACAACCAACAGTGTGAAGATTAACCTACAGAATGGAAATTTTTAAAAATTTTAATATTAATCCTCCAAGGATTAATATTACAATATAAAGGACTCAAAAATTAGACATCCACAATAAAAGATCCAATTGAAGAATGGGCAATTGAAATGAATAGCCACTTCTTAGGAGTAGTACAACTGGCCGATAAAGACATGAAAAAATGACCAACACCCTCGGGCATTCGAGAACTGCAAATTAAAACAACACTGAGATTTCATCTCCAGAAAGAATGGCCATCCTCAAGAAACCAAATAACAAGTGCTTTTGAGGTTATGAAGGAACATTTCTACATTATTAGTGAGAATATAAACTAGTACAACCACTAGGGAAATCATTAAGGAGAGTCCTCAAAAAATTAAAGCTAAAAATTCCATTCAACCCAGCTATAGAACTTCTAGTTATCTTTCCAAAAGAGTTGGAGACAAATATTACAGTGATACATCATACTAATGTTTACAGCAACACAATTCATAACAACTGCTTCTTGGAAGCAGCCTACATGAACCTTAAGATGAACGGATAAAAATATATGGTATTTATACATAATAGAGTATACTCTGCCACAAAAAAGATAAATGAGTCATTTGTAGAAAAAGGAATGCACCTTGAGACCATAATTTAAGTGAAATAAATCAGACACACAACTTAAATATGGCATATTTTCTGTTATATGAGAAACCCACAATATAAATAAAAAAGCAAAATAAAAGATAGATAATAAAAAGTAGAGGAGGGCCAGGGAGATAGCTCAGTAGAATAAGTTCCTGCCTGGCAAGCACAAGGTCCTGAGTTCAATCCCCAGTAAGAGAAAAAAAAAAAAAAAATAGGGAGGTAGATCTTTTGTCAAATGGAAATGAAATCAAGAAATAGAGAAAAAGAAGGAAGAGTGCTGGCGAGATAGCTCAGAGGACTAAAGCACCTGCTTAGGCAAGCTCAGGCATAGCAGTTTGATACTGGCAGCACATGCCACACCAGCCCTCACCCAGGGTGGGCTGCGTTGGCCAGAATCTGGGCATAATGATGCGCACCTGTAATCCCAGCGAGGGGGAGGCTGAGAACAGGAGGACCACTATGAGTCTGAGCTGTGTAGTGAGACCCTGCAACAACCAAATACATTAAAAAAAAGAAAGAAAAAATAAAAGAGAGTAGAAGTATTCAAGATAAAACAAGTGAGATGTGTTATATATGTACAAACTCCCCACTAGAAATGTAGACATGTAATGCAAACATGTACTGATAAAAAAATTAAAAAGAGACTAAACAGACAAATATAAAACAGAAACAGGAGAAAAACAGAAGAAAGGAAATGGAGGCATAAAAAGGAAGTTGATAGTACCTTATTTTAGGAATAAGGAATCTCAAGAGCCAATAAGAAAATGTGTTTTCATGAAATAATGTAATTGAGGATTTTTCAAGGTCAGAAAGTCTCCTCACACGCTAACTACTGTCTGGACTATGGAGCAAGCAGTCTCCCTTATCTGTGGTTTTCCTTTCCCAGTGATTCCAAGGTTCTGAACCACTTAACCATGGCTGAAAAATATTAAACGGAAAATTTCAGAAATAATCAATTTTTGGAAGTTTTAAATCTCATGCTAAGCTGTGTGATAAGATCCCTAGCTCCAAACCTCTTGGGGCCTGAACTGTCCCATCAGCTGTCACAACCACACTGTGTACGAGACATGCTGCTTGTCAATTACTAGCCAACTCAGTTATCAGATGTAATGTTGCAGTGTCACAGTGTTTGTGACACAGTCATGACAGAGTCAGAGACCACCTTATGGACCAGAGACAGAAAGCCACACCCTTATCCTGTTACTCTTCAAAACCTGATTTATATGTTCTTCTAGGACACAAGGGAATTAAAAGCCACTTTTGCTAAAAACCATGACTCTTCATCTTGGCCTAGAGATGCTCAGTGTGTAACTAAAAACAGAACAAATCTTAACTCTCATTTTGAATCCTTTCTTAGTGTAAATCTTGGGTCAGATCCCTGCAAAGTTCCTCAAAGCAGTATTCTGGTCATTTAGAGAGTGTCTGTTTAGAAGCTAGCCAGGCAGGGTTGATTAGTCCTGCATTTTGATGTTTTCACCACCTTCAAGGCTGAGAACACCAATGGAAGAGGCTTACAGGGCCATTCGGCCAGGCTCCACCATCGTCCTAAGCCTGTGATCACCTGGATTCCAGGAAAAACAAAGCCCACCTGTGTGAAACCACTGAAGAGACAATCATTTCATGGGAGCAGAGCTGCTGCTCAAGCCGAGGAGTTGAGAGGGGTTCAGTGGACACTGATTCTATCTTTGGCAGGAGGGATACCAGAAAGGCTTCATGTAAGGTAGGGACTGACCCATGTCATATGAATAAGCATTTGTCAGGCACTAGTTTGTCTGGCAAATAAAATAGTTGTAGTTGAAAAAAATTGTAACATTTTTTCTCCCTAATCTCCCCTGGAATATCAAAGCAGTTTCAAAGACAAACTCTGAAACAGTCTTGAAATTTTTTGCAAATGAATGCAATTTCTTAGATGGTCTTTACTGTGCAAAATTTTAAACTTTCTATGCTTTAGTCCTTAGTTTTGAAATCTAATAAGCTGGTCATGGTGGTGCATGCCTGTAATCCTAACAATTTGGGAGGCTGATGCAGGAGGATCACTGTAAGTTCAAGGCCAGCACGAGCTACATAAAGAAATTTGAGGCTAGCCTGCACCACATAATGAGACCTTATCCCAAAAACAGAAAGAAATTAAGCCTAATAATACTGCACTGTCTGGAGAAATAAAGAAAATTATGCAAGTAAAGTGCTCATCATGATGACTGTACTTAGTCAGTACTCAGTAAATTGTACCCTTGTTATGGGAAGAAAAGTTAACATAGCAGCTTGAGACTGCTGTTCTGAGAAAGGCCCGCTTAGAAAATTGGCCCATGGCTGGCATCAGGCAACTTGGACTTGGAGAGGACTCCACCCTTTCCAGGAAAGAGTAAGAGTATCTCTCTGTGCCTCAACATATCAAGAGTATGGCTTATGCTGAAAACTGCTTTCCTTCTGGAGTCTGCAATATTGGTATATTCTCGACAGGCAGTGCCTTTTGACCAGTCTCCAACAAATATCTTGGGCACTGAGTCTTGTTGGGCAGACAAATTTGTAATTGTCACAATTCAGTGCTGGAGGAACATGCACATCCTTTGTTACTCCACCAGGAAAAGTTTCTTGGGTGCATGCACTTGTCCCCATGCTCCTGTCGGCTTTATCAATTTTGCTTTGTAGACTTTTGTTATAACAAATCACAACTGAGTGTGCTGACCACTGTCCCGGATGTCCTCTAGTCAATCTACTGACATAGCGGTAGCACTGAAGATCTCTGATACAATTAGTCAAGATACTCCTCTGACCTTGTAAGATATGTGCCAGTGTTGACTGGGGCAGTATTACAAACAACATACCAACCAGAGTAAGGGCATCAAAGCCCAATTATATGTATAATTCCTGTTTTGGTACAGGGTCTCACTATGCAAATCGGACTCCTAGTGATCCTCCTGTTTTCTGCCTCCCCAGCACTGGGATTACAGGCATGTGCCACCAGGCTCGGACTCAGTCACAGGCTCAGCATGCCCAAGAGCAGGGCTGGCACCGCATGTGGTACTGGGGTTTGAACCCTGGTCCCTGCACTTGCCTAAGCATGCACTTAGTCCACTGAGCTATCTTGCTGGCCCTAGAGCCCAATTACATGAATTCTTGATTTCTTAGCAAATTTATCTATTACTTGAAATTTCTTTTCTTCAATATTTCACCATATAAAATTCTTTAAGGAAAAAGAAAAAATGAAAAGAAGGAAAATTTGGAAACAAAGCTTTTATAAACAGGGAGGGGAAGAGAGTTTAAAGGGAGGGGAGGGGAATGAGGGAAAAAAAGAAAGAAGATATATCACATACAGGTACGAAGTCCCTATGATGAATGTGATCATTATGTATAACTAAAATGTACCAGTAAGTATAATTAATTTTTTTCCATTTGTGTATTTAATACAGGGTCTCACTATGCAGCTTGGACTCATAGTGATCCTCTTGTTTTCAGTCTCCCAAGCACTGGGATTACAGGCATGTGGGACTGGGGATAGAACCTGGTCCCTACTCTTGCCAAAACAGGCACTTAATCTGCTGAGCTATCTCACCAGCCCTAATTAAGTTTTTAATAAAGAAATCCTTACTTCTTTCTTCCCTATTATCCAGTTGGTCTTTCTCCTGAGTAAACTGCAGGTCTGTTCTTCCCTGGCTTCTAATGCAACATTACCCACAGCCTCCGCCAGAGCATCAAGGGACCTCTACCATGTGCCACCTATTTCACCAATTAGAAAGCAGTTTCACTGAGGACACCTCCTTGGTCCTTTGCTCCGTGTTACTGAAAGTAAGATCAAACAATACAAACTTTCAGAAAGATTTTTGTCTAGTTCACTAGCATGTGCAGAACAGCTAACCAAATGCCAGAAAAGAAAAGCCAAACTGAAAATTGAAGAAACTGAAACACAAGTTTTGCAATACCAGACTTTCAGGAAATGGTTTGACTGAACTACTTATTATCTAGAACAGAATTTCTCAGCATAATGTACTTTGCAAAAGCACTATAAATTTTACTTAAACAGGAAGAATTTCAATAAAAATATGTTGACACAATGTTAAAGGAATTAGGGCCCAGAGAGTAAGACCAGGATGAGAGTCTGTCTGCCATTACGGTTAATTGAGAGCTTTAACAAAATATTAATGAGCTTAACTGTCATGAAGAAACTCGGAATTTTAGCCACCAGGTCAATGGACAGCCTACTCCCTGATTTTCATTAGATAACAGAAGCACGATAAACAATTTACAAATTTCTAGGGCTACTCATTTTTACCTCAAATACCATGCATGTTTTTTTCTTATCCACTTCTAATGCAGAGTTTTATATTTCCAACAAAATTTTCTATTGAAAATTATTTTTTCAGACTACATACATCATAGCCTTTTGGGAGCATAGTTTCTAGTACTAGGAGATGGAAAACAGAAGAGTCACCCACAACAAAGAGATGACTGCCACATTCATGAAAACGAGAAGAAACACAATGATGAGGTGCCACCTGGCTTGCCATGAAGGGGGTCCAAAACACATCCTGTGAGAATTCAGCCAAATATTGCCACAATTATTGTTATTTCAAGAATTCTAATTCTTATCTCAAAATTTCTATACTGGAAACTATTTTTTTTTTTTTTTTTGGTAGTAGGGATGAGACATAGGATCACGAACATGCTAAGCACATGCTCTACATATGAGCCACAAACTACTGGTGACCACATTTAACCATGAAAAGCAAACAAATAGGTGACTACTGCAAGCAGGGTATCACGAATAAAAGGCTATGAAATAAAAATAAAATTAAAAAAAAAAAAGGCTATGAGGGGCCACTGAGATTGCTCAGTGGTCTAAAGTGCCTGCTTAGGCAAATTTAGGCAAGCGCAGGGACCAGTTCAATCCTCAGCACCACATGCCACGCCTGCCACGCCCACCCCAGAGTGGACTGAGCCAAGCCTGCCACAAAAAACAAAAAAGGCTATGAGAGAAGAAATGAGGAGGCATCACAGTGCCCAGCTCATCAGAAGAGCGAAAGCTAAGGCAGAAAGTAAGCTTCTGGAACCAGGATTCCCATGCAGACAGTGGTGGCCAGAAAGGAGACAGAATCTGTCAGCAAGCGTCAGGGTTTTTTACATGTTGGACAATCATCTCATCTGCCTTTCTGGATTACAGTGCCTGAGGCTGTCCCAAGGCCAGACAGTAGCCTGAGACCCCTTTATTTTGTTAAAGAATCAGGGCACTTCGACCCTTTGCAGTTTCCCCTTCTTATCCACAGTTCCAGACTCAACTGCAAATCAAAAATATTTTAAGGAGAAAATTGCTTGTGTACTGACCAGGTACAGACATCTTCATGTCATTAGTCCATAAATTATATAGTATAACAACTGTTTACATAGCATTTCCATCCTATTAGGTAGCATAAGAAATCCAGAGATGATTTAAAGTACACAGGAGGATATACACAGGTTTGCAGTCTTCTTTCAGGGGCCCGCATGACACACGGGACCAGGGATTGAACTCAGGATATTGCAGTTGCCAGGCAGGTGCTCATGCCGCTGAGCTATCTCTCCAGCCCTATACGTAGGTTATACACAAATATTATGCTCTTTCTTATAAACCTTACAATCTGACAATTTCAGCATGGGGCAAGGGTCTGAAGCCAATCCCCTTGAACCATAAGAGATAATTGTAGATTAGTCATCTTCAAACCATGGTAAAAATTACAGTGTATTTTAATACAATTCGTATTTCTAGCAGATAACACAGGTTTGAGGGGTTTTTTTGTTAGCAAAGTACTATATTTGTCCATGTTTACTGCTATCCTATTCTCTACTTAAACTTACTATATTAATTCCAATTATAATAAATCATCACCATGTAGCAAATTTTTTAAATGTTTCACTTAAAATATATCTCATGACCTCCCCCAACCTGCCTGCCGATTAGGAATTTCTGCCACGTTCCGGGAAACCCAGACCCAGTCCTAGCCCAGGTCTGGTGAGTGTGTGGGAGAGCTTCCTGCTACCCTGCGCCTGCTGGACCAAATACCGTTCCCAGCCCAGGCGCAGCGTGGGAAAGACCCTCTCTCACCCCTTTGTGACTCCCCCACCACCACTCTGCAGCACCTCCCCCAAACAGCCTGCAGAGTAGGAATTTCTGCCGTGCTCCAGGAACCCCCAGACCCAGTCCTACCCCAAGTCTGCTGAGTGTGTGGGAGAGCTTCCTGCTACCCTGCGCCTGCCGGACCAAATACTGGTCCCAGCCCAGGCTCACCATGGGCGAGAACCTCTTCCACCAACTTGGGACAGCCCCCAACACTCCGCAGCACCTACCCCAAGCCGCCCACCCAGTAGGAAATTCTGCCATGTTCCGGGAACCCCCAGACCCAGTCTTAGCCCAGACCCGGTGAGTATGTGGGAGAGCTTCCTCTCCCCCCAACTCCACCTTGCCCCCTCCAGGCTCAGCTCAGGCCTGGCATATATGCCTGGGGTGAAACCCTGCAGGTGCAATCCCTGCAGAGAGTGTAGGGGACAGAACCACCCAGCTAGTCCAGAAGTAGAACATCTTGCCACAGGGGCACAAAAGGTTCACCCTCAAGGGCAGCAGCGGGAAGGA
>NW_004524811.1:2751255-2753122 GCF_000260255.1 Octodon degus
TATATATATATATCTCACAATTTGTATTTCTAGTAATTATCCTTATCTGAAATCCTTTAGGATTTTTGAAAATTTCAGGTCTAATGAATGAAATACAGGTGTAGTGTGCATAAAACACACGACAACATTCCCACCCGAGGCAGGAGCAGCCCCACACAGCCCCCCGCATTCTTAGCTCTGCATGCGTGCACACACACATACACACATTGAATAGGAGAAAGACTAAGCCGGGCCTCATCTCGTGTCTGGTTTTTCAACTAAGCGTTTTTCAAGTTTGGGGCTTTAGCGTTTTGGGCATGTACAGATAAAGGACTAAAGTCTTGAGTACATGAATTTGGAGAATTCAACAAGTCACAATGACAAGCCAGAGAGTTGAGAATATCCAAGAGAAGCAATGCAGCTGCAGAAGCCAGCCACAGAGACACCAGTAACAGGAAGACAAGAACAAAACAAATCAACTCCCAAGAAATTGCTCCAGGAAAAAAAGAAGAAGAATGAAAACCAACATCAGTAGCACCAAGTATGCATTGTAGCCAAGTGCATAACAGCACATGAACAACCCCGGGGGCCTCCCCAGCCCCACCATTTCCTAGAGTGAAGGATATTGCTAGCAGGGAGGACTATGACAGTATCCCGCATACTGAGACCAAAGAAGCGGGCCAGAGAAGGATGCTCATTCACACGACTCGTCCAGCGGTGGAAGCAGAAGCCAAGTAACTGGAGCTGACTCACTGGCCCCCGAGCCTCTGGAGATCGCACACTCGCCCCCTCCCTCCCTCCCTGACTGGGTTTTCAGGGAGCTCCTTCTCCTACCACCCTCAAAGAACACTGGAGGAGTTGCTCGTCACCAAGAGTTGAAAAATTCTGCTTCAGGTCAATCTCAGTAATGTGTTGGGTCCATCCAATCACTAACCATTTTTAAGTAACTTGCACTTAATAATGAAGAAAAATTTATATAAAGAAATGAGGGGGCTGGGGCTGGGGAGATGGCTCAGTGGAATAAGCGCTTCCCTGGCAAGCACAAGGGCCTGAGTTCAATCCCCAGTACCGCAAAAAAAACCAAAAAACAAAAAAAAAAAAAAAAAAAAAAAAAAAAAAAAAAAAAAAAAAAGAAAAAAGAAAGAAAGAAAGAAAGAAAGAAAGAAAGAAAGAAAGAAAGAAAGAAAGAAAGAAAGAAAGAAAGAAAGAAAGAAAAAAGGAATAAATGAGGGGGGAAACAAAGGAGAAAAGAAAAAAGAAATGGATACAAAATACAGTGGCTTATGGGAAAGAACTATGTATACAATGTAACTTTTAAATCTCGTGAAGATCTAAAATTGATAGAAATTTATTTATCTGGGAGATTAGTTTAGCAGGCTAGTATAAAATCAACACCTATATATATAGTACATCTATGATTAGAAGGTTTGTGACTGATTTCCACCCATATACTAAAATTTACCTTTCAAGTCTATTGATAACAAATTATATTAATTTCATTAATCCAGCATTTATTCCGTAGCATTCTAGAGCAGAGCAGAATAATAAAAGTTTCAACACAGAAAGGAGCAAAGTAAGTTGTGATGGTCTCCTACCTCTGCTCGACCCTCATAGTAGGTTAACACAGACTTCGTAAGAACAAAAAGTCTCTCTTTATAATTTAAGGGTGATGTCTTCTTCTTCTGCTGTGACCTTTTAATAAGAATCTCTTCCAGAATAGTGTTAAAACTCATCTCGGTCTCCTGATCGCTGTTTCTCCTGCCATCGAAGATCCCAGTATCCTAAAAGAAGAAAATAAACAGTGAAAATATGACATTTTAATTTCCCAGGATGTTGCCATTTCAAGTTACCAACACAGGCCTGTGAGTGCTTCTCTCTCTCTCTCTCT
>NW_004524811.1:2753312-2767007 GCF_000260255.1 Octodon degus
CTCTTCTCCTACTTCAGTGTCCATCCTACCCTGCCATTTCAAAAGCAAATACGATCAAGATTTTAAGTTACAATGATTCATTTCTTTGCCTCCACCTCTCCCTTAGCTCTCTGGCACTCTCTTCTACTATTTGTCTGCAAGGGACAAGTATCTCAGATGGCAAGTTATATTTCATCAGATTCAGACTGGCATGTGAGTTTCCTCAAGATCTCAGTGCAAAGAAGAGATGAGCATATGTACACAGTAAACTCTTAAACAAATAAATTCTCACAGCAAAGGGTACAACTCACTTTACAGCTCTGATATAGATTTAGAGCCAACAGGATGTTCTCTGATATCTATACGACCAGGTGTCACACATGACTCCTGTCTAAACTACAAGATGGAGAAAACCCGGCAGTCACGTACCCTTCTCAGGGCAAGAGTCCATCTAGAGAAGAGGGATTTTAGCCCTATATTTTGATCCCTCATCTCAACTGTCCATACCTAAAATAAGCCCTTTAAAATTCAACAAAATTTAACTATCTGAAAATACTCAGAAAAGACCTGAAGATTCTTACTGAAATTGAATTAATGGCGCCCATTCCCTCCCTAGCCTGCACTTCACCTTTTCAAGAAGGAATTGTAGGGGCAGGAACACAGCTCAGCACTAGAGCACTTGCCTAGCATACAAAACCCTGGGTTCAGCACCAGTACCTCAAAATAATAATAGTAGTAGTAGTGATAATAATAGTTCTAGTAGAATAATAATTTTTTAAATGTATATCAAAACACTGAGGCAAAAGGAGTCACAGGCAGAGCAGTAAGTAGTTACCTGTTGGCTGCCAGCAACTGGACACTGCATCCATCACAGAGGAACATGACCACGGTCACACTCAACCTGACACCCTGTTACTGAATGGCCATCACTTAAATCAGGCCCTTCCACTTTTTTGTAAGATGACTTTAAAACAGCTTAACCTCTAAACATCAGTTCCTTCATTTATAAAATATCCAGAGAAATACCACTAGTTCGGTGTGAGGTTTAAACAAATTGTGGAAAAGAACTCATTTACTATGCAAATACTTCACAAATTTTTTTTTTTTTTTTTGTCATTTTTAGCTCCCTTGCCATTTTCTTAGATCAGAACATTCTGACCTCACATCTGGGCCACAACAGTAGCTTCTCAAATGTTCTTTCCTTGGACTCTTGCTTTTATTCAAACTACGTACCCCGTATTCCTGTGGAATCAGTCTTCAAAGATGCGTCATTCCATTCCGCAACACAGAAAACAGCGTCTCCCCTCCAACCCATAGAATAAAGCCACAACTCCTCAGCTTGACCCTGGCCACAATCTAGTTGCAACCTGACATCCTACCTTTACTCCCACCCACTCCTCCTGAAAGACTCCATATACCAGGTAAAAATAATCTCCCTGACGTCTGGGGTCTGACAGAACATTCATTCCATGGTCTTAAAGGACTCCAATCCTCTCACCACCAGTGAAAACTTCATAAACTTCGATGTGGCCCTGCCTTAGGATTCCAATTAACTAAGTCTTCCATTCCTATATCCATAGTCTGTCTCTCTGTCTCAGTCTCTGTCTCTCTGTCTCAGTCTCTGTCTCTGTCTGTCTCTCTGTCTCTCTGTCTGTCTCTGTCTGTCTGTCTGTCTGTCTGTCTGTCTCTCTCTTTTTCTCTCTCTCCAATTATACTAGCTCCTCCATGTTTATAACACTTAATGTACAGATTTAGCTTCTCACATAGCTCTTAGGCTCCTGAAAGAATGGTTCTTAACCTGAAGAATACATTAGAATCAGCTACAGATTCAAATACAGATTCCAGGCCCCTTTCTACTGACTTTGTTTAATTCACTCAGGTTGAGTTAAACTCTGGATATCATGATTTTATGTGCAGGCAGAGATGGCAGCCGTATTCTAAAGAAAGACATCGTGCCCTTGCAATTCCTTTTACCACTGTCGGTGTTAGAGCAGCCTGTCAATATGCAGCTGGATCCTGGACCCATTAATCCATGAACCATCCTCAGTAGTCTGAGAAAAACTCAAGTTCCTTTTGCATCTAAATTGGTCCTCTTACTGCAGATTAGGATCGCTGTGCTCTTTTTCATCTTCCTGAGCTACTGTTGGTACACAAATACAACTTCTCTAGAAATTATCTTATCATATTTGCGCAGCACCTTTTCTGTGTGGAGCAAAAATGACTACTCAAAAACAGAAGACTACCAGGGCAAAAGCATCCTCTGCTCTAAAAAACAGGGCCAGAAGCAAACATGTACTTCCCAGCCCAGTGTGCAACACCACAGTTGCCAAATGGAAGGTGGGCCTTTGGCAGTCCTTGGAGGATAACTGGGGTGCGGCTTATCTGAATTTCTAAAAGCAGAATCTCAACATCAGTGATAGGAAACAGTATCTCTCATTGAATGCCTTGGGGCATTTTTATCTGATTTATATGAGAGATTAACAGTCTCATACAGAATCATAATTTGAAATTTTAGCCATTATCTAATCTATTTTTCAACTTAAGAAGATAAGATTGAGAAAAATTAAGTATTTTGCCCAAAATAACACAAAAACTGGAAAAAGGCTCCTACTTCTTAAGAAAGGGCTGTCTCAACCATTTTGAACCATATAATCAAAATTCACCCTTATTAAAAAAAAATTCACCCTTATTACTGTACTTCATAATCAATGGGAATTTTTTTTTTTTTTTTTTGTGGAACCGGGGATTGAACTCAGGCCCTTGCATTCACCAGGAAAGCGCTTATTCCACTGAGCCATCTCCCCGGCCCCATCAATGGGAAATTTTGACCAAAGAAAATGATTAAGAAATGCCTAGGTAATTAGTAAAGCTCATTCTGGGAATGTCTGGGAAGGTGATGGAGAAGACTGGCACACGGGACAGCAAAGCGATGGAAGAGTCCCGCCTGGAAGGTGAGGACGCGGCGCAGTTGGGGCCCGCACAGAACGGATTGCAGCAGGTACAATCCTGTGGGCACGTGCTCTCTCTCTCTCTAACTCTGATGTGAGCAGTTTTGCTCCTCTGGTCCTTTGCCTTGATGTTCTGTCTTACCAGGCCCAAAATAAGGGAGCCAACCAACTATGGACTGAAACTTCTTAAACTGGGGCCAAAATAAATCTGCCCTCTGCAGGCTGCTGCTTTCAGGCATTTTGTGACAGTGATGGAAGGCTAACTAACCTGCAAACAAATGGCCATTCTCTTCGTGTAAATTTCCAGGTAATGGCAAAGCACTGAACATACACATTAGCCTTAGGGTCCCTCCTGAAATTCCATTACCAACAGCTTATGTCGCTGTTCTTGTTGCTGCTAAGAAAATAATTCAGTGAAATGGAGCATGCAAAAGGAAACAAAAGAAACATTTTAGAAAGTGGAAAGCAAATAAAACTTTAGAAACTGGTATATCTAGTGGGGAGTGGAGAAGCCTGAAAACAACCCACCTCATTGGGTATGTTACAAAACCTCCAAACAGCTCACATATCACAAGAAACCAGTATTGTTTAGAAGTCATGGTGAGGAAAAACTTAAAAGAATTACCTGTGGGTCTGTTTAAGAAATAGGTCAGATCCTCTTTCACACCACAAGAGTAAGTGACTAACTCTCTCCAATCACAGATTTATTATCTGAACATTACAAAACAGAGATCTCCAGGCTGGGAGAGACTAAAAGCAGCTAAGGCAAGGAGTCCCACACGAAACGAGGGATCTTGTACCTGAATGTTGGGACCACTTAGCTCTCTTTTCCCAAGTGACGCAAGGACCCTAGGTGGGGTCAGACTTAACCTTATTGAAGTTTAAAAACTGAGTTTTAGAAAGAGCACAGTCAAATCACACTGTAGTACAGCCTGCGTCAGCAGACTACGCACTAACTTCCTATGGACTGTTTAAAGCCCCAGTCTTATAAGTGATACAAAGTCTAGGATGTTCAGACAACACAGAAAAGAATTTGAATTCACAATTTATATTTTCCAATGAATGAATGAAAAGAAGAAAAATCTACTCATAGAAAATAAGGATTATACAGAAAAAGAGCACACTTAAATGATCAATAAATAAAATCAGGGCCAGCCAGATAATACAGTGGATTAAAGCACCTGCTTAGGCAGACGCAGGGACTGGGGTTTGATCCCCAGCATGCACTATGCCCCCTCCCCGAGACCCACTGAGATGGCAATTGAGACTGGATGTGGTGGCACATGCCTTTAATCCCAGTGCTTGGGAGGCTGAAAATGGGAGGATCACTACAAGTCCAATCTATGTTGTGAGACCCTATAGACCCTATAGACCCTGTAGACCCTGTCCTAAATAAAAAATAAATATATAAGACAATTCTAAGAAAAACATACTATTGCCCAGAAAAAAAGAAAAGTAATCACAGTATGTCCCTGAGTCCAGCTACTAATAATAGACACAGCATCATAATAAGGTAAATAATAAGTAATAACCTTACTGTTGATACAAATATTTTGGAAAAACAGGAAGTGTATTTCTGTGCAAGTGGTGCCACGATATTTCTGTGCAGGATGCTATGATAGAAGCATGCATGCCCTCCACAATATAGTAATGGTATGAGGAAGAAGTCAGCAGATAACACCTAAAATTGAAAAAAAATTCAGCATGCAATTTACAGTGTCAAGTGGCCAAAATTACAATAAACTTAGTTATATCTATAAATAGCTTTTATATAAAATGTATGAATGGTGCAACATCCATTCTATAAAGTAGAATGAGAGCTCCCAGTGGGTAATGGCAGAACAATATGATTCAAGAAGCAGAAACAGGCATCAAGAATCCATTTTTAAAAGCTGACTGGCTGACATCAGGTTCCTTCAAGCTAATTTTTCTTTTGTAAGAACTAAAACAAGAAGGCTTTGTTATTATCCTGATTCAGGTAGAATACACTATTGTGCTTACAGGAAAAAATTGGCTTGCTTAAGATTCCACCTGTTTAAGGGCCAGCCAAATAGCTCAGCAGAGTAAAGTTCCTGCAAGCAGGTGCAGGGGCCAAGGATTCGACCCCCAGGCCTGCTGTGCTGGCCCCAAGCCAGGGGTGTGCTGAAAAGTGATTGAGATTGAGCGCGGTAGCATGTGCCTATACTCCCAGCACTTGAAAGGCTGTAAACAGGCAGATCACTATGAGTCTGATCTAGTAGTGAGACCTTGCACACCCTGTAGACCCTTCCCTAAAATAAAAAAAAAATAAAAAAATAAACTGTTTAAAAAAAAAAAAAAAACCTACCTATTTCCTTAAAGTTTCAGTTTAATTATGTGGAACTGGCTGAAGTGACCTCCATTTTGACTTGCTTCAGTCTGCTCTGTTGGAGCCAGTGGCAAGAGCTCAGCCTAAAATAATGGCTTCCCACGTTTTGTTTGAGAAGATACAACGGTAGTAAAAAGCTTGAAAAATTTATAATGATGGCCTCAGAGATCAGAAAATTATTGGAGAACAATGCAAAAGTATACATTCTTTACTCTCTTCTGCTAAAGTCTGTTATAGCAATAAAACATAAAAACCTGAAGATAAAATCAATAAGATAGCCTTCAAAAACTCCAAACTATGAAAAATCTATCTGCCAAATACTGTAGTATCTATACCAAAACAAGGATGAAGGTCAATTCCCTTAAGAGTAGACATTATTGTCTTGAAAGAATAACATCAATGAAATTACAAGGATTAGCAGTCCCAAGTGGCTGTTGCTACCCCACATGGGGCACCACATCCATCAAACTTTCAGTATTTTGTTGTTTGGTACTGACCCAGATACTGTGATTTTTAGGTGTATCAAATAATCTCATCCTCTAAGTAATCTTCTGAAGTAAGTGATCATACTAGCTATATTTTACGGGTCACAAATTAAGAATAAGATGCATGCTTTAATTCCAGAAACCCAACTCTAGTACACTCTAGCAGAAAGGAAAGTAGAACCAAAGGAACAAGCTTAGTAAGGAGCAACCTCCAGCCACACAATTTAGGAAGATTGCCAAAAGTGATGTGACTCAATGTGCAGATGTCCACAGTCACACAAGATGCCCACTTGGGACTTAGCAGGTATTACTAAGAGCCACACAACCTCTCAATAGCATAGCTGAGGTGAGACATCCTCTGTGAACAAGGAAATCATAGGTTTGATGTTCTAGATTAGAAAATAATGATGAAACAAACTTAAGAGGACCCGGATTCCTCTCTCAGCCATTGCCACCCAGGGTTACAAATAACTTCTTCACATAAAACTCCAAACCATCACTGGAGCCCATTTCTCTGTGTCTCATCAGAGACAACTATGACTTTATCCTTTATCTCAGCTGCTAACTATTAAAAATGCAAAACACTGTGCTTGCTTCAGCAGCACAAATACTCAGCAGTGTGGCAAGCTTAACACACCAGCCTTTGAACGCTAATATTATGAAGTAGAGCATGGACACCACCACCGCTCCAGTGGGAGACTCAAATCACCAAGACGCTCCGTTCTCTGTCCAGTGCTGCAAATAGGAACACCAGACTAACAGCTCAGTTCCACAGCCCCACAATTTTAGCCAGCACATCTTAGAAACTTTTTTATCCTAAAGGTTCTGCCTTTCAAGAGTATTTTTTTGTGGGCTGGTGAGAAAGCTCAGTGGTCTAAAGTGCCTTCTTAGGTAAGCTTAGGCAGGCACAGGGGACTGCAGTTTGGTATCCAGCACCACATGCCATGCCAGCCCTGTCCTCAGGGCAGGCTGAGCTGGCCAAAAAAAAAAAAAAAAAAGTATTTTTTTAAAAAAGCAGCTATTAGAACAGTCTGCCTTAGCTAATATGGCTTTCATACCACTTTTAATGGAAGGAACAGAGATACTAAACCAGATTTGTTAAGTTACTTTTTTCATTGCTGAAACAAAACATTTAACACCCTCAAGTTAAGGGAGAAAGGGCTTATTTAGTTCAGTCTGTAGAGCTTTCTGTCCATCATCACCTGGCCTAAGGCTGGAAGGCTTTGTGGAGGAGAAAGTTCAAGGTAGCCAGAAAACAGCAAAACTAGCAAGGGGCAACCACAGTTCTACTGCCCTTTTAATCTTTTCCAGGCTACCCAAGGTGAGTTTATCATCACGAACCAATCCCAACATCACACACTCTAGATTCAGCCACCTGTGGAAAACCCCACCTATCATGGCATGAGGCTCTAGACAGACATCTAGACACAAGCCATAACCCCAGAAAAACAGAAAAGAGGAAAGGAAAGGAAAGGAAAGGAAAGGAAAGGAAAGGAAAGGAAAGGACAGGACAGGACAGGACAGGACAGGACAGGACAGGACAGGATAGGACAGGACAGTTTACCTCTTGAGTTACCAAAAGGATGGGTTTGGTGTACCACATAGGAAAAAAAGGTCCAGTTAACAAGTAGGTAAAGGATGAATTCCTTATAGGAATAAGAAAAAAATGATTTAAACTTGTTGAAATTCTTATCTTGCTAGGTTAAATCATATATGTAATATATTTATTGCCCCAAACTAGTAGTATTTTGCCTATAGAATCAACAATCTTACATAGTTCAACCTAATACTTAGTTGATGGTTAATCCTGCTTGTCAACTCGATTGGACTGAGCAATGTCTAGAAAATTAGTAAAGCACACTCTGGGTGTGTCTGCGAGGGTGTGCCAGAAATTCCTGCATGAGGGACAGCAGAGTGATTGGGGAGATCCATCCTGAATGGGGGGGACGAACCACATCTAAACCACAAACGTAAGAAGTTTTTGATGATATTAAGACAGTACTAGGTTACTTGAGGAGTCATGTTTATGTGGGGGAAGGAGGATGATAATGATACTGTGATTCTGTTTTTAAGAGTTTCCGTCTTTTAGACACACACACTGTAAAATCTACAAAGTGTCTGTGATCTGCTTCATAATCTGGTGTGGGAATATACACAAAATTAAATTAGTGGTTCATGAGTTGATAATTATTGAAGCTAGGTGAGGGATACAAGGGGTTTCTTATACTGTATTGTTTTTATTTATGCTTGGAAGTTTCCATTAAAAGGCATATTTAAAATATGATTGAGAGAATAACATGGCGTTTTGGGTCTCAATCATGCCACAGTTTGGAACTGGTAAGAAAGAGAATAGGAACATGGCAGGATCATGCAGCCATGCAATGTAACGCCAGCTCTTCTCTGACAAACAAGAATATGTAGTTTCCAGCACCAAAAATAAAAGCAGTCGAATGTAACACTGGTCCTCGTGACAACTCCATTCTTCCTGCTACATATTCCCTTTCCTTTTCCCTGTTCACATTTCCTTCTTTTTTTAATCTCATAATGTTTGGAAAATGTATTCATTTTTTAAATTTTATTAGTACATGTTTTCAGTACATGATGTTTGCATTCATCTTAGAGAGTAGGTACATATACTTTATACATCTTGATGTTTCATTCCACTTCCCCTCCCTCTGTCTCTACCTGCCCTTTCCCCATTACATTATTACTGTTAATATTTGTAGTTCATGTTTACAACATATAAAGCTTATATTCAGGGAGGGCCATTGGTACTCGTACATGATGCGACTGAAGTTTACTTACATCCCCTTCCCTGTCCTCCTACTCTCAGTCTTTGAGTCCACTTCCCATTTGCAAAAGATCTAGCTCTCTCTTTCCTTTTAGTAGTGTCTTATTTTGTTCTTTATTTCTACTTTGGATTACTCAAATGAAAGACAGCATATAGTATTTAAGTTTGTGTGTCTTATTTATTTCACTTAACATTAAGTTATACTGACATGGTGCACACCTGTAATCCCAGCATTCAGGAGGCTAAGGCAGAAAGATTGCTGCAAGCTTGAGGCCAGTCTAGCCTACTGTCTTGGGTACTTTTCTCTCATTGCTGGGATGAAATACCTGACAACCAGAATCAAGGAAGAAAGACGTATTTAGCTGACAGTTTGTGGAGGTTTCAGTCCATACTCAGCTGGCTCCAAGGCAAACTGGCACATGGCAGAAGGCAGCTGTTCATGCAGTGGAAACAGCAAAACCACAAGAGCAAAAAGGAGGAGCAGTGGCAGCACTGGCAACAGAAAGCAAGTCTGTCTCCCTTGTGTTGCATTCGGGCTATCTGCCCCAGGGTGGGTGTAGCACTCACTCACAATCTCAGCACTAGATCATGAATTAATCACAAACTCTAGAAGTCTGCCCCAATGCCTGCATGAGGCTTTGGGGAGACAACTAGACACAAACCATTACACCTACAAAGTGAATTCAAGGCCAGTCTGAACTACATAGTGTCTCAAAATAAAGCAGACAAACAAAAATCCTTAACATTATGTCTTATAGGTGCCTCAAATGTATCCTCTTTATAGCTGAGTAGTTTTCATTACCAATAGATACCCCATTTTCTGTCATCACTTGTCTGTTGCTAGACATATAGACTGCTTCTAAGATTTAGCTAATATGAATTGTGTGGCTATGAACATTGGTGTGCATGAAGTCCTATATGACGTCTTTGGCTCTCTTGGAAAGATACCTAGAAGGAGAATTGCCAGGTCAAATGGAAATTTTATTTTTAGTTTTTTGAGAAATCTCCAAAATGGTTGTACTAGTTTACATTACAAACAACACTACAGAAGCGTTCATTTTTCACTGCCAACATCTGTTATTATTGATTTCTTGATGACTACTATTCTTTCTGGCATAACATCAAAACACAGTGTTATTTTAATTGGTATTTCTCTAATAACCAAAGATGGTAAATATTTTTCCATATGTTTATTGACCATTTATACTTCTATTCACTTCACTTGTCAAGTTTTGTTTTATTACACCTTTTATTTTGGGGGTCTAATTTTTTTTACATTTTTTATATATTCTAGTTATTAGTCCTCTGAGAAATAGCCAGTAAAATTTTTCCCCCTCTGTAGGTTTCCTTTTCACTCTGCTGTTTCCTTTGCAGTGTAGATGCTTCTTAATTTGATATAATCCCATTTGTTGATTCTTGCAAATGAAAATAGAGGGCATGTCCTTTCCCCATTCTATTATTATATGAAATATCTTTTACTGATAAAGTTTCTCTCAGAAACTTTTTAGCCTGTACTTATGTCTTCAGACTTTTACCGATTTTATCCAGTGAGTCAAGTGCTTCTGTAATCCATTTTGGTTTTAGTTTAGTACTTCACTGAGAGATATGGGTCCAGCTTTAGCCTTCTGCATAAAGATAGCTACTTTTCTCAGCACAATTTGCTAAAGAGACTATCTTTCTCCAAGTGTATGTTTTTGGCCCCTTTGTCAAGATCAAATAGCTAAATGTGTCTGTGTTTGTTTTGATATCCTCTGTTCTGTTCCATTGATTCATACATACATTTTAATGCTAGTATCATGATGGTTTTTATCACTGTGTAGCTTTGTGGTATAACCTAAATCAGGTTTTGTGATGCCTCCTGCTTTACTCTTATTTCCTAAGACTGATTTTGCTATTCTGGTTCTCCTCCGGCTGTATATGAATTTTAGGATTATTTTTTTTTCTGGTTCAGTGAGGAATGCTATACGTGAGATGTTGGGTTAGTTTTGTATTAAATCTATGTATCAGTTTTGGGAATATGGTATTCTGACAACATTGATTCTGCCTATCAAACATTGTCTGTTCAAATTTTACTGAAATGGCAATTTGATTTTCAAGTCTACAGCATGAGACAAGGAAAATTCTGAACAAACAATATCTAACCACAGTGGTCAATTGGGGAAATGACTATATTAGACAACAGTGAGTATATTATTGCTTAGACAAAATATCTGATGCCTACAATTTAAAAGAGAAGAGATTTATTTGATTCATAGCTTTAGAGAATTCAGTTCATGGTTGTCTGGCTCATAGGCAAAAATAGACTGGTAGAGGGCATAACAGAGGAAAGTTGCTCAATCCATGGCAAACAGGAAGCAGCAAGGCAAGAGAAGAGTGATGGACAAGACAAGAATGCACCTTCAGGTCACACCCTAGTCATCCACTTCCAGTCAGGTCCTACCTCCTAAAGGCACACTCAGCTACACACACATCATGTGTTCCTATGAGCCACCTTCCAAAAGCCCCAACCTTGGGGAGACTTTACCTAGACATTTTAGATCTAAATCATAATAGTGACTAAATCAAAAGCACATCCTTCTTATAAAAGAATCACTGGAAAGATCACCAACGATCAGTGTCACAACTGAAACTACAGAGTATACTTCAGAATAATAAGGCACATGTAACCAAAAAGATATTTACCCTGATTTCTAGGCTATATGGGTCTCAACTAATATGAAGAATTTCCAAAACTGAAATGGTAGGTCTTATATGCCTGCTACCTAAGAAGAAAAAATAAATAAATAAATAAACTAATTACATAGAAAACACCCCTTATCCATCTCCCATAACAAATGAAAATTGTGGGGCTGGCAGGATAGCTCAGTGGACCAAGTGTCTCCTTAGGCAAGTGCAGGAACCGGGGCTTGATCCCCGGCACCACATACAGTGCCAGCCCTGCCCTCAGAGAAGCACTGAGCCAGCCACCATGTCTGGGCGTGGTGGCACACGCCTGTAATTCCAGTGCTGGGGATGCTGAAAAAACAAGAGGATCACTATGAGTCCAAGCTGCATAGTGAGACTCTGTACCAAATACATAAAAATAAATAAATAAATAAAAATTATAAACTACATTCAAAAAATGTCCTAGAAGCTGGACATGGTTGTAAACACTTGTAATCCCAGTTTGTAGGAGGACTACAAATTCAAGCCCAGTGTAAGTAACTTAGCAATTTCGGGAGGCCATTTCAAAAATTTAAACTATAAAATTTAAATTAAATAAAGACAGGGTATAGCTCAGTATGCAGAACCTAGATTCAATTACTGGTGTCATCAAAAGCCACTTTTTTGTTATCAATAAAAGCAATATTCAGGGACAACCTGCTTGGGCCCCCCTTCAGTCCATCTCTCAGACAGAAGCTTTCTTCCTCCCAATAAATACATTCTGCTCTTTTAAAAAAAAAAAGGCAATATTGTCTGGAAGTTGTAATCTTAGTGACATTTTCAAATTTCCTCTTGATGATGAAATAAATTGAAAAGGACTCTCCTATTTTTCCCCTATTATTGTCATTATCTGGCCCATTTGTGATATGTAATGTCAGTGTTTTTAAATAGTTGCATATTCACAGACACTCATCCTAGTAAGAGCCAGGATCTATTTCTCCTCTCTGTTTCTGAGCAGGTATCTTGGTCTCGCTCCTTATCACTGAGATGCGACACCTGATGCCCACCACTTACATGAGGAGAAGTTTATTTTGGCTCCATTTCATTCAGTTCATGGTTGGCAGGGTCAACACAGAAACACAGAAGGGCCTGCCAAGGAGGAAAGCTACGCACTTCATAGCAGCAGGATCCCAGAGAGAAGTGAGGAGCCACAGCGGGGCATGTACCTTTCAGGTTGTACCCTGAGCGACCCACCGGCAACCACTTCCTAACAGCAAATCAGCTCCAGCACCCCCATTACCTACTGATTTTCCAAAAGCCCCCTTCTGAATACATGAGGCTTTAGGGCAGGCACAGTCTATACCTGAACCATACAGTGGGCTTGGGGCTCCTTGAATATGGTGCAGCAGCAGTGATACAAGGGGCAGCTAAGCCGTGAAAGCCACATAGTCCCTGCCTGGTTCCTTTGGGCCTCTGGCTCTTTGCACACTCCCTTTTGCAGCCCAGTCACCGTGCCAGGAGAAGCACAAGTCACACAGAGAAAATGTACAGAGGTTCTGTAGAATCCAGTGATGCCCTGCCTTCAGATATGCCTCCCTCCCCCACCGCCCCCCGGAGCCAGCCACACAAATGAGAACTTCAACAGATTCCAATCCCTGGTCATGCAAGTCATCCTCAGCCACCTAAATAAAGCTTCTGAGAGAAGAGCTCAGACTTTATGAAGCAAAGACAAGACATCCCCATTAAGCACTGTCTACAGAATCCTTGAGTGTGATCAAATGGTTGTGCACGTGTGCCTTTAAGTTCTGAGTAGTCTCTTACACAGCTATAGATAAATGGGACGTACTCGGAATTCTTCACTAATCTCACTTAACTTGTCTCTCATCTCTGTCAACTTTCTCCTGCCCCTCCACTATTTCCTCCTCTCTACTCCTACATTTTTCACCATTTCCAGTCTCCACGGGAATAGTTTCAGACCTTCACATAACCATTCATTCTGACATTTATTACATGAGCTATGCACGAGGCACTCAGGTGTCACAAAAAATAAACAAGACATGATCTTTGCTCTAGAGAGGCACAGGAAAGACTGGCTGGAAAGCAAAGGGCAACCTGGCACTCTGCAAGGGGCCATAAAAATGATGTGCGTGAAGCATCTTAAAATCATTAGTATTCCCTAATAATCCTCAATCTGTGATCATTACAGAGTAAACAAGTATCCTTTTTGAAGTGCCAGGGAGCACTTCTGTGAGAAAACAACCTAAGAACAGAGTATTCATAGATGGGTGGTGCTATGCCTATACATGTGAATAAAAATTGATGCTAATCTGCTGATCTTGCCAAACATGTCCTCCTATAATGCCTATGGAAATTGTTTCTTAAAACTTGCTTTATGGGGGCTGGTGAGATGGCTCAGTGGTCTAAAGCACCTACTTAGAACAAGCTTAGCTAAAGCACAGGGACCACGGTTCAATCCCCCAGCACCACATGCCAGCCAGCCCC
>NW_004524811.1:2768001-2773276 GCF_000260255.1 Octodon degus
AAATGTAGAAAAAATCTATTCTGCACACACTGTACAAACTTTTAGAAATAAGAAAATCAAGTTGGGTCTTAGGCCATCCTAAGCTTTAAAGAACTGAGGAAGTTAAGAGAGCCTTTTTTCCAAGATGGCGCCTAAGGCGAAGAAGAAACCCCTGCCCCACCCAAAGCTGAAGCCAAAGCAAAAGCTTTGAAGGCCAAGAAGGCTGTGCTGAAAGGCATCCACAGCCACAAAAAGAAGATATGAATGTCACCCACCTTCTGCCATCCCAAGACACTGTGGCTCCATTGACAGCCCAAATACCCTCAGAAGAGCGCCCCCAGGAAACAAGCTTGACCACTATGCCATCATCAAGTTTGCCTGACCACAGAGTCAGCCATGAAAAAGATCGAGGACAACAACACACTCGTATTCACTGTGGATGTCAGAGCCAATAAGCACCAAATCAAACAAGCTGTGAAGAAGTTCTATGACAACGATGTTGCCGAGGTCAATACCCTAATCAGGCCTGATGGAGAGAAGAAGGCATATGTTCAACTGGCTCCTGATTAGGATGCATTGGATATTGCCAACAAAACTGGGATCATCTAAACTGAGTACAGCTGGCTAATTCTAAATATATAATTTTTTTCTCAGAAAAAAAAAAAACTGAGGAAAAGATTTCATAGATAGAACTCCTATTTTTCACAGACAAAAATATTGTATTTTATGACTTTCTGATGGCAACACAATGAAGTAGCCCTGAGCAGGACTTAAATTAACCAACAGGCTTTTCATGTTTACTTGTGAACCTATGCCAAGGGCTGGACTCCTTACCTGGAAATCGGTGATGGACTCATACGAAGTGCGCTTCTGTGACTCACTGATCCCTGCTGAGGCCTGTAGTGGCAAACGGAGCCAGAAAGCCTCAAGGATAAGACAAGATCACAGCCAAAGGCACCAGGCTCCAACTCCAACAAGATAAAGACTGTAGCCTCAGGTATCTCACTCCTGGGTGGATTAACTCAATACTACCTTACTTGGAGAAGTCTTTGAGTGGTTCAGCCCTCTTGAGTATTCCCCTTCCTTCTTCTCATAACTGAATAAATATGGGCCACCTAGAGAAGGTCTTGGCCTTATCCCTGACATAATCTCTAATTTTGTGAGAGGGCTTTGATCCTCCTATTCTCCTGAAATTATTTCATTTACTTCTTTTATTTAGCCTTCATGTTTTATAGACCTGATAAGCCCACAATAACTAAGGGATATTATTAAACTGATAACTTTCTATTTATTTCCCATCATCCTACTACTTTTACTACCTTCTTCAAAGCAAATAAATTGTTCTCACTCATAAATATCCCTAGACATACAAAGATTATTAAGTTAGATATCTCTCCCTTTGGGTTGTTATCCCAGCCAAGTCTCAATATCATAATATAATCTGAAAATTTTATGACTTGAGAATCATATGCTCAGTTTTTTCCAATGCTGTGTCAAATTTTGAAAATCAAATTTACTTAAATAAGTGATGATATTTAGACAGCCATATAGAATAAATAAATACTTGTGTATATATGTGTCACACATACACATGTTTCCATTCTATCCGTTTCTCAAAAGCACATTTCCAAGTCTTTTTTTCCGTGAGTACTCAGTCTCACAGAAATGAAGCTAAGGAATGGCTAGGTGTGGTGATGCACATCTATAATCCTGGCACTTGGAAGGCTAAGTTAGGAGGATCAACACAAGTTCAAGACTAGCCTGCACTACATAATGAGACCATATCTGAAGAAAAGAAAAAAGAAATAAAATAAAATATTTTCCATGACCTGTTACCCAGAACACTGCCTAAAACACTTGAGGATTTTTTCCTCTTGGGATATCAGGTTGTGAGCTTACCCACCCAGGAGGCCCAGTCAGAGTCTACTGTACCTCTGAAAAGGAGGTATTTCAGCTAAGCTTCATGCCTTCACTTCTTTAAGGGAATCTCTGAATACTGCTATTCTAAATTTCCTATTAATATATAGAAAGTTGGCTATAGAGAAATCCCCTCTATCCTTAAATAACAAGAAAAGTGAAGAAAAAAACTCACAAATGCTGAGTGATAAAATTCATGGACTGAAGCTAGTGATCTCTAATTTTTTTTGGCCGTATAATCCATTTGTTCTCTATAGTTGAATCTAAAGAGCCCCACACGACTATTGTCTTAATCACACAACAATTAACTGTCTATAAGGTAAGCATGCACCTTTTGAGATATCAAAAGGACCTCTTCTTTTTCTGAGAAGCAGGTCTCGGGGCTGGTTTCAAACCCATGGACTCAAGTGATCCTCTCACCTCAGCCCCCAGACTAGCTCACAGGACAGCTGTGCCCAGCTTTTAAAAGATCAAATTTTAATTTGTGTCCTGACAGACCTACTGGAGACACAAGCAGTGGTCTTCTAAACATTATCATAAAGATATTTTTCCTTATGTCATTCTCTCTCACTAACAATTATATACATTGGAACTTCCAGCTAAGCAGCATGATTGAGTAGAAGAAAGTAGAACTGCTAAGCAATTACCTGGGCTGTAAACTCCAACTTTCCACTTATTGATTATGTAATTTGGGGTTAATCACCTTCCCATTCCTGTGACAAAATACCGACACCTACAATTTAAAGGACAAGAGCTATATCATGATTTTCAGAGGATTCCATCCTTGGCTGGCTGGTTCCAAGGCAGATCCAACATGGTAGGACAGCCCAGCAATGGAAAGCTGCCCTTGGCAACCAGGATACTGAGAGAGAAGGAGGAGCCAGCGGCAAAACTACACCTTTCCAGGTCATGCTCCCAGTGGTTGACCCCTCTGACCAGCGCCCACCTCCAGGCACAGGACTTTGGGGGATATTTTAGATCTAAGCCACAGCAAACTTTAGGCAAGCTAAGTTCTGAAGAGTTAGGGACAATTTCCCTAGCCATGAGATGAGGATAATAATACCAGTTTTAAAGGATTATCATGAGAGTAAAGAAAAAAACCCAAGGAAAGCAATTAGAATGACTGTTGCTATATCTTTATTCAGAGTCGATTCACACTTTTACACTCAACAACTGTTAACTGAGCATCTAAATGTGTCCCAGATGTGGTCTCAGGCTCTGGAACACAAACTGAAATGCAAGAACAGCCTTTAATATGCCCACAGCCTACAAAAAGGGACGGACATGACAGAAGCTGATCAATTTCCTTACCGTGTGGTCAGTGCTAGACCACAGATGGCGGCAGGTGCCACGTCTGCCGACAGATGAAGGCACAAGATCATCAGCAGAGGGGATACGTTGCTTGGTTAGACAGTACTATCTTCACTACTAACGAAACCAAAACTCAAAATAAGTCCATTCCAGCCTTGTGTTTACACATTCATTTGTTTTATTTTATTTTGCTTTATCTCTTTAAGACAGGGTCTCACTATGCAATGCAGCTGGTCTTGAATTCACGTTGTAGCCCAGGCTGACTTCAAACTTGCAGCAATCTTCCAACCTCAGCCTCTGGAATGCAGAGATTCTAGGCATATGCCCCTCACCTGACATTCATTCATTCATTCATTCATTCATTCATTCATTCATTCATTTGGTACAGGGTCTCGCTATTCAAGACTCGTAGTGATCTTCCTGTCTCAGCCTCCCCAGCACTGGGATTTTAGTCATGTGCCAACATACCTGGTTTTGGTGGTTTGCACAGCAGGGATCAAACTCAGGTCCTTGCACTTGCCTGGCAGCTGCTTAGACTGCTGAGCTACCTCCCCAGCTCCTGGCCTCCAATCATTTTTAATAAAACACTTTATTTTAAATCTGCTCTACATAAGTCATTATATAGAGACACCACAATGCACATGGAGAACACAGGTCTTGGCTTCATGGAACTTACATACCATAAGGGGCTTTGATTTGATGCCTTAAACATCCTCCCATTGTAGCATCCTTTTCCTCAGCTACCACTCACAGGACAGGGAGACAATGTGTCAGATCACACAGCACAAGAATTGTGGTAATTAAAAGATAAAAGATAAAAACATTAAAGTTCCATAAAGCTGAGTTGACACATACCACCCCCTTCTTTTTGTTCATTGACACCGTCACCAATATCTTAAATTTAAAAATTTAACTGTTTGCCAAAACTATTTTTCAAGAACTCCAAGTTAAAATTATAAGATTTGTTCCCCTCAAATATCTCCTAGAAGGTACGGCTTCACACACACACACACACACACACACACACACACACACACACACACATGCACTCACACATGCACAGATTCATTTAACTTTTCAAAGTTAAGTCACTTGGGCCAGGGGGGGGTCTCTCAGCAGAATAGTGCCTGCCTGGCAAGCGCAAAGTCCCTAAGTTTGACTCTTGGTACCAAGAAAAAATAAATTAATAAGTCCCCTAACTTTTCCCTCCAAGTATTTAACTTCGCTAAAAATGTTAACACATGTAAAATCCTTAGAATAGTTGCCGCTACACATGTGCTATGTTATAAATAAATACACAAAAGCAAAGAAAATGTAACCACAATTCTAATAGTACAGCTATATGTCGCTGATACAGAACTGAGAGTCCAGAATTAAGCCTACCTACATCTGCGGTCCAATGATCTCTGACAAGTGCCACAACCATTCAACAGGAAAAGAATAAGCTGCACCAAATGAATCTACACCTACCAAACACAAAGACAAAGAACTAAATTGTAAAACTCTTCTTCTGTTTTTCCATGAAAGAATGTTTTATTCCATGAAAATATTCTCAAGACAGAACACTATCTTTAACAAAGCCTTTACCGTTAAGAAATCAACATGTGCACAAAGAGCAAAAAGTACTGAAAAATTAATTTCTTTTGGACAATTCACATGCTCAAAATTTAACTGTAAAACTCTTAAAAGAAAACATAGGTGTACATTTTTGTGACCTTAGATTAAACAATGGCTTCTTTAAAATTATACAGATTAAAATATATATATATATATATATATATAGAGAGAGAGAGAGAGAGAGAGAGAGAGAGAGAGAAAGAGAGAGAGGCATAATCAACAGAAGAAAAATAGATAAATCAAATTTCATCACCCTAAAAGATGTGTGTGCTGTGGACGTGGTGGCACATATGTGTAATACCATCATTCAGGAGGTTGAGCCAAGAGGATTGCGGCAAGTTCAAGGCCAGGGACTACATAGTAAGTTTATGACCAGCATGAACTACATAGCAAAGCCCTGTCTCAGCCCACCCCTAAAAGAAAATAAAAGATGTGTGCTCATAAGAGGGAA
>NW_004524811.1:2773432-2785986 GCF_000260255.1 Octodon degus
AAAGCCAACCTAAACTACATAGTGAGATCTTGTTTAAAATAAAATAATTTTTTAAAAAAACCCTAAGACCTGAAAGAATATATCTGCATATATGATATCTAAGTAAAAGGCTAATATCCAGAATATATAAGAAATACTTACAGCTACATTATAAGAAGACAAAATTCCAACTTAAAAACAGGCAAAAGACAGCAGAGAATGTAGCTCAGTGTGGAGGACCACCTGAGCAGCTCTCCTTGAAAGAAGAGCGACTGTCTCCATTTTGACTGAGCCTGACCCTATTTCCTCATATTGTTCTGTACAGAGCTGGCTAGGACTTCTGTTTATCCTTCAATTGGCCTTAAGCAATGTATATTGGTCTAGCTGAGGTGTGGGTGATAGTCGTTGAAGGTGGCCTACGTGTTTCCCTGGTAACCTAAACCTGCTGCTCTTTAATGTGAGCCGGGTCAAGACAAGACGGTAGAGCTAATGCTCTGCAGTGCCAGCTGGGATCTGGGATCGAGCCTAGAGATAGAGGCTATGACTTCCTGGGGCTTGAAAGATTACATCAAAGCTGAAGCACCAGATTTACCAAAACATTAGATACTATATAATGCAGATTACTCTCTCTGCATATCGCAGGGTAAATTTAGGCCACCCACCTAGCTCAGCTCACAATGATCACCAACTTCCCACAATTCTCAGTCAATCCTCCTCAAGCCACTCTCCCACTGAACAAAAACCGGGTGAGGCCCTGGGTCACGCTTTTGGTTCCGGAAAGCCATCTTCATGGCTG
The DNA here is from genome assembly GCF_000260255.1 of Octodon degus. Lineage (NCBI taxonomy): Eukaryota > Metazoa > Chordata > Mammalia > Rodentia > Octodontidae > Octodon > Octodon degus. The sequence continues at coordinate 2,774,208 of NW_004524811.1, forward strand.
GACTTAGAGCCCCTTGACTTCCCGATGATTGAAAATATAATTTAGTATCTTTATTTTCCCCGTGGGTTGTATTGTAAGTGGTAGATTGGAATCAACTTGATGGGATTCCAATAACGTAACTTTGGGATTATAAATATTGGCTTCTTGGACAGAGATGAGGACCTTGAAGCAACTTCTACAGCTCAGCAGTAGAACACTTGCTTCATGTGCATGAGCTCCTAGATTCAATCCTCAGCACTGGGGGAAAAAAAATAGATAGAAGGATACAGGTGTAGTGCCAGAGGCCTAAAGTCCCAGTTACTTGGGAGGCTGAGACAGGAGAAATGCTTGAGCCCAGGAGCACAAGGCCAGCCTGGGCAACACAACAGGCAACTGTCTCAAAAAAATTAAACACTTCTCCAAAAAGTAAAAACTAAATAAAATAGACACTTCTCCAAAGAACATTAGAGGCCCAGTAAACACATGAAAAGATATTCAACATTATTAATCATTAGAGAAATGCAAACAAGGCCACAAGCTACCACTTCACACTCACTAAGATGACTAAAATTGGAAAAACTGGAAATAAAATGTTTGCAAGAAAGTGGAGAAATCAGAAGCTTCATACATTGATAGCAGGAAGGCAAAATACTGCAGCCACTATGAAAAACAATTTGGCAGTTCCTCAAAAGTTAAACATAGACTTGTCATATGACTTGACAGTTCCACTCCTAATATACACATTAGCAAACTGAAAACACATTACTCACATGAAAACTTATACATTATTATTCATAGCAGTAATCCCATAATAACTAAAAGATGGAAAGAAACCAAACGTCCATCAACTAATAAATGGATATACAAAATTTAGCATACCTACATGATGGATTATCCCATCATTAAAAGGAATCAAGTACTGATACATCCTACATCGGTGAACCTCAGAAATATTTTTTAAAAAGCCCAACACAAAAGGCAACACAGTATATTGACTCAATTTATATGAAATATCCAGAATAGACAGATCCATGCAATCAGAAAGTAGATTACAGTGTAGATGGGAAGGCAGAGGTCTGGGGAGAAGGGATTTTTGGAGGAGGATAATAGAAATCATCAGAAAATAAACAGTGGTATGCCTGGGGTGATAGCTCAGTGGAAAAAGTATTTGCATGGGAAGCACAAGGGCCAGGGTTCAATCCCTGGTACCACCAAAAATAAAATAAAATAAGCAGAAGTGATGAGGGCACAACATCCCAAGTATGCTAAAAACTACTGAACTATACTTTTCAAAATGATTTAAATGTGGGATTTTATTTTTGTTGAATTTTTCCTTAATAAAGAAAATTTAAGAGCCAGGTGTGGTGGCACACATCTGTAATCCCAAGTACTCAGAAGGCTGAGGCAGGAGGATGGTTTCAAGTTTGAGAGCAGCCTGGACTACAAAGTGAGCTCAAAGCCGGGCCTGAACTGCACAGCAAGACCCTGTCTCAAAAAGACTGCCCCCCCCAAAAAAAAATAGAAAAAAAATTTAAGGAAAACTACATGTATAAGTGAATTTTACTGAAAGTGGTATCATTTATATTGATAATAATACACTGATGAGAATTCAAAGTAAAGAGAAAAGTCCAAACTGAAAAGGCAGGAAGAAGAAAGTGGAACCACACCTCTGGAAGACTGGTTCCCACATAAACGCAGATGGCCAAACCTGAGGCAAGCCAGGCTTGACCTTGAGCATTACCCTGGAGGCTGAGCTCACAGTGGAGCCTGGTCCTTTACCTCTGGATAAATCCAACACAGAAGTGGAAGAAATGCCAAGAAACCACTGGCAGTTCTATCAGCTTTTAAAAAGAACAAAAACAAGCCACTCCATAATCACTAATTTACAACAGTAAGAATGCATTGTTTCTCTTGACTCCATGGGTTGGTTGGGTCATCCTGGCCCGGAAGTCTACTGTGGGGCCACCCTCCCACTTCTGGCGCTTCCAGGCAATCAGCCAAGAATATGTGGCTTCTTTGGCAGGATGACTTGAGCTTGCTCAGATGGTATTTAGGGTTCAAAGAGCAGCAGGAGAAATCATCCCCCAAACACAAGCATTTCTCACCTTGTAAGTCTTTATAGTTGCTCTTGCTTCAGCAGTCAAAGCACACCATGTACCATCAAGCCCAGAACCAAGGGAGGAGTGGCCATTCAATGGGAGGAAATACCCAGAGGGGATTTATAAAGAGCTTTTGCGAACAATCTAACCTAGGGAAAAATAAATTTTTATTTTAGCTTCTTCAATTTTTTTTATTGATTTGGTTTAGCACAGTAGTTGGCTTAGGCCTCAGTACCAGTTTGTGTGAACTGGTATTGCTTTATTCATGGCAACCACATTCAGCACTGTGAGACCTCAGAAATCTCTCGAGTGAGTAGCAGGTTCATGGACACACACTCTCTAGCGCACACGTTCACACAGAGCAATGGTAAGAACCACCCGCACACTGAACTGCCTCTCTATCTTCTTTGCTGGCCCACAAAATTAAATTCTTTTGCTCAAATTCACATATGCCACAGTTCTACTACACACTGACAGTCATGTACTCCAACTGTCAAATTTGAAGTTTCCCAAAATCCAGGAAATAAAAATGCCTTGTAGAAGAGTGACCTTTTTATGGTATCAATTTATCAAAAGAAAAAATTTCCCCATCCCTACATCGAAGAACAGACGATGGTATCTAAGGGACGATGAAAGACGTTAGTAGAGATATTTGCCTAAAACTTACAAAGATATTTCTCACCAGGCTACTTCTGACATTAGTGCTCGATAAAGCTTTAGTAAATAAGGCCTAATAAATTAGGCATTTCTCATAAGCTGGGTAGATAGGTTACTTTCTGGTTAACTCAGAAACACCAATAAAGTGGTTGGAGAGATGGCTCAATAGAGTAAGCGCTTCCCTAGCAAGCGCAAAGGTCTGAGTTCAATTGCTGGTTCCGTCAAAAAAAGAAAAAAGAAAAGAAAAGAAACACTAATAAAGTACACAAATAAGTAAATAAGTAATGTATCTTTGGTTGATATATGTTAAGTATCATCTCAAGTTCATTTTTGGCAAAGTTGAATGAAATTCAGTTTAAAGTTTATTCTCCAATATACGCAAATATGTAAATCTTGTGTTAATAATATAATGGAGCATTATGTAAACTCCACTGTTCCATTTTTAAAAAGCTAATCTGTACCTTTCGAATAGGTCAGATAGCTCACATGTACCCAGCTGAATGTGCCAGTGTAACAGAAAACAACAACTGTCTCCAAGACCAATAGCTCCACACTAGAAGCACTGGGATTTTGAGATTTCAACTTATCTAACTGAAGCCCTGCTTCTTAAGCTCGTGGAAACTTCTGCTAATGTACCTAAGATTATCAGATGTATTAGTGAGCTTCCCCATTGCTGGGTCAAAATACCTCACACCCACAACTTAAAGGTTAAAGGAGAGGTTTATCTTGTTGAAGAGGGTCAGTGGTTGGCTGGCTCTGAGGCAGAAGCCACACGATGAAAGGGAATGGTAGAGAAAAGCTGCTCACTTCATGTAGCTGGAAGGCAGATCACACAGGAAAAGCACCAGACAGAAAGGGGCCAGGCACCAGCCAGAGTCACCAAAGTCGTGCCATGATCCCCTTCCTCCAATGAAGCCAACCTCCTAAGAGCCCATTGTTGCTGCTCCTCACAAGCCAATCACCTCTGCAGCTCTCTAAAGACAGTCAAACTGACAATCAAAATTAACTAGATTTAGAATTATAAGACCCAGGCAGGTATTTTTAGTACTGTTTGTGCCTAATAATAATTATTTGTGCCTAATCAAAAACTCAGAAGCAGACCAGCAATACATGCATTGTTCAGTTCATACTATGAATTACCAGATAGACACTAATATTTTAAAGTAATTGTGGCAGATTGCCAACTGCTGGTCAACTTGTTATACCCTGCTGACCTGAACTATGGTACTGGGTGTGGGAAGCTCACCAGAGGATTGTTGCCCGCAGCATAAGAGGCAGAGCTCGAGAAGCTGTTGGGAGGTGTTAGGGAGGCTGTTTGTAGAAGCTGTTGGGAGGCTGTTAGGAAGCTTCAGCTTCTCTTGGGCTATTCCACTGGAGGACCTTGTCCTGCTGGCTTTTCCGATGAACCTGGCTGCCTTTTCTTTTCTTTCTTTTTTTAAAAATGTATTTAGTACAGTGTCTACAAGTCTTTCTACAGATTGGACTCAAGAGTGATCCTCCTGTTTTCAGCCTCCCAAGTGCTGCGAGTACTGGTGCGCACCACCACACCCAGTCTCAATTGCCATCTCAGCATGCCCTGGGGGTGGGGCTGGCATGGCATGCTGGGGATTGAACCCAGGCCCCTGCATCTGCCTAAACAGGCACTTTAGTCTGCTGAGCTATCTGGCCAGCCCTGAACTGGCTATTTTGGCTGTTTTCATCAGAGGAAGAGCTTGAGATCTTTTATCACTGAGGCTGGCTGTGGTTCATCTTGAGGGCACTCTAGTCTCCACTGTGAGCATTGCTTCCTGGCTCTGGAGGGGAAGATGGTACACCGCTCTGTCTCTGGAGAAGCTAGTCATGTTGGCTTTCCTGAGGGGAACTCAGGTTTCCCTGTCACTGGAGGAGCTCGGGCCCTCACTGCTGCTGAGTACAGCTGTGGTACTTTTCAGAGGTGCTCTGGATTTTACCTCAAGCATTACTTCCTGGCTCCAGTGCAGATCCCTCAGCTTGCTAGCACAGGCCCTTCATTCCCTGTCACATACTATCTAGCTGACCTTTGGGTCTTCCCAGTGTGGATTCATGTAACAGACCTGCATGAGATATTACTGTGGACTCTAGGCTTCCAGTTGGACTTGTGGGAGGCATTATGATGAGCTCAAGGTCTTCAGCTGGATTCATGTAGGACATTACAGTGGGATCCAGGCCCTCAGCTGGATTTTTGGCCTTTAGTGTGTGGGCTGATTTCCTATACTCTCTTTTTGTATAGGATTCTTTGGGTGACTATTATAAACATTATAAAATATGTGTCCTGTATTGTATTGTTCCCCTTGCAAAACCCCGAACTACAACAGAAACGAAACAGCAAGGTAGATGGAAGCCACTCCCAGGCTGTTAACACACTCACAGCTGGGTACTTACTCATCTCTCCACACAACCAGCCACCTCAGCTACCACACAAAGGACACATACCAAGATGGCAGACACTTTAGTAAATATTAGCTCAAGGTATTCTTGTCCATAACCAATAATATCATTTATTTTATATATTTGCTTTACCTTTCATCTTAAAATTGAAGTTACACTGATTTAAAAAAGCTATAAAAAGTAAAATTTATCACTGAGCCCAAATTCCAAATGCATACCTTGTTTGAGATCTACTAAATTGTACCCTAAGGTCTTTCAGTTTATGCATAAATAATATTTGCATTCCAGGAACAACTGGTTCTTTACATCAAGCAAAAAAATCAAGGCATGACAGTATAAGAAACTAGACAAAAAAGAACGTTAATTCACAGTTCCTCCTTAGCTCTGTCTGAAATCTGCCCAACATTTAAACCACATCAAAATTGAAGAAACCACCCCTGAGAGCAGTGGTGTACACCCATAATCCCAGCACTTAGGAGGCTGAAGCAGGAGGATTGCTGTGAGTTCAAGGCCAGAGTAGGCTACATAGTGAGTTCAAGGCCCGTCTGAACTACATAGTAAGACCTTGTCTCAAAACACAAAGCAAAACAAACAAAATGTACTAATAAAAAGGACTGGAAAAAAAAAATCCAAAGATCCAAATTTGCCAGCTTCAACTATCACCATTAGCAGAGTTGAGCACGCACTATAGAGACGTTGCCGCTCCCATGAGGTCGGGCCTCAGTGCTGTCAGCTGAGTGACTCCGATCCGTCTGCACTCAGACTGCGCACACTTGCTGTCCCTGGTTGGTGGCTGAAACTGTCCCAGTAGTGTATGTACCCTTTCATTCCAAAACTAAAAATAAAATGCAGAATAGATGCCCCTGAAGAAAACAACATTCTGACTAAATTATATTTTAAATTCTCCATTCCTTCCTCTTACCATCTCACGTAGTGTCCTCTCTTCTACGCACACCATCCTTTCCTGCTCCTGAGCACAAGCAGATCTTTTACACTCCAAAATATGAACCTGTCAGCAGCCCTGCTTGTACCTCCAAGTACCATGCTATTTCTGAGTCTCTTTGTATCAAGAAGTCTTAAAAATAGATCTTTGCTGTGTCTTCTTCCCACCCCACATGATTTCCTCAAGCTCACGCCCACTGGGCTTCTGCCTCGATCTTTCCACCATGATGATATTGGCTAAGTCATGCAGAACCCACGTGCTCCCAGAGCCAGTGGCCATTTCTCAGTATGTAGTCTCCCAGTGGCACCCGACTTACACCCTTCAAATGCTTGGTTTCTCACAGTGCTCTGTCACACTGCTAGATTTCTCTAACCTTAACAGGCTTCCCTTCTCGGTCTCCTTTTCAGCTGTCTTCTCCCTTTCTTTACATCTAACCACAGGGTGGACGCCAGGGCTTGCTTTGCTTCATTATCTATATGTCCTCCTCATGCGTGGCCTCATTTAGTTCCATAGCTTGAAATACCACCCACACATTGCCACCTCTGCAGTCTTCATGTTTAGTCCCTAGCACCTCACCTCCGCCTCTCTCCTCTATCTCTCCCCTGTCTCTTCCTTCTCTCTCCTTTCTCTTCTCCTCTGCCTTCCTCTCTCCCTCTCCCATCTCTCCCTTTCTCCCCTCTTTCTCTTTTTCTTTCTCCCCCATTCTTCCCTTCATGAAATCTAATTCATGTTTTGGGACTTTACCTTCAAAATATTTTATGAACTGATTCCAGTCGCTTTCACCCCTCTCCCATTAGCATAATAAATTGACTGCACTAATGGTTTTGAATTTTCATAGCTCTTCTATCTTTTCATAATTTCACAGTGCTGTCCCATAATGACTGTGGATGCATTTATTAACTTGGTGTGAACAACAGGACAAAAGCAAACTTAACACAAGCTAAAACTTAAAAATATATTTGCTTGTTTCTACTTCTCTTGCTTGTTTAAAATTGCCATGAACATATGACTGGACCAGCCTGAGAATAAGGCTAAACTAGCATACTAGAAGGACGAAACATAAGTGTGGGAAAAAAATGAGCACTAACCAAGCCATTTAACTTGAGGGCATTTTAGACCTTCCAGAACTGACAGCCAAATGCACCCTTCCCCAGTATACTGGAAAACTCAGGAAATACAGCAAAGCAGCTTACCTGATCATAGCTGCAAGCTAATCACAGGCATGCAGCCCAGCTACCCAGTCATGACCAACTGAGCAAAATTAGAAAACCTCCCAGGAAACTGAACAAGGCGGCAGAGTAGTAAGCAGCAGGGAAAGAGCCACTCTGAGAGTTGCCATCCAGACACTGGAATATAGCAATGTGAGGAAGACAAGAAGGAGGGAAGTGGGTACCCTGGACACAGGAAGAATCTGAAGCACAAACTGAAGCCCATGGAGAGAGTGAAGAGAGAAAATTCAATAAAGAAAAGAAGAAAGCCAGCAGCTCCTTCCCTTCTCCTTAAGATGAATCTTACTGCACAAGAGGTTTAAACCTGTGGCCACATGGTGACTGCTGGCAACCCTAGAGGCCTCCACAGAGAGATACAGCAGTAGCGGGGAGCAAAGGACATAAAAGACTGCAGGAGCTAAAGGCAAGTGCTGAGTGCTCAGTTGTCCATGCAAGAGTGACTGGCTGGGAGCCATCTTGGAGAGGGGCCGACTGAGCTCAGAAATCAGAGCAGCTCCTGGCTCCATATAGAAACTCCCAGCTGGGCTCAGGCCCAGGAAAGGTGCGCAGGCCAAATGAGCCTGGTCTCAGCCAGAAAGTGCAGCTGCACTGAGATTATCCAGAAGCTACTTGTGGATTGCTGGGATAAATCAGCTCAGAGTGGAACTCTGTCTTCACACATTGACTACCAGTGACAGTGGAGATTCAGAAGTGTTTGATCTTGTTTATCTGTGAGTGTGAACATGGTTTTCAGCCTCTTTGTGGCTGTGGTTCTGTTCTATTCTTTTTTTTTTTTTTAATCTCTTCCTTCTCTCTTTACCTTACGTCTGCAGTAACAGTTTACCAAAGTTAGCGCCATCTCTTTGTCCTCCAGCCTTCTAATCTCTTCCTCTTCTTCCACTTCTCTATTCTCTAATCTATTTTCTTTTGACTTTTTGAAACAGGGTCTCACTATGGAGTTCATGGTGGCCTTGGACTCACTTTGTATTGATGCCTGAACTCTCAACCATCCTCCCGCCTCAACCTCCCAAGTGTTGGGATTACAGATGTGCATCACCACGCCAAACTACCCTAATCCATTTTGAATTTTAACCCCTGAGGGCAAAATTGACATATTAAAGACTTACATGCTGCATATAATGTTCTTCTTTTAGATTTTTTTATATGATCACAAATCTTATTCATAAAGATAAAAGTAACAACTTAATGGCTAGCTCAGCTTGCCATTTGCTAGGCCATGTTTGATGTTCTTGCTATTGCTTACAGCAGCACTACAGCCAAAAGTGGCATCACTGCTCTATACGCCTGGTTTTCCTGGTATTCCAAAACTGAGATTGACTAAATATGACAGAAAATACTATGGCCCAATTCCAAAGAACCAAGCGCTGGGCCAAACAAGCAGCAACTTCTCATCCCCAAAAAACTGAGGAGGTAGGACCTTGCAACATCTAAAAACAAAAACCAGCTACACCCGGAAGATACCTCAGAGAAGTAGTCATTTCCTAAGGAGTCTAAATACTACCAATAAAGCAATCCACCACAGACAATTTACAAGCATCACCCCAGGAATTAAACTAAAAAAAGAAAAGAAAATGAGAAGACACTTAAAACAAGATTCAACCGCAGACATCTAGTTCCCCAAAGGAAGACCCAGGAGGCAATGAGGTGGGACAATCTGAAAGCCACCCACCCAGTCCCTTTGAAGTGATAACAAAGCAATTAAATAAGGGTGTAAAAAAAAATCAGAAATAATTTCTCAGATGACTACAGAGATGGTGTCCACAATGAAAATGATGGTGAACAAATCTAGAGAAGATACAGACAAAAAAAAAAAAAAAAAACATAGATAAGCTTAAGAAAATTATGGAAGCCATGAATATTCAGCAAAAGAAAGAAATGGAATCTATAAGGCAGATTATAGTAGACACTCAGGAGACTAACAATTGTATTGAGGGCCAGAGAGAAAGCTCAGTGGTCTAAGTGACTGCCGGGCAAGTGCAAGGACCTGGGATCTATCCCCAGTACTACATGCTATGCCACTGTGCCAGACACTGAAACCGGGCATGGTGGCATACACCTGTAATCTCAGTGCTGGGAGGCTGAGACAAGAGGATCTCTATGAGTCCAAGAAAGACCCTGTACCAAATAAATAAATAAATAAATAAATAAATAAATAATTTTTAAAATAAATAAATAAAAATTCCATTCAAAGTACTCACAGCAGATTAAGTGAATGTAATGATAGGATCTCAGATATAGAAGACAGATTTGCAGTCAGTGATCATGAAAATATAGGTTTCTTAAAAATAGCAAGGGACTATGAGGAACCAATACAGTAGCTGCTATATGAGGCAAAGAAGAATAACTTAAGATTGATTATAGTTAATAAAAAAGCAGGAGATAGCACAAATGATACAAAAAAACTTCACAGACATAATGGAAGAAAACTTCTTAGTAGGGAAAAAGAAGATGACATACATATGAGTGAGGCACACAGTACTCCAACTAGTAGTGATCAAAAAAATCTATAGCCAGGCATATCAGAGTGAAGATTCCAGAAATTCAACAGAAAAATAGAATCTTACAAGCTTTAGGAAAAAGAAACAAATCACCTATAAATGAAAGCCCATCAGAATCACAGCTGACTACACCACAAACCCTCAAATCAAGTAGAGCTTAGAGTGAAGTACTTCAAGTCCTAAGGGAAAATATCCTTTAACTGAATTAATGTACACCACAAAGCTACTTTTCAAAACTGATGGCAAAATAAGATACTTCTATGACAAAGAACAGCTGAGGAAATTTAGAACCACCAAGCCAGCTCTCCAAAATGTTTTGACGGACATTCTAGAAAGAGATAACAAGGACTACCAATCCATGAATCCCAACAGAATGAAACCATAAGGCAAGGCAAACCATTACACAGAGGGAGGGGGGAAGAAAGGAGAGAGCCAACAATAGAAAAATAACATGCCAAGGACAAGTCAACATATATTAGTTATAACCATAAATATTAATGGTCTCAATTCACAGATCAAAAGACACATTAGTAGAATGGATCAAGAGGCAAGATCCAACAACATACTGCATATGACAAATACATTTAAATCAAAAAGAAATTCATGGCCTGAAAAATTTAAGGATGGAAAACAATGCTCCATGTGACAGAAAGTCAGGGAAAAAAAAAAAAAAAGCAAGGGTATCCATATCCCCAGCCCTTTTTAATGAAATTGAAAGAGAAGCAATACTCCCAAATTCATTCCTGGAAGCAAACATTACCTTGATACCAAAACTGGAGAAGGTCCCAATTAAGAAAGAGAATTATAGGTCAATCTCCCTAATGAACACAGAAGTATAATCCCTCAATAAGATACTCACAAACAGAACATAGCAAATCATGAAGAATATTACATACCGTTACCAAGTGGGATTCATCCTGGGGATGCAGTGATGTTTTCACATATGTAAAGCAATAAATATAACATACTATATTAACAGAGCTAAAGACAAAAATCATATTATCATCTCAATAAACTCAGAAAATTTTTTCTGATAAAGTCTAGCACCCACTCATGATAAAAACTGTATGGAAAATTGGAATAGATGGTCTCAATTTGATAAAAGCCATGAAACCAACAACCAACATCACACTAAATGCACAATAACTGAAAGTTTTCTCTCTAAAATCAGTAACAAGGCAAGGACGTTCACTATCTCTCCTCTCATTCAACTTAATCTATGTTGTGGGAACTTTATCCAGAGCAATTAGACAAGAGAAAGAATAAAGCCAGCACTTGAGAGGCCCAGGCAGGAGCTCACTTTGCATTTCAAAGTGAGTTCAAAGCCAGCCTTGAGTGGGACCCTGTCTCAAAAAGACAAAAAGAAAAACAAAAAGAAAAGATAAAAGGAATAAGGATCGGAAAGGAAAAAATTGAATTATCACTATTTGAGATAGCATGATACTCTACATATAAGACTCCAACACTCCACTAAAAAATTGCTAGATTTAATAAGTAAATTCAGTAGCATAGCTAGATACAAAGTCAGTACTCAACAATCAATAATAGCTTTCCTGTACACAAATAACAAACTCAGTGAGAGAGAAATTAGGGAAATAACATCTTTCACAATAGTATCCAAAAACATGAAACAGCTGGGAATCAATTTAATGAAAGATGTAAAAGGCCTCTCCATTAAAAACTACAGATGAGCTAGTTATACTACTAATTTCTCTGAGTTCATTGAAAAGAAAGGTTTGTGAGCTGAGGAGATACCTTAGCAGCATAAGTGCCTTCTTGGCAAGTACAAGGTCCTGAGTTCAGTCCCTGCCACCAAGAGAAAAGAGGGGAGGGGAGGGGAAGGTAAAGGAGGAGAAGGGAGGTAGGGGAGGGGAGAGGAAGGAGAGAAGAGGAGGAGAGGGGAGCAGAGGGGAGGGGAGGAGAACAGAGGAGAGGAGAAGAGGGGAGAGCAGGGGGAGGAGAGGGGAG
>NW_004524811.1:2786123-2786621 GCF_000260255.1 Octodon degus
AGAGGAGAGGAGAGGAGAGGAGAGGAGAGGAGAGAAGAGAAGGTTTGTGCTAATATTGTTTGGACAACTAAATGCCTATATCTTGTACTCTGAGTAACTAAGTTAAAGATAACAATATGCAATGTAGTAATTATTGTTACTCTTCTATCATCTTGTTCTGAATTTTTTTTTAATCTTAAAAAAAGAAGAAAAACTGCTAACAAAATAGTTCAGCAGATTAAAGCACCTGCTTAGGCAGACACAGCAACCAGGGTTCAATCCCCAGTGTACAGTGCCTGCCCAGCCCTGAGGGCATACTGAGATGGCGACTGAGACTGTGTGTGGTGGTGCACACCTGTAATCCCAGCTCTCGGGAGGCTGAAAACAGGAGAATCACTATGAGTCTGATATACATAGTGAGACCCTGTAGACCCTGTACTAAAATACAAAAGAAGAGGAAAAAGAAAGAAGAGGAAGAGGGGGAAGAGGAGGAGGAGGAGGAGGAGGAGGCAGCGGCGG
>NW_004524811.1:2786721-2821466 GCF_000260255.1 Octodon degus
AGGAGAAGGAAGAGAAGGAGGAGAAGGAAGAAGAAGAACTACCTAGCCTTTCCATCAACTCATGAGGAAAAACAATCACTCTGATGTGTTCTATTAATTAATGGGAATATTTGTTACATAGCATTCCTGTGGCAGTAACTAATATAACCACCATCATCCCTTATCAAAACTATTGCAATATCATCATTATAATCAACTCTATATTTCAGCACAATCTTTTATTTATTTATTTATTTATTTAATGTATTTAGTACAGGGTCTCACTATACAGACTGGACTCCTGTTTTCAGCCTCCCAAGCACAGGGATTACAGAAATGCACAGCCATTTCCAGTCTCAGTGGCTGTCTTAGTGCACCCCAGGGGCAGGGCCAGCACAGCCACATTGTGGATCAAACCCCAGTCACGGCACCTGCCTAAGCAGGCACTTTAGTCCAATGAGCTATCTGGCTAGCCCTCAACACAATCTTTTAAAAACATAAACCATGTCCATGCTTAAACCCTTCAATGGCTACCAATGCTCTCAGACTAAAACCTAAACAACTTTACCTAGCACACCACCCACTTCTCCAACTATATCTAGTACCACTCTCTCCCTGGCCAACCATGATTCAAGCACATCAGCCTTTTTCCTGTTCTTCAAACACAGAAAACTCACAGCTGAGGTCTCTGTATATGAAGGTCCCTCTACTTGGGAGAATGGTCTCTCTCTCGTCTCTAGTTCCTTCTTATAATTTGAATTGTAGGTTAAATTTCACCTCACAAAAGGCCCTTCTTTGACAACTCTAAAGTAGACAGCAAAGGTAGGTGTGGTGGCACAGTCCTATAATCCCAGAACTCAGGTGGGTGGGACAGGAGGATCACTGTGAGCTTGAGGCTATAAAATGAGTTCAATGCCAGTCTGAAACTGTATAGCAAGACCGTGCTTCAAAAAGTAAAAAAATAAATTAAGTAAGTAAATAAAGTGACTTAATTAATAAAGTGACAGTCAACCACTTTTTTAATTTTTGCATTATAATGTTTATCATGTGATTTTTCCCTTTGATTATGTATACTTTGATTGGTTGTTAAGTTCCACAGGAACAAGAATGTAGTCAGTATAATCCCTATTGGACCCTGATCTCCTAAAAAGTTTCTTCACAAAGCAGGCCCTCATTCATCCTCATGGATGAATGTTACCTGACTTATGTATTAAATGAGTGAAAACAGAGACTTTCTCAGATCTGGATTTTACAAAGATGCAAACAAGCAATATAAACTGTAAAAGAGAAAAGACAACCTGATTCCGAGAGGGAAATCTTGAAGACAAGAAAACATTTTTATTACAACAAAGTAAAGAGTTTAGACTCTGAAAACAAACAAGAAAGTAAGTTTGGCTCAGTTCCTTTCTGGATGTATAAACATGATGTATCAGTCACCCCTCTGACCTTGTGTCCTCATTTGTAAAGATGGTAATAATTACTACTTCACAGAATCATGAATATTAAATAAAGAAATACATAAAGTACTTAGTGTATTACCTGGCTATAAAATTGCTTAATATCAGTGATGACAGTGAGAGCAGCGGTAGTATTGGTGGTACGTAAACCCACCCTGCTATTATTGGAAATCCAGACAGCTCCTTCATTCTGTAATTTTTAGACATTTCAAATGATCACTTCTCATCAAAAATTGAGTGAGACTAGACCCTAGAACCAAACGAGCTGTGTAGCTCTGGTTCTTCAACTAGACAGATAACCTTGGGAGAGTCACCAACTTCCCAAACCTGAAAGTTTTCTTGCCCTCTTCTCTAGTCATGCCCAAGGCAGGAGATGCAGGAAATATTCCAGGAAGAGGTGGACATGTTGATATAAGATAGAGGCATGAAGGCCAAGTCACAGGCACAGAGACAATTCCTCCACACTATCCCACTGCAGAGCATAGAAGGGGGTGTCTAAACACCTTAAGACTTCCCAGACTGTACTCCTCAGAACATGAGGACCTGTCATAATAACACGTTTATCCAGATCATAATCTCTTCAGAGCAGAGATAGTGGCTGATTGTATTTTCTAGTGCAAGACCAGTGGCTAGCACAGTAGCCACGAAACACTGCTAGTACTGTGTGTACTTACTGGATGATTGTGGGATGAGTGAACAACTGAATGCATGAAGGCACAGAGATACACTCATGCATAAGAGAAAAAAAAGCTGGGGTGAATAATGTTAGACTGGCTTCTTAGGTGCAATTCTCAGAGCCTTTAATATGTGAACAGGCTCTGTGAGTCACAGAGAATGAAGCGTTTCCCAGCCTCATTTGATCATAGAACTTGATTCTGTTTCCCTTAAGCCTTATTAACATCTTCCAAGCAGTCTGAGAAACATCGTAAGGGTACAAAATGAAAGCCATTTTTACTATCATGGGAAAAAATTATCTTACTCTTTATTCATAAAGCAATTAAAAGGCCAAATGACTTGAGTTTCTGTCTGGTGCGCAGCTGCTATCCCCCAGTATCAGGCAGGGCTTCCTTTAATCTCTCCAACTCCTAAGCAGCAGGCTCCTGCCTCCTTTCTCTACCCAGTTTCCTGCTCCCTCACTGTCAGTCTACCCTGCGAATCTCTCTCCTCCTCTTTCACCACTTCTTCTCTGCATAACCCTAATCTTCTTATCAAATTTCTTAGCCACTTTCATTATTAAGCCTTCCCTTTTACAATTTTTGCACCAAATTCTCATCTTATCATTTAATAGATGTGACTGAAAAATATGGGCAACTTGTTTTCTTTTTAACATATTTGTTGTATATTTACATACATGTATTTTAAATTTGAATGTTAATTTATTAACATAAACATCCATGGATGAATTCTATGTTTGGACACTATCACCCCACCACTCTCTCTTTTAAAGTTTGTTCTTTCTTTTACTTTTGCCCACCTGACTCATTCCTGAATCTTCAGGAAATATAAGCATGTCCAGTCCAACCTGGGTTCCCTCTTCCTTTCCTACCATTTGTTTCCCAGGACAAAAGCAAGTGAATATGTCTCAGGCCTCTTTGCATCTCCAGGCCTTTGTTCTATCAGCTTAGACTCTTCCTTCTTTATTCACCTGGTGAAATCCTACTCATTTTTAAGAGCCTTAGTTATGGCTTGGGTCTTAAATGTCCTCCAAAGGCCATATTCAAGGCTTAGCCATCAGTCTTTGGCACAACTGGGAGGTTTTCAAGAACTTAAAAGAGGTGGCCTAATGGAAGGAAGTTAGTTCTTTGGAGGAGTGACCTTGAAAGGGACACTTGGACCTCAGTCTGTGTCCTTCCCTTCCCATCTCCTCCTATCCCTCTCCTTCTCTCTCTACTACCTTGAAGTACAGTATTGTTCATCTACCACTTCCACCACCATGATGTACTGTGCATGACAAGCCCAAAGAAACCAAGGCACACAAGAAGGAACTGAAGCTTCTGAAACCATGTGCCAAAATAAATCTTTCCTCCTTAGAAGTTGTTCATCTCAGATATTTTGTCACAGCAACAGAAATCTTATTAACACAGTCTTGATCACTAATAGTATCTTGTATTAAGTCTCCTTTATTTTCCATTCCCATAGACTAATTACTCCTACTAACTATGCTTAAGGCAACTGCTCGACTATTACAAATATTAAGTTAGTTGTATATATGAATGCAGAGTTGGAGAAGACCATGAACCATTCAAGTCAGTCTGGGAGATAAACTAAGAAACTAGTGGGAGAAGGAAAGACTAGGAGGCAAGTACAAGAGTAGCTCAAGCACTAAAGAAGAAAAGTGTTTTTGCAAGGGTCAGAAAAATAATGCCCTGGAAGACACAAAGAGAAACCGAGAGAAGGTTGTGGCAGAAAGAGCTGTGGAGAAGGGAGTAGGGAGTAGGCTGGGGTGTAGGAGAGCTGATTCATGGTGGAACAATGCCTTCAGAGGCCCACTAGAGAGACCTGGGAAAAAAGCCAACAGAAGAATGGAAGTTCAGAACCCCAGGGCGGTGAGAGTAAATAGGAAGACAGCTGATCAGAAAGGCTGGTAGTCAAGGAAAGAGGACAAGAGGAAAGGTCTTGGCTTCAGCTGGCCATGAGCCCAGGTGGTGTCAGAGGCCAGTCCAGTTCAGCAGTCGGTCATTGAGTGACCTGATGAACAATTTTTCTAATGTCTATGAAGAACAGAATTCCTTAATGACCCACTCATGATACAACCCTTATCCTACCTTGATCCTGTGAGTGGACTAGACTCTGATGGGAGTGTGCGGCTGCTTTCACCGGTAAGAACTGAGACCTGAAAGGGGAAGAGGAAGCTGACAGCAGCAGATTCATCAGGTATCAAAGGCCTCGTGGCACAAGGCAGTGTGGACACCAGGACCCGGAAAGCAGTGTGGCTGCTTACACACAGGCAGACGGCGGAGGGTGATGAGGAAGCCAAAGCAAAAATATTTACATTCAGAAATATTCACTTTGGATTTAAGTAAACATCACCACAAAAGGAACACAAAGGCTCACACAACTACGAAGTCCTGGGGTACCTGGGACACAGCCTGTTTTCACCATGGCTCATGCCACTGCTCAGTGCCATTGCTCCCTGCCCACAGCCTCCCTCCTCCAAACACTTCCTCCACAGAACAGGAAAGATGGCTGTGAGGAGCTGTCCTTCATCACTGTGACAGCAAGACCAAAGCCCCGAAGATAACTCAGCGCTATAAACACCTGCCTGGCAAGCACAAAGCCCTGAATTTAATCCCTGGTACCAAAACAAAAGCCCTGGAGAAAGGAGTGCTTCCCTTCCCAAATATGAGCAGAAAAGGAGCTAGGTGGAACCAGCGTCTCCTCAGGGGCAAAGCCCTCTGGTTAGGGGATTGGCCAGAGTTGAGTCACATAACCATGCCTGAGAACTATATCAGCGCTGCCCAAGGCACAACAAGGAGTGTGCTGCCCAAGGCCAACACATATTACATCTACTACAGTGTGCACTCCATAAGGCCCCAGGTAACAAAGGCAGGATCCCATGCTGCAGGTGCGTAGCCAGACAAGTCAGGTTGTTTTTGGTTGTTTGTTTTTTAAAATGTATTTGGTACAGGATCCCAGTACACAGCTCTGACCCAGACTCATAGTGATTCTCCTGTTTTCAGCCTCCCCGTACGGGCTTACAGGCATGCACTACCACATCCGGTCTTGGTGGCTGGCTCAGTAGGTCCAGGGGCAGGGTCAGTATGGCATGTGGTGCTGGGGATCGAACCCTGATCCCTGCACTTGCCTAAGCAAGTGCTTAGTCTGATGCACTATCTCACCAACCCTAGGTCAGATTATAAAGGTCAGCTCTGATAACTGCTGGCTGGATCACTTCAGGTAAATTACTGTGCTTCATTTCTAAGCGCTTCAGTTTCCTTATTGTAAGATTAGGGGCTTGGGGGTTAGCTCAGATGTTTAAAGTGCCTGCTTGGGGAAACTCAAGCACAGGAGACTGTGGTTCAATCCCCAGCTCCACATGCCACAAAGACCCGCCCTTAAGGCAGCCTGAGCTAGCCAAAAAAAAAAAAAAGTCCTTATTGTAAGATGGAGATAATAGTGCCTACCTCCTGGAGATGTTTGTGAGGGTCAAATAAAGTACATAAATTCAGAAGCACATGCTTGACACAAAGTGATCAATAGATGGTAGCTACAATTACTAATAACAGCAACAATGGCAATTAGTATCATTAGAACAAGGGGACTACATGAAAGGTAACAATGATTCAGTGCAAGAGAGAGCCACATCAGCATTTGCACAAATGAGCCCTGGATCTAGTATCAGTAAGGTTAACTCAGGACACAATACAGAGGCCCAGGAGGCAAAGCCAATCAACACGCAGATCTGAGCATCAACTGCACCACTTTGCAGCAGGGCCGGGGGATACAACCATAAGCAAGGCACATGGGCTTGGGTAGGGAAGATACCTCAGTGATCTAAGTGCCTGCCTGGCAAGCACAAGGACCCAGGTTCGATCCCTGGTACCACATGCCATGCTGGCCACCAAAATTGGGTGTGGGGGTGCACACCTGTAATCCCAGTACTGGGGAGTCTAAGACAGGAATCCAAGCTGCATAAAAGATTTAAAAAAAAACAAGACACACAGGTTCGACCATGAAGGTAACTATGACTATGAGCACTCTTCCTGGAAGAAGAGAAGCTAACTGAGGCTGTTTACTTAAAAGACTGCTACCAAACCAAGTGTGGTGGCACATGCCTGTAATCCCAGCAACCCTGAGGCTGAGACAGGAGGATTGCAGTGAGTTCAAGATCAGCCTGAGCTAAATAAGGGAGCTCAAGGCTGGTCTGTGCTGCATAGTAAGACCCTATCTCAAAACAAAATAAACTTTACTTCCATCTCCCTAAAAATGGGTTGCAGTAAATAAGCAAATCTACTAGGTCTACAATGTAAGTAACATTCCAGAATTTTACAGTGTGTGATCTGCACATTTACCTTGGCATGGACAACACAAAGAAGCTGGGGGTCTGAGGGTGGTCAGGGACAGAAGTAGGGAGTGAATATTTGGGAGAGGCTGGGTCTTGGGAGATCGAGTATCTTTTGTGATAGAATTGTACTAGTCATTACGTTAAACTATAGAGCAACTGAAATTTACCTAGTGCAACTGAGGAACTAAATTTTTAGGGTATTTTATTTTAATAAATTTGAATTTTAAATTAAAGGTTGAAGTATTATAAAATATCTTTTCATTAATCACAACTTCATTGTTTGGCAGCACTACATTTCACTTTATCCACTGCAATACAAAAGATCGTACTGTAGTATACTATATTGCATTGTATTGCTCCTGAATTATTTCTAGTATCTCATTAATGATTTATATAGGATCACACAGGAAAATTATATGTTAAATAGTTACATAGTATACATTATAAAAATTAATTAAAGGGCCAGGGAGATGGCTCAGTCGAATAAGCGCTTCCCTGGCAAGCACAAGGGTCTGAGTTCAATCCCCGGTTCCACCAATAAATAAATAAATAAATATTAATTTCATCTGTTGCCTGATCCATCTTTAATATAGCTATTAGCTTTTAAATTCTTTCTGTAGCTCACAGAGGATTTCCACTTGACAGTGGTGCTCTGAAGCCTGCTTAGAATCTATAGGATTAAACAACTTGGAGCGATGCCCAGAGAAACAATTCATCTGCATTTATGTGAAGCATACCTTTGTGCGCTGTTAGCCTGTCCAAGTCTTTACTAGCAGGGAAAATAGGAAAGCAAGAGGAGTGAAACACAACTCAGCAAGTAGAACAAAGAAAACTCTGGACCCTGACCATATTTGTTCTGAACTCATGCTCCACCACTGACCATTTACTAAGTGCTACAGAATCTCTCAAAATCTCTCTTCATCCATAAAATGCTAAAAATAATCCTACCTACTTCACAGAATTATCTTCAGGATGAATTTGATTCCTGATACCAAAAAGAGAGGAAAAAAGGGAAAAAACTGTATGAAGCCTGGTGCATATGCAATAAACACTTGGATTTGCATATGCATACAGTAAACATTTGAAGTGTTTCTTACAGTGGTACCTCAGTTCACAAACTTAATTCTTTCTGGGGGATAAAAGGGGGAAAGAAAAAAAGGGGAAAGTAGAAACAAACTTAATTCTTTCCATGATTCTGGTTACAAACCAAGTTGGATGAGAACTGAATCCAACGATTAAGTTCAACATTGATGTTACAGGGAAATTCAGTTGGGCTCTCCGTACTCGGAGTTAAGAAGGTGCAAACAAATGGCTTCTCTTGTGTTATTTGGCCCAGTTTCCACGTACAAGAAGGCATATCCCATTGTTTACTTATGTTTCTAGACTGAAGAATTGGATGGCAGTATTTTTCTCAATCTTTTATGTCATTGATAAATATGTTTTCTATGAAAACTGCAGAAACATAGATGCTGTCAAATCATGAAGTGAGTGAGATAGCATTTCTAAATTATTTGTGACAGCAGCTAAGAATTAGTTAGCATTTTTTGTTCCAAGTCATATACTGTATGAATGTCTTTAGTTAAGGTTTTAAAATAATATCTGAATCTGTTTCTTCAGCCAACAACTGGAATATATATATATCTGCACACAGAAGGGGTCAGTCTACCTAAATGCATTATTTTCCCTTCCTTGCTAAGTTGCATAAGCTTATGACCAGGAGCTGGCTGTTAGGGCCGGCCAAATAGCTCAGCAGAGGAAAGCTCATGCAAGCAGGCTCAGGGACAAGGGGTTTGATCTCCAGGCCTGCCATGCCAGTCCTGCCCCTGGGGCATTCTGAGATAGCAATTGAGACTGGGCATGGTGACATGCGCCTGTAATCCCAGCTCTTGGAAGACTGAACATAGGCAGATCACTATGAGTCCAATCTATGTAGTGAGACCCTGTAGACCCTGTACTAAAATTCATATAGATATATATATATATATGTATATATATATATGTATATATATATACATATATATATATATATACTTTTTCAATTCTCTCTGTCTGCGTGTCTCTCTCATAGAATCTGCTTTTTCTGCCAACTCTCAGATAAATTTCTCACGCACTACTAAATTTACCCTATGGTTCTCAGCAAGCTATCTCTCTAAGGCTCATTTTTTTATCTATAAAATGGGCACAACACAGACAACTTTTGCCAAGTACAGCAAGCCCTCATCATTCATGAATGTGTATAAAACATTCACAGCTAAGTTCACAGTTCTTTACAAGCATTAGGCCATGAATCTTTCTGAACTGGACCATTAATCATGCATCATTATGCTTTTTTGATGGATGGAAAACCTGAGGCATGAGACCATAATTGCAGTTAATAGCTGACTTGGAAACAAAGCTGAGGCTTTAAACATTAGAACATAATATCCAGAAAGATGCCAACAAAAGATATAAACAGGAATTTACTCTGGTCTAGTTCTTTATCAAAAAATTGCATAAATGCAAGTCGCCAGGTTGCTGGTTGTCCTACACACTCTACTGAATCCTGCTTACTTACTGGGGTGAACTAACAACTGGTGGTCAACTTGGAATGCCCAGCTAAACTGAATCAGTATGGTGCTAGACGTGGAAGGCCCACCTAAGCACTGTCAACAACATAGAAAGAACTGCAGAGGAAGAGGCAGTGCTTTTGGTTCTCCTGGAAGAGCTTGTCACACTGGCTTTTCTGATAGGAATATGGCTCTTCTCTTCAGAGGAGCTCAGTACCTCATTGTTGCTGAGGACAGCTGAGGTTCTTCTTGGGGGAGTTCTGGTCCTTTCCTGAGCAGGACTTCCTGGCTCCAGTGCAGATTCCTCAGCATGCTGGTGCAGAACCTTCAGCCTCCACTGGCTCACACTTTCTAGCTTCCACCACTGACCTCTGGCCTTCCCAGGGCAGATTCTTGATATAGACTTGCGAGAGACATTGTCACGGGCTTTAGGCCTCCAGTTAAACTTGTACAGGACACTGCCATGGGATCCAGGCCTTCAGCTGGATTCTTTGGGTTTCTAGCGTATAGACAGATTTCCTGCACTCTTTTTGCATTTGACTCTTGGGAACATTATAAAATAATCCTATAAAGCTAGATGTGGTGACACACACCTGTAATCCCAAAACACAGGAGGCGGAGGCAAGAGGATCCTTGTGAGTTTGAGCTGGGCTACAAAGTGAGCTCAAGGCCAGCCTAAAGTACACAGCAAGACTCTATCTCATAAAGAAAAAAAAAAAAAAAACAACTATATATTATGTGTCCTGTATTATACCTTTTCCTTTGCAAACCCTGACCACAACACTTATGCAGCTGAGAAATGGGAAAATGAGAGAGAAGACTGAAGTTTCCTGAGGACATATGATACCTTCCTGGCTCACAGGAAGGTTCAGGGACCCTGGACCAGGAACAGAGGTCAACAGGGCCTGCACAGTTGCCAGGACAACTTCTCCATCTTTTATTATTATTATTTTTACTTTCATTTTTATTTTTTTAGGGAAGGGTCTACAGGGTATTCATGGTCTCCTTACTAGATAGGACTCATAGTGATCTACCTGTTTTCAGCCTCCCAAGAGCTGGGATGACAACTATGTGCCACACACCCAATCTTAAGTGCCATCTCAGCGAGCCCCAGGGGCAGGGCCGGCATGGCAGGCTTGGGGATCGAACCTGCTTGCAGGCACTTTAATCCACTGAACTATTTGGCTGGCCTTCCATTTTTCTTATTTATTATTGGAAACTTCCCACCAGATATCCAATAAAATGAAATGACCAACAAAAACACAGCGTCTGTTGTGGGCCTGCAAGCTTCTCCTGACCACATGATCTGACCTATAAATGGGTACATAATGTGTCTCAAGGGTTCTGGCTAGGTCTGTCCTTACACCAAGGAGATACTGTTGATCTAAAATGTCAAAAATGAAGATGATGAAAACATTATATAACCTTATATAGCTGACAAACTTTAAAAACTTTTTTTTTTTTGTATTTAGTACAGGGTCTACAGGGTTTCACTGCACAGATCGAACTTGTGCTGATCCTCTTGTTTGCAGCCTCAAAAAAATGTTTGTTATTCTTCTGACAATAGATAAGCTAAAAACATTGAATCTCAAAGCAGTGTTTAAAGGTTAGGCATTGTAGCTAGTACAAGGCTGGGGCTGGAGGATTTTGACTTCACAACCAGCATAGGTAACATAGTGAGGCCCTGTCTCAAAAAATTTTAATCAATAAATAAAGTATTCCTTTTTTTTTTTTTTTTTATTTTATTTATTTATTTATTTATTTATTTATTTTGTGTGTGTGTGGCCAGCTCAGCTCACCAGGGGGCAGGGCTGGCTGGCATGTGGTCCTGGGGGATCGAACCGCAGTCCCTGATGCTTTGCCAAGCTAGTTCCAAGTAGGTGCTTTAGACCACTGAGCCATCTCACCAGCCCAATAAAGTATTCTAGAATGATGCTCTTAGAAATATTCCCAAGGAAATAATATTCGAGGGAAAAAAGTACTGCAATGCTGCTTATTTTTTTAAAGTGGAGGTGCACTAGTGCAACACTTATCTAACTTGCACAAGGCCCTGGTTCAATCCAAAACGAGAGATAATTAATTCAAGATTTTAGAAACTTTTTACAAAAGAAAATAAGTGCTCAACAGTTGCAGGGGGAACTACTGTGTATTAGTACAACAATATCACTTACCTATTAACAAGAGCCATTTCTATAAGAAAATATCTACATGAAATAATTTTAATCCAAATGAAATGCATTAACTAAAACTTCATAAAGTAATTGCATGTATATAACAATCATAGAAGCTATAGATGACTGTATATAATGCTCCTGAGAGTAACTGCTTTCTAGAAAGTTGCTGAACATTAATTACATAATTAATCAATCTTTTTGAGGCAGGGTTTCACTATGCTGTTCAGTCTCCTTGAACTCACTTTGTAGCCCAGACTGGCCTTGAACTCACAGCAATCCTCCTGCCTCAGCCTCCCAAATGAGCCACCAGATCCAGTAACTGAGCATTTTTAAAAACTTCTCCTTTGCTAGCTTCAGTACTGTTTGCATTTAACAATAAACAATATATAAAGCTGCATGTGGCAATATTTTTCAAATGATGGCAGGCAAACCACAGAGCAGCCTGAGTATGAGGTATGAGGATTTCAGTGGTACCCAGAGGTCTGTCCTTGAAGAAATGTCAACAGCTTTGAGCTCCCCTCCCCCCCGCAAAAGCCATATTTCTGCGAGAACTACAGAAATTATGACCAAGAATTCTTTTCTGGCAACTATTTCCTAATCTATTTTTTTAACTAAGTTTATTGGTGTATGTTATGATCACATTCATTATAAGGAATTCGTACCTGTACATGATGTATCTTCACTTTTTCCCCTACTTCTCTCCCTTCAACCTCTCTCCCTCTCATTTACGAAAGCTTTGTTTCCATTTTTTCCTTCTTTTATTGTATTTTTTCTTTTCCCTCCCAACCCCAGTTCCCCTTCCCATTTGAACGTTCTTTTGCTATTTTACAATACCTATTATACATTTTGGTCCTTATTTACACCTTCAGCTTCTCACATCAGAGAAACAAGGCAGTATCTAACATGGATGCCCGATTTCTTTTCCTTAGGAGCATGGTCTCCAGGTGCATCCATTTACAGAGAAGTAGCTCAAGTAATTTGTTGTTATAATAATAATAATAATAATAATAAACTTTAGCCATCAGTTGATTGGCTAAGAATTATTTAATGCAATGCCTCTGCAACTAGTTTGAATAGGTAACAAAGACATTGGTAATGTATAAAAAGAAATTTTAAAACAGGCATGTAGATCTAAACTTACATATATGGCAATCAAGCATCTTTACTATGAAATGACAAGGAAACCAACTGCCTTCTATGAAACAAAAGTAATCTAACGGGCTGAGGCAGGAGGATTGCTGAGAGTTCCAAACCAGCCTGGGCTACAAAGTGAGCTCGAGACCAGCCTGAACTGCACAGTGAAACCCTAGCACCAAAAGACAAAAATAAAGAAATAACCCAATGGAAAAACTAACTTCACTGTATGCTTAAATCATATTAGCAAGAAAATGAACCTTGAAATCATCCCTGTGTAAGGGGGGAAAAAGGTTTTTTTGGAAACAGTTTCATTTGGGGAAAGTCACATGGAGAGTCTACAAGTTGTGGCTAAAACCTATTATTGGGGAATAGATGATGCTACAAGAGTTTCTAGGGAAATAGTAACCAAAAAGACACTTAGAATTTCACACAAGATAAAAAGTTAAAACTTTTTCTTATTAAGTCATATGTGAACCTCACAAAAAATAGAAATTAAAGGAACCAGGGTATTTGACAAGGAGTTTTGCAAGATCAAGAACCCCTATAGTAAATGACCATTGCAAATCACTGTGATAATCAGTAGCTAAACATTTCAAAAGCTTTCAGCTTAAAAATAAATGATAGTTATAAAAGGGGAAAAAAGTACACATGTGCCAATATTAAAGCAAAATCTTTCTCCTTAGAAATAGGCAACTTGGCTTGTGTAGTGGCACAGGCCTGTAATTCCAGCACTCAGGAGACTGAGACAGAATTGCTCAAGCTAAAAGCCAGTCTGGGCCATGAAGTGAGTTTAAGGCCAGCCTGAGCTACATAGTGAAACCCTGTCTCAAAAAGACAAGAAAGAAAAAAAAAGGCAGGAGAAAGAAAAAACCTAATAGCACATACTTCTCTTACTCCACAAAAGCCATGAAAACCAAGAGAATCATGTCACAACTTTACACTATGAAGAAATATATGGATGTAAAATAGTAAGTATTTTAGTGAGGAATAATTCTAAATAATGAAATATACTACACTTGGAAAAACTTCAATGTTCTATGCTTCTGTTTGGCAAAATGATGCAAAGGTTAAGAACTGAGTGACCGTCGACTCCTGGACACAACTTGGATAACTATGACAAAATACATCTTTATTTGCTAAGTCTACAAAATTACCTAGAAAATCCATCGAGTCCACTGATAAGCTATTTATGCAGTATTGTGCTTTCCTTAGATATTGCTCTCTACTTGAAAAGAAAAAGGAGATCATCTAAGACATGGAAGACGTCAGAGAGACTGCTACAGCAAGGAAAGAAAGGCTGCATTGGTTTCAACTGTTCTCTTTAAAAAACAACAACAAAAAAAAAGCAGCTGGGCATGGTGGTGCATGCCTGTAATCCCCGTACTTGAGAAGTTGACACAGGAGAATCACTGTGAGTTCCGAGACCACCGGCCTGGGCCAGAAAGTGAATTCAAGGCCTGCTGAAACTGCATAGTGAGACCCCACCTCAAAATAAATAAATAAATAAATAAATAGAGGAAGGAGGCCGGTGGAAGCACAGTGCCAGGGAGGAGCTCTGCATGATGCTGTCTGGCCAAACTCCCACTCAGAAAAATGCTCAAAATCAGCTGAATGAGTCTTTTCCAACCACTTCTTGGCTTTCATCCACAACAGATCAAAGTCACTGCTGCACCTGCTCCGACACAGCGAGCACGACACTCCCGTTCTCCACCTTCCCAATGCAATGCTGCCATGACAGGAGCCAAGCTTCGCTTTTGCTGCAGTAATGAGGTATGGAAACAACAGCGCTCTTCCCACTTCAGTGGAGGTGGGTGCTTGCCAACATTCTTCTGCGTGTAGCCACAGAGGGTGCTGATATGATAAAGCTCCTGGAGAGAATGCTGGAAGTTCCCACTGCACTAAGGGAAGCTGAGGAGTGACTCACTGGTGGACAAGGGCTGGGAAAGTGGCACAGGGCAGGGTCAGCCAGTTGTCTCTGTTCGGCCAGCCAGAAACAGGAACTCAGTACACATTCCAAGGGCACAGCTTGCAAATGGGAAAAGAAGATCCTGCTGCTGATAAAGCACCTGTGTGGTGCACTGGCCTCCCAAGGAAATCATGACAACATCCACGAAACCACATGGCCACCAAGGACACCAAACCTACTTTGCAAATCAAAATATGAGACTTACAGCAGAGTAGCCTGACAGTCAGAGGCCATGGTGACAGAAACCATCTTCCTAGACAAAAGGAATTTGTGAAATAAAAGCAGGGACTTAATGACCAGTGAGCTAAATACCACCCAAGCTAGCATTAGAGATAGGTTGTGCCTTCTCTGACAGCTGTGATCAAGTGGTATTGGACAGTTGACATGGACGACATGGAATCTGAGGTCACAACTGGGCTCCATCAGACAACATGCCAGATTGATTCAACAATGTTTATTTGTGGGTGAAAGCAAAGAAAAAAGCAGCACACTGCCCTGACAACCACGCTAGAATGGAGCAGAGGCTAGTGAAGAAATCTACATTCCAGCCAGTAATGACTGGTTAAACAAAAACCTCTACCACACCTCCCCTCTACTTAAAGCCCAGTAAAAGAGGGAAAGGATTTTCTGGTAACCTTTGATATATAAACCAGAAAGAACAGAAAATAGGAAAAGAGACAAAGGCAAAAACAGGTTGGTAGAGCAAGGGGAAATAATAATCTAATTTACACCATAGACTCTCCAAGGGCTAGATAATTAAGGCAAGTGGACCCTCTGCAGGAAAGGTGGGGGTGAAAACCAAAGAGAAAAAAGATTGCTCAGAAGTCGCTTTAGAAGGCTGGATTCCCCACATTCCTTCAGCAGCTCTAAGCACTTAGATGGCTGGATGGATGTTTCCTCCCCATCCACCCCCATTGCCACTGTCTCTATACCTCAGGCACAGCTCAGGGGCGTCAGAGAAGACTGCGGAGGCTCTGTGAACGCCTTCTTCAGGTCATGCTGAGACTTCAGCATCTTCTCCACTGCCCGAGGCTCTCCTTGGTCCCTAGGCTTCCCATCAGCCCCAGAGAGAAGAGCCTCAGGGCTCCCCCAAACAGAAGGCCCATGGAGACTACCCACAGTGAAGTTCACAGGCAACAAGCCTATGCACACCTTCAGCTTTGTAATCCCCCCTGAAATAGAAGCAGACAATCAGGGGTTATCTGAAACACAAGGAAAAACACAGTGCAGAAAGGCAAGAGAAATTTTTGTAAAAATCATCAAATTCACCAGAGAGATAAGACCCTGCATCCATGAAACATAAAATAAGAAACAGAGAGATACACATACTGCACACACAAATAAATACATGTGTGTATTTATTCAGAAAAAATGATAAAGGAGTTTTCAGTAAATTAAAAATAGGATATAGACATGAAAAAATTCAGTGGATGGTCTGGGAAATAAAATCCAGAAAATCTTTCAAAGGGGAAGTGGGGTAAAGGGAGGGGAGAAGAAAAGGAAAAAAAGAAGCAAGATATGTATAGGTACAAATTTCCTATGATGAATGTGATCACTATGTGTATCTAAAATGTACCAATAAAAAAATAAAATCTCTAATGCAAAAAAAGATCTTTCCAAACACAGGACTAGAAAATAAAATGACACGAAAGGGAGGAAAAGTAGAGCCCTAATCCAAAACACTCAATATCTGAACAACAAAATTTTTGTAAAAGAAACATCACAAAAAATGGAGGACTTATCAATGAGATAATTCAAGAAACTGCCAAACTGAAAGATGTAAGTTTCCGGATTCAAATAGCCCAGTGAAATGCATGAATACAGACTCAACATAACACACACATCATAAAATCTAAGGATTGTGGGCAATAAAAAAAAAAAATGTTATAAACTTCCAAAGAGGATACAGCAGGCATGTACCTGTACACAGGCTCCATGCAAAAACTGAAAAACAGTTCTGAATTTCTTAACAGCAACACTATGATTAAGAAGGCAATGGAACAATGCCTTCAAACTTTTCACCTTAGAATTCCATACTGGCGTCAAACTTGGTGGCGCACGCCTATAATCCCAGCACTTGGCAGGCTGAGGCAAAAGGACCAATGCAAGTTCGAGACCAGCCTGGACTACAAAGTGAGCTCAAGGCCAGCTTGAGCTGCACATGAGATCTTGCCTCAAAAAGACAAAAAAAAGAATTGCATACTCAGCCAAACTATAAATTGTCAGTAGAAAAGAAACAATCTTAGGCATTCTGTCTCAGCAAGCTAGATGCTGCACGAACTCTTTTCCAGGAAGCTCCAGAGAACATGCTCTAGCTATTAAAACATGAGAGTCCATCAGGTGATCCGACACCAGAGGGATATGATGGAAATCTGCAGGGTGCTTAAGACCTCAGGATGACAACTGTGTCCCGTTTCAGAAGGCAACCACCCCAAGTAATGAAAATGAAATTGACAGAAAATCTGATACATTTAAGAGAAGAGTCTGAAAACTGGCCAAGAGTTGAAGACTGAATTAAAGAGTATAAAATGATCAAATAAAGCAATGATTAACTTCAAGGAAAACAAGAAGTCATGCTCCATTTAGTTACAAATGCTGATCCGACCAGGTGTGGTAGCACATCCCTGTAATCCTCACACACAGCTAAGAGACTGAGCCAAGAGGATCGCCACAAGCTGGAGGCCAGTCAGAGCTACATAGTGAGTTCAAGGCCAGCTGGAACTACATACCAAGACCCTGTCTCAAAAACAAAACAATCAATATTCTGTTCTAACTATTGCAAAGATGGGAAAATAGGGAAGCTGGGCTTCTGTTGAGAATTGGATGAAAAAAGTCAGCAATCTCACCTTCTTCCACATTAAGAAGTCAAGAGATGGAGCCAGTGAGATAGCTCAGCAGTCTAAAGTACCTGCTTGGGCAAGCTTAGCCAAGTGTGCAGGGACCGATCAATCCCCAGCACCATGTGTCACACCAACCCCATTCCCCAGGGTGGGTTAAACTGGCCACAAAATAAAAAGTCAAGAGATAAAAATGGTTAAAATTAGGAAACTCAAGATGTATTGATTACAAGGAATCAGTGTTGAAGAACACGTTATTATTTCAGGAAAAGGAGAAATGTAATTGGAATAAATGTTAAAACTAAAAAAAAAAAAAAACCAAAGTTCTCATTAGCTTTTATGTTCATGTTCATAAATACAAAACATATAACTATATTAACATGTAAAGACATCTTTATATTAATATATTAATACTGGATAATAAACTACAATTATTATAATTGTTGGGGTTTTTTGGCTTCCTTAAGTGTAGCCCATTTTGGGTTTTTTTGTTTTTCTGGTTTTTTTCCAAAATTTTATTGATAAACAGATAGCAATGAGACAGTTTCAAATCAAATCGGAAGTACAGTTTCAACAAATAATACACTGCCAGTGTAGCCCATTTTGAAAATTTTCTTTTGACTTTTTAAATTTTATTTATTTATTTAATACAGGGTTTTGCTAAGCAGTTCAGACTTACAGTGTTCCATCTATCTCGGCCTCCCCAAACTTGGAATTACAGGCTTGCCAGCATGGCTTGAGGTACCAGGGATCAAACTTAGGTCCTTGCACTTGCCAGGCAAGCACTTAGACTGCTGAGCTATCTCCTCAGCCTGAAAATTTTCATTGTTTCCTCTAAACAAAAGAAAACATAATTTTCTGCCTTAACACCACAGTTGCTGCAGTCATTTGAGTGCTGAGCAGTTAAAAGGGGTGGGGAAAAATTATAATCCAATTCAAGGAAGGACTGGTTAAACCAGGGCAGTGACAAAAAGACAAGCACAGCTGGAGGCAGGTTTGGAAGCAGAGGCAGTTCAGCCCTTTTCCTCTAGGTTGTTTGTTGTTTTCAACAAAACTCTCCAAATAGCAGAATCACATGGTACAGGATAAGTTTCCAATTGCCAGTGACTGCGAAACAAATTTCACTCCTGGCTAATAGACTTGAACGTGCAATCAGTGACCGTAATCCAATCAAGATGGCTGACCCCAAGACTGTTGATCTGGATTCCATTTCATTTTGCCTGTTATAGACTTGATAAGAAGAGAGAACATTAATGGCTCTGACCCCTGCTGGCTCTATGAACCAAGGCTTCCTGCCCTGAACAATAGCTGATTCTCCCCAGGGATAGAAATGTGGGGAGGTCTGGAATGGAAGCCAAGGAGCTGGAAGTGCTGGGACACCTAGGAAGGAGATGCACCAATTTGGTCAACTGGAGAAATGTGTAGGCAGAGGTGCCTACAGGCCCAGGACTGGGCTCCTAGTACTTTGGGTACCTGGAAGAAGGTGGAGAGGCCAGCAATTCTTCCCCAAGAATAAAAATGGTGTTGGCACTGCCTGAAAGCCCTCCACCTCCTTGCCAGCGATCAAGAGCAAGGAGCAAATGCTATCATTCTTTGAGGATCACCACAGTTTGATAAAACACAGTCCTGGGGCTGGAGAGATGGCTCAGTGGTCTAAAGCACCTACTTAGAACAAGCTTAGCAAAAGCATCAGGGACCACGGTTCAATCCCCCAGCACCACATGCCAGCCAGCCCTGCCCCCTGGTGGGCTGAGCTGGCCTCTCTCTCTCTCTCTCTCTCTCTCTCTCTCTCTCTCTCTAATAAATAAATAAAAAAAAAATAAAACACAGTCCTGCCCTTCAGCAACTAACTATGAAAACTGTACTATCTTGATACAGCATGTAAAGTAGGTTGGGCTGGGGGAGATAGTTCAGCAGTGCAAGTGCCTGCCTGGCAAGCACAAGGTCCTGAGTTTGATCTCCACTACCAAAAAATAAATAAATAATGTAGAATATAAAGTAGGTAAATAAGTAGAAAATACTAGAACATAGACTAACACTCTATAACTGATGTTGTTTCTCTGAGACAGGGTCTCCCAATGTAGTTCAGGCTGGCCTTGAACTTGTGACAGTCCTGCTGCCTCCCTCCGGTGAGAGCAGGAATTACAGGCATGCACCATCACACCCAGCAACATTCTGGGTTCTATCCTACTTGGGAAGACAAGAATATTCTAGGCTAAGGACCAACGTGGGACAAATGTATTGCCCATTAGAGCACAGCTCTGATTTGCAGCCAGTACAGTTCCACAAACAGCTGGTATACATCCACAGGGAAGAATCAACGTCATGAACATAAACACATATTACCCTAAGTATCTGGAGTTGATCAGAATTAACAATAGATGTATCAGATTAATTGGAGTACGGAGAAAAATACAAATCTTTTGTAAACACTGACAATGTAACTAAGTTAAAATAATTTCAAATATTTAATGTAGAAATCACTCAAGCTTCTCTCTTCAGATCCTTATAAATCTTGGTATTCCATGCCATATGTATTCTTACAGACTAATGGAGCTACCAGGGTCACAATCCAAATTTATTTACCAGTTTATTAGTGTCTTTTTTCCGCTCTTCCCCAGCTCTGTAGAAAGGAATCATCTAGAAGTGAGTAAACAGTCGACATTTCCTAAGAGGAAAATGGGCATTCACTGGAAAAACGTGTAACTATTTTGAACAGCCTTCAAAGCCACCTAACGAGCCGCAGTCCTCTTGCTACTGTTAACACTCCTATCTACTCTTCTAATTAAATATTTCAGTTTCCAAAGAATGGCAAGACAAGAGGTTGCTCCTGAACTTGCTACAAAGCAACACGTCTACTATTCGTCCATGAAAATAAAGTTATAAGGAAATGTGGGATCCGAGACAAATGGCACCCTTCCGGATCGAGCCTCTAGGTTTTTTTCGATACATATAGTCTCTGAGCCCCTGTTTTCAAGATCCGATCATTTCCCTGAGGGGAAAAATGTGAACTCGGTGGGGTGCGGCACTGGGACATGTGCTGCTGTAGAAGCTCCGAGGGGACTCCGGCAACTTTCCACCCTGGCTGCGCCGCCGCCTAGGCAGAGCAGAGGAATCGCCCCTGGCCCGAAGCTGGCAAGTGAACTCCGGCTAACCAAGGAAAAGAGGGGCGGGTGCTCCTCCCTCCGGAGAGGTCAGCCCCGGAGTCGGGGACGGACGGGCCGCGCCTCTAGGAATCGCGGAGGCACCTGTTCGTCCCTTCGCAGCGCTCACCGCGCCACGAAAGAGAAAATCCTCCCCCGTCCCACGAGGCTGAGCCTCTGGACCTGTGCAGGCCACCTCCGTCTGCGCGCGTCCCGGTCCCGACCTTCCGTGCCCGGAGCCCCGCGATCCCGAGCCTCCCTCCCTACCTGGCCGCCGAGCGCCGGCCCGCCTGGAGTCCGAGCCGAGGAGACTGAGCCGTCCGGTAGGTCCGGGAGTCCCGGGGCCGGGCGCCCTCCGACCACGCCCCTGTGGCCACGCCCCTCGCTGCGCCCCTAGGACCACGCCACGCCGACCGGAGCCGCTGTGGCCACGCCCTCGGGGGCTGGAGCCCCTGTGGCCACGCCCGCCCTGGCTGGCGCCCCCGTGGCCACACCCTCGCTGACTGGCACCACCCCTTCTCCCCGCCCCGCTGCGATTTCTAAACCAAACTCTGGAGTACACCGAAAGCACTCATTGGCCCCGGCGACCGGAGTTTCAAGCTGTCCCTTATGTTCCCTAGTCCTGGACTTCCCATGCCGCGAGGGCCCCTGTCCCAGCTAGCACAGCACAGAGCAGTGCCACCTAAGGTGGCCTGCCGCCCAGTGGGACCTGGGAGCCGCGCCGCCTCCGCTTCCGCTGAGGGGTGGTGGCCCGGCCAGGACCGCGGCTCTTGCCCAGGACGCTGAGCCTTGCTGTCAAACCCGGGCAACCCGCGGAGCTGCACTACTGGGCCTGATCACCTAGGAAGGGATGCGTCTCATGAAGAGACGACGACATCTGTACTCCTGGCTCTGCACCAGGCACCGTTCTAGGTAACTGACTTTTACTGAAGATTCCATGAAGTGCACATTGTCACAATCTCCGTGTTAGGTCTGCTGAAGGCAAGGCGCAGAGCGGTAACACAGCTTGTCTTCAACCAGCTAACAAACCGCGACGCCGAAGCCGGGCTTCGGATCCGCAAGGCGCTCGCTCCTCCGGCTTCTTGGCTCTGAACTCCAATGTCCTGGCTCACCCGAGCGACCCGAACGTCCCCTGTGCTCAGCCTTCTCTATGTTTTATTTTGAAACCGGGCCTGTCCGAAGTTCCCTCGCTGGCCTTGACATTTGATCCTCCTCCCTCAGCTTTGTGAGTAGCTGAGTTTACAAACTGTGGGCCAACAACCACATCAGGGTGGTTCAGTGTTTTAGGAACACACAGAAACCCTCTTGAAAGAATGGCTTCTACCAAATGGGACAAATAAACTTCTTTTCACTTTACCATTTATTATCACAGCTTTAGTAATAATTCATTTATCTTTCATGAAACTAGCTAGATATAACAATACCGCAACTCAAATAAAATTCCATTTTATTTATACTGTACACTTAAAAGATGCCTTAAGTGTTCTATTCATTTTTAACTTTACTAATTTCTCACCAGTCTTATATCTACATAATTACATTACCACATGCCTGCTCAACACACCACATATTAAATCAAAATATTTCGCATTTGCATATGCAAACCAGTGTTCCATCCCCAATAAATTTGGAGGGATACAAGCACTAATATTTTCTATCTTAATGTTATTTATCATTCCTACTCTTCACTCATCAAAACAATGTAGCATGACATTTTGTCCTTTGAGTCAATGCCTAGCCGAATTCTAGTAGCAAATTTTCTGGTGTAATATGGATTGGAGACCAGCCAGTAGAATACCCATTTACTATTAATGGTCAACAAGCAACAGTCTTGTATTTTCTATTATTTTAATCCTTATACTATTAAGGACCCTCATAGAAAATAAACAATATAAGAGTTTTTGTAGTCTCAGTGTCATTTACTATATGGCCTTGTAAACTAAAGTGGGGGAATTCATCTCACTGGGACACCAAGAGAAAAAAAGAAACTCAGCTCCACATCCTGCAGCCAAATTATACATCAATATTGTATTGATATACTACACTACTTTATAAACTTAATCCATATTATTCTGTGTGTGTGTGTGTGTGTGTGTTTAAGATAGGGTCTCACTATGCAGTTCAGGCTGCCCTTGAGCTCACTTTGTAGCCCAGGCTAGTCGTGAACTCACAAAGATCCTCCTGCCTCAACCTCCCAAGGATGGGGATTGCAGGCGTGCATCGCCTTGACCAGCTAGAATCTATTAATTTTGCATAGGATATATCTTATTAATATGCCATTAGGATGAAAAACAGATAACTCAAAAGTCAACAGAGAAAGTGACTGGAAACATTTAAGAAATGGAAACTGTTAAATCTATTTCCATGTCCTTTATCACATAATGCTGCAGCTCTCTGTCTCTGCCTCTGTCTCTCTGTCTCTCTGTCTCTCTATCTCTCTGTCTACCTGTCTTAGAATTATCTCCTAAAGTCAGAATTATGAACCTCTTTGGACATCCGGAGTAGCTGGAGCTTTAGGGGAGGGAAGGCCACTGCTTAAAAATCACTTTTAAAGTTGGCTCAATTTACCTTTCCCTTTTTCCTCCTCAACTTCTTTCAGGTTCAAAAGTTGGCCTGGCTACAGTTTGGTATGAATGGCCACCCACAGAGTCAATGTGGAAGAGTGCAAAGGACCGTCTCTGTGCTGGAGATGTGAAGGATCCAGTTGGAAAAGTGCAAAGGGCCGGAGCTCACAGGAGTGTTCCCTGTAAGTCTGTTAGGAAGCTGAAGGGTCTGTGTTGGAAGCCCGGGGATGACATCCAGGGTGAAGACGAAGACTGCAGCTCCTCCAACAAAAAAGGAAGGGCGGGGGCTAAGGGCCTGTGGGGGTGTCCACCTCAGGGTGTGACTGCTCTAGCAGCTGCCTCAGTGCACAGCACCCACTGCTCAGTGCTGCTGAGGCTTCCTCCCTGGAGGCCTCTGGAGGCCCTGCTTTCCTGTGTCTTAGCTTCCATCGTCCCTTCTCACTCCACCAGCCAGGAGCTGGGGGGAGAGTACAGGTCAACCCTTCCTTTTTCTGCACTGTGATCTGCCTCATCAGTTTCTCTGTGGGCTCTAGTTCTCCCTTCAGATTTTTTCTTGGATCTCTGGGATCTACCTCCCTCCCTTCTTTCTTCCTACATGATGATTTTCCATTGTCAAGATTTCAAACCTTGGTTGATTTGTTGCTGCTTAAAACTCCATCTTCCCAGAAATGTCATCCACCATTTCTTTTTAATATAAAAAGAGAAAACCCTTTACTGAGTGGAAATGAGAGCACAGTTTGCTCTTCAGGTGCCACTGTCACTTCAGGAAGGTGTAAAAGCCCACCCTTCCCAAAATCATCAGGTCTTGGGTTTTCCTTGTATTTTTATATTTCCTGAAATATCTATATTCTTACCCAAAAGGATTACCTAACAAAAATACAAATTGAATTTTTATTGTCCTTAATTCACAAAATGACCATTTTATCATTTTAAATTTCTGTTGTTTTCTTGAAGTCAGCATCTCAGCAAGCACCTAAATTTCATAGATGAACTTAACTTGTTGACCCTCTTGACTCAGCCTCCCAGAGGGCCGGGATTGCAGGCATGAACCACTATCTCTGCTCCCATCCTGATGCTATTTAGGATGAGTCTTAGTGTCCTTTTGGAAAATTTTTATATGTTTTATTTTGAGACATGGCCTGGTTTGAACATGTGATACTTCACCTTTACCACCCAGAATACCAGCATTACAAATATGGGTCACCACACTGAGCTTAAAATTCCATAAATATTTAGGCTTCTTTATTATGCTGCTTTTTGTTCTGTTGTGACTGTCACGCCTGTTTTACATGTGGGTGTTACTGTACACACAGACAGTTCTGGGTCAGGGTTTGAAATGTAGTTGGTGACATTCTCCTCACTGGGTGCCCAGCTATTTTCACATGTAGGCTTCACACATCCTGGATTTGAGTACTTTGTTGGTGCTCAGAAGATTTTTAATTGTTTCAGATTTGAGATTTTCAGATGAGGGATGCTCAGCTAGGACAGGACACATAAAGGATCTGAAATCGAAAGACTTCCAAATCTGAAATCTTTTATCCTGGAGCTTTCAGATAACTTAACAGGATTGAGCAAATTATCAAAACCCTGTAATAAAAAAAAAAAAAGGAAATAAAGGCCTGGGGATGCAGCTCAGTGTGCGGGCACTGGGTTCAACTGGCAGGACCACCAAAAGATATTGATTGTGCTTATACCTGAGAAGGAGAACGATAAGTATTACTATTTGTTCATTTTCATATTATATAGAGCATTTTATATTAAAAAAAATATTTAGTGGCAGAGCCAGGCACTGGAGTACACACCTGTATTCCTAGCTCTTTAGAAGCCTTAAATGGATGAAGTTCTTGAGCCCAGGAGTTTGAGGCCAGCCTGGAGAACAGAGTGAGACCCCAACACCCTACACATACCAGAAAGCAGAACAAAAAAAGAAAAAGAAAGGAAAGGGAGAGGGAAAGGAAGGAAGGAAGGAGGAAGGAGGAAGGAAAGAAAGAAAGAAAGAAAGAAAGAAAGAAAGAAAGAAAGAAAGAAAGAAAGAAAGAAAGAAAGAGAAGGAAGGAAGGAGATTATTTGGCCTCAGACTTCAAACAGAATACCGAGATTTTATATATATATTTTTTTGTATTTTAGGGAAAGGTCTACAGGGTGTTCAGGGTCTCACTACTAGATCTGACTCATAGTAATCCACCTGTTTATAGCCTCCCAAGATCTGGGATTACAGACATGCACCACCACACCCAGTCTCAATCGCGGTCTCAGTGTACCCCGGGGGTGGGGCCAGCACAGCAGGCCCAGGGATGGAACCCCCCGCCTCTGCACCTGCTTGCAGGCACTTTAATCCAATGAGCTATTTGGTTGACCCAGGTTTATACTTTTAAATGAAAAGTTTGTTTTTTAAATTAGTTTATTGGTGCATTTTAGAGATACATAATGATTATAATTATCACAGAGAATTTGTAGCTGTATATGGTGTCTTGATTTTTCTTTATTCTCATTAGCCCTCTCCCCACTCCTTCAACCCATCTTCCCCTCCTTACTTACAAAACTTTGTTTCCATTTTATCCTTATTTCATTTTTTTCCTTTTCCCATCCTTCCTTTCCCCTTTCCCTGTCTCTAGAACAATTTCTTCCTATTTCACAGTATCTATTGTGTATTTGGTCTTTACTTACTCTGTCAGTTGCTCAAACCAGAGAAACAATGTAATATTTACACACACCTGTCCCATTTACTTCACTTAAGAGTGCAGTCTTAAGGTACATCTATGTAGCTAGAAATGTCTCAAGCTTATCCTTGTTTATGGCAGAGTAGTACTTCATTGTCTAGAAAAACACATCTTCTTTATCCATTCATCAGTTGATAGGCACTTAGGCTAGTTCCAAGATGCGATTATTACAAACTGTGCCACTATAGACATAGGTGTGCATATGTCACTAAGGTGTGGTGCTTTTAATTATTTTAGGAAGATACAAAGAAGGGAAGCATCTGGGTTGGATGTGCCTCTAGCTGTAGTCTTTGAGCACTTTCTAAACTGATTTTCAGTGTTCCCACGAGTCTACACTCCCACCAAGAGTGAAGGGTTCCTTATTCCCCCAGCCCACCAATATTGGATATTAGGTGATTTCTTGATAATAGTCCTTCTTTCCAGGGTGAGATGGAATTGCAGTGTTTTTTCCCACTTGCATCTCTTAAATGACCAGTGATATTGAACATTTTTTTGTATATTTATTTTTTGTATATTATTGTTTGTATATTTCTTTGCTGTTTGTATTCCTTGGTCTAAGATGTGTCAATTCATTTCATGCCCATTTTTGGAGTTGGGCCTCTAAATTTTAGGGGTCTAATTTTATAATTGAAAAGTTTTCTGTCTCTCAAGTAAATGATTGTTTAAAAAAAAAGGGTAATAAATGAAGACAAGAGACAAGAAAAAAAATGTCATATGATGGTCCTGCTACAATGCTGTATATGGTTAGATTTCTAAATCTCTGTGTAAAAATATATAATTGTTTAGTCCTGGTTTTTTTAATTTTTTATTTTTTATTTTCTTTTTTTTCTTCATATTCGGTGGGGATTTAAAATTTAACATATCAATACTTGATGGAAAATACCTGTTCCATGTTATGTCTAAGACGTTTGATCTTCACACAGATAGTGAGGTTAAGCTCAACTGCCTATGTTATAAGGTAATAATATCAATTAAGCTTCTCTTCTGGAGGGTTAATGACTTAAGTTTGCAGACCAAAAATTAGAGAAAAAGAAGGGCTGCAAGGACTGCCAACACTTTGGCCCTAGCCTTTCAAGGTCACTGAGGACTCAGGACATAGGAGAACCTGTACTGTAATATCCTATAACTCAGTTGTGTCCCAAATTTACTGATCAAAGAGATTATAGGGCCACAGAAGAAAGTGGCCAATGATATAAGTTGTGCTTAAGGAGAGCCACATGGAGAGAAAACATTCTCTCAGGCTTTCACAGACAGTAAATTGGTCAAGCAATGGCCGTGATTCATCCACATGGCTGACACTGACAAAGGATCTACAAACTGCAGTACAGAGTTTCAGGGTAAATCCTGAGGGGATTTGACTGACCTTATTAAATACAAAAGTTACATTTCTTGTTATATAGGTTTTGGTATAAAAGGTAAAGCCATATTAATATGCTGAGCTGTAAAAGGCTCAAGTCAAAAGTTTCTGACATTGCCAGCCCTATGGATAACCCACTACTATTATGGACTATGGGACTACATTGGATTATTTTTGCTGAATTCACACACCTACAGTATTTAAATGGCAATGAAATACCCATTTCTCACAAAACTAAACAAAAGGGATATAAATGAAGGACCTTTTTGTATTGGTATACACAAAATAGTTAGGATAGATATATAGATACTTTCACTTAATTCAATGAGAAGAAAGATTTGTACTAATAGTGTTTGGACAGGATATCATGTCTGCATCTTGTACTATGGATAACCACTACAAAGACAACAGGGCGCAATGTATTAATTATTGAAATGGTCCTATTAATTAGTTTTGAAACTGTCTCATTGCTATTTGTTTCTCAATAAAATTAATAAAAAAAGAAAAGTTTTAACTTGCTCCCGTTAACATAAATTTTTCTCATTCTGGATGAATTATAGTTTGTACCAGAAGATTTACCTTTACAACTGTACACTGGTTGATTATCATTGATTCACAGACATATACAACCAACACCACTAGTACCAGAACATTTTCACGACCTTAGAAAGAAACCCCAAACATTTAGAAATCCCTTCTCATGCCTCCCTCCTGTGTTTCTGGCAACCATGAAACTTTTCTGACCTTATGGCTTTGCCATTCTTGTTATTTTAGGTCACGTGAATCTTACAATCTAGAGTCTTTCTCCTTTCATTTCCTTGTTCTGTTCCCAAGGATCGTTTTCACTGTGGTATGTGTCAGTAAAATTATTCTTTGTTGCAGCAGAATAATATTTCCCTTGGATGGATGCATCATGTTTCAGGAATGCATTCTTGAGTTGGAGGACTCTAGGTTGCTTCTGACATCTTTTATAAATAATGCTAATGTAAACAATCACATGCTTGTTTGTGAACATGTTTACTTTTCTCCTGACTTTATGTTTACTTTTTTGTAACTGCACCAGGGTCTGGATCGTTTACTCGGGCTGGCAGTGAACTAGTGGTCCTTGAGCCTCACCCTCTTGAATAACTGAGATTACGGGGACTTGCCTTATGTCCCTTTGAACAGATGCTCAGCTGTATTCCAAAGGGGAATTTTTATGTTTTCATTAATAACTTATGGTGCTGTGGAATTAAACCAAGGCCTGCCCCATACTAGGTAGAACTCTTAACTGAGCTGTATCACTACCCTTTAAAAACAAAATTTCTTTTTGACAGCCCCTGGCTAAATACCCTGGCCTGGGCTCCAACTTTCGATTCTCCTACCTCAGCCTCTGGAGTGCTAGGACGACAGGCAGGCATCACCCCCACCTCAGTGGAAATAATTATTGACAACTCCTGGGAAAATGCTCAGAAAGTCACCCTATGTGAGGTCTTCCTTTAGGGAGGGGATGGCAGCACAGTGCTGACATAAAGAGGAAAGGATATGTCCTTAAGATGGCATGGGTCCTCTTGGAGAGGTGTCGGCTTGCGAAATGCAGTTTACTGCTTGATGCTGTGTGAGTTTACCTTTAGGGGGAAACGATCCATGCCCAGGGTGATAGGGTGAACACATGTAAGTCCTGCCCTTCTGCTCAGGAGCATACTTAGGAAGGAGCTGGGACCAGGTCAGCTCCTGGGAAAGACCAGCGTGTGCGCTTCAGCTCAGGATGCCAGCCGTCCAGGCCAGAGAAGGTGAGACCCAGACCTGTGAGGAGGGAGCGAGGCTGCCAGAGCCTGTTGAAGGCTCCTCCCACCCTAATGGTGAAGGTCTATGCAGAGCTGAGGATGACTCCAGCTGCTGCCATGCAATGCAGGGACACTGCCTTCTGCCTGCCCCATCCAGCTCCTTCCCGGCACACAACTGAGTTCCTACTTGATATAGACAGTATAATATAGGACCTCCAAATAACACAAATAGTGGAAGGGAGATAGGACTGCCCAGCTGCTAGATGTACAATTTGCCCAGTTCATGTTCTGTCAAATTGAAGAATGACCTCTAAAGCTTCTGCCTAGGAAAGACAGAAGGGCTCCTGAGTAGGGAACCCTTCTTTCAAGGGATCTTTATAGAGCAAAGCCACAAGATAAGGCAGGTCTAAAGTAAGACAAAAGTAACATTGATCCGATAGGAAATCACTAGGTGGGTACGAGATGGGACAAAACTATGGTCAACCAATAAAATTAGGAGTATAATGGCTTGTGTAATATAGATGAAATGGGGATCAAAAGGGGAAGCAAGTCACGTACCAAGTCCAGGTAAACTGAATGAGGACTTTGCTGGAAGGGAGGGGCCTGGGAGATTTTGTTCCTCCACCCAGGTGACAGATGTGCATTTAGAATATCATTCACTAGGGCCGACAGCCGAGTCCAGGTGTGGTGGGCATGGTGGGTGTGGTGCTGCATGCCTGTGATCCCAGCACTGGGGAGGCTGGAAACAGGAGGACCCCTTCGAGTCCCAGCTGCTGCTCCTGCAAAAGTATGTGGGTGTAGTGGGTATAGTCATTTCCTCTATCCTGAGGCCTAGCCTTCAATGAATGTGCCTCCAGCCAGTTATCTTCTGCATTTACCTTTTCTGAGAGCCTGTCATTGTTTGACTGCTTATATTTCTAAATGACTTAGCTATCTTTAATACACTGGCATGGGGAGCATCTGTGGATTTGTGGATTCATCTGTCCCACCAATTCTACTTCTCTAGAGCGTTTTATTGAGCAAGGCCACAAGAGGTTGAACAACTGTATTTAAAGAAGAACCACTTAGCCTTGAGCCCCTGGTTTCTAGCTTTTTTGAAAGAGGGTGCAAATATAAAAAAGTGAGTTGGAAGCAGTTGGTGTTAGGTTTTTCGGTGTGGCAGAGAAGCAGAAGTAAAAGAAAGAGAGGGAAAGGCCTTTATTGCCATTGGAGAGGACACAGAGAGGATCAGTTGCAGGGAGATGGGGGGATTCTCTGACCTGAGACAGGGAGGCTGAGACTTTATGGGCTTTTGGTAGAGGCGCATCTGGGGGCAGGTTCAGTGACACACAGGAGCTGACTGGGGCTCCCTTATGTGTGCAAGGAAAACTATTTAGGACTGGGGTGGGTGGGAAAGAAAGACAAGTGGTCGTTGGGAAGATAAGCTGCTGTTTTGGGGATCCAGCCATGTTGAATGAGGGCCATGATAATTTAGCAGTTTGTACTCGGGCTGGAACCTATCAGTCGGAGCATTTCTCTGCCTGCAAAGGGGATCTCCCTCCTAGAGATAGAGAGGTAAAAATGACTCAGAGAAAAATCCTTCTCTGGGCCCTAAGGAGAATAACTCTCGGAGACATTCCTGTCATCTACCTAATCACCTAGGCAACCTTTTCTAGCAGCAAGAAAAGGCTATGCCTTGAAGTTCATTTAAAAACTTCTTTATATCTCTTAAAATCACAGGTTAAACATATATTCATCATCTAGAAATCATAGTTCATATTAGCGAAGACACATTTATCAGTCTTTTATGTGTACCTGAAAGAAAAAAGCTGACTAAAGTCTCCTTTTTACCTGCGTGTGGTGGTGTGCACCTGTAATCCAGCACTCAGAAGGTTGAGGCAGGAGGATCGTTGTGAGTTCAAGACCAGCCTGGGTTGCAAAATGAGCTCACATCAGCCTGAACTGCATAGACGAGACCCTGTCTCAAAAAAGACAATAAATAAATAAATAAATAAATAACTCCTCATTCTCAATTAACATAAGTAAGACATAAATGAAAATCATTCCCAATAGCTATTTTCTTCCTTGAAAGACAGCTGTTGCAAGTAGCCTCAGCCTGATTTCTGCAAGGAAAAGTAATCTAAGGACAAGGTGTTTTTTAAGTGAACTCAAAAGCTATGCTTAGTGAAGTTCTGTATTATTTTTTAATGTTTTTCTGTTTTGCTTTGTTTTCTTTTGTTTTTAGATTTTGTATTCTCTTTAGATAATAATAATTATAATTATAATGATAAAAAGCTTATGGGGAAGGGAGGCCAGGGATATAGGTCAACAGCAGAACACCTGCTTGGCAAGGTCTTGAGTTTGACTCCCAGCACCAAAATAAACAAACAGAAACATTAGGGGGAATTTCTAGCTTATTAACCGAGACAGATAAGTACAGCAGGTATGTGGAGATCTTTCTACAGCTGGGAGCAGTTTCCAGTTGCAGCTGAGCAACCTTTGCATATCCACCAGCAAGAAGCCCTGGCTGTGATGCCGTAGTTGCTCTCAGTTTCTCTTGTTTCTACACAACTGGATATCAGTCTCCAGAAGGGAATTCAGCTATCTGTCTTGCCAATAGCTTGATTGTCATTGACTATTGGCTTCTATGGGGATTCACCAAAAGATGCTCAGGAAATCTTCCTCTGTTTTAAGAGTGGCAGCTGCTCCAAGAGCATTTAATTAGCTGGCAGAGTAGCCACTGTTTGTCAAGTTCTATAAGGGATAGGCAAAAAGCCTGAGTAAAATCATTACCTACTGCTTTACAAGTTTATAGTAAAGGCTTTTAAAGTCCATAACTTATTATCAAATTATCTTTTCCTATACACATAAATTATAACTACACCTAGCAAGGGAGAGGAATAGTTAGAGATCATCCCTTATGCTAAACATGTTTTGGTCCTTTAAATGTGGTGCTTTAGAAAGAGCTTTTTTTTTCTTTCACAGAGAAGTTGATTCTTTCCATTATGACTCAGGTTCAGCTTCTGAAGAAAACCTGCCTGGAGGGCTGGGGAGATGGCTCAGTGGAATAAGCGCTTCCCTGGCAAGCGCAAGGGCCTGAGTTCAATCCCCGGTTCCGCAAAAAAAAAAAAAAAAAAAAAAAAAAAAAAAAAAAAACCCTGCCTGGAACACTTACCTGGGACATGGCTTTAATGTGTGTTACCCTGGATGGGCAAAATTTTGATTTTTCATCTGACCCAGAGACAAGG
Organism: Octodon degus; assembly: GCF_000260255.1. Taxonomy (NCBI): domain Eukaryota; kingdom Metazoa; phylum Chordata; class Mammalia; order Rodentia; family Octodontidae; genus Octodon; species Octodon degus. The sequence goes on from NW_004524811.1 coordinate 2,818,600, forward strand.
CATGTGTCTCTGATCTAAGCTGTCTTCCGTGTATTCGGTTCAGCAAAAGCTTATCTTCTATGGGCTTACCTTAGTTGTTGAATAAGAGGAAAAGCTTGGACAGTTTAGAGATCTTTTGTCTCTAATCTTACATGCCTCCAAAAAGGGAAATACAAATGGCAGGAAAAGATTAGAAGTAAGGTCACAGAAAGGAAGTCTTATCATACCCACGGTGAGTTACTGAAACAGCTTGCCCATGAGTCATTTTTCTCAGCCTGGAAGGCAAGAGTGGAGAATCTGAAGAGCTATGTTTCCATCCTCACCAGCACAAGGATCAGCCCAGAAAGGAAACTGAAGCACAACAGGCTTGACATTCCCTTTGGAGTGTAGAGGATCAGAGCCATCTGTCTCAGTGAAGCCTGTCCTCCAAGTCTTAAGAACAACCACTGGCTTAGCATCTTTCAACTGGTGGAAGGAGTCACATGGTTTATTAATAGGCAAGTATATATTCAGTTATGAACTAGAATTTCATAGAAAGACCATTTTATAACATTTATATCAAAGCCCTTTAGGGAATGCTGTAATATGTTTCCCTAGTTCTGCTATCTAAAATAACAAACTGCAGCAATCAAAGAACAAACACTAGCAAATTCAACAAATAAGTCATAAGAAGCATCATAACAGTCCATATTTTCAATTTAAATTTATCATCATTTTAATAAAAGTATGTATGAGACAAAGCATGACCAATTATAAGCAATGGGCAAAGATATTACATAAAAATTTGAAGCTTAAAAATTGTGATTATCTAAGTAATTCTCAATTCAAGATCTAAGGCCAGTGAGATAGCTCAGCAGACTAAGCCCCTGCTTAGGCAAGCTCAAGGACCAGGGTTCAAAGCCCAGTGTGCATGCCTCGCCAGCCCCAGCCCCAGGGCACACTGAATCACTGACCTAGTCCAGGTTTGGTGGTGCACACCTGTAATCTCAGGGAGGGGAGGCTGAAAACAGGAGGATCACTACAAGTGCAAGATGTGTAGTGAAACCCTGCACCAAATACATAAAAATGAAAAACAAAACACACACACACACACACACACACACACACACACACACACACAAAATCAAGATCTGTGAAACGAAAGCAAATTCTTACCACCATCCAATTAACTCAGTGCAAGACCTACAAATGATGTAGAGGAAATATAACTCTCAACCTGCTAGATGTCTGAAATGCCAGAGTTTGTGTTCTATAAAATTGAGGAATAAATTCTAAGAGAAATGAAAGCTAAAATTCGGAGGGGCTAGGAAGATAGCTCAGTGGCACAAGCAACTGCTTGGCAAGGGCAAGGTCATGAGTTTGATCACTGGTACAGGGAAAAAAAAAAAAAAACAACAACAGGAAGAATGTATTGAGAGAAAGAAAGTTTTTGTCTAAAAGGGTCAGAAGAAGGCCCAGAAAGTGGATCGCTCACCTTCCCCACTTCTCAAGGGTGTTTTATTGAGTAAAGGCATGAGGGGAAGTGGGCTTAAAGTGGGACAGAACTGTAATCAGTCATTAAGTTTACAAGTGTAGCCGTTTGGGAACTAGTGATCCAATAGAACAATATAGGATAGGTATAAGTGATTCCTATCCTAATAGGGCCCCAACATAGAAAAGTCAACTGTATATGTGGTGGTATAAATCCTCCTCCAACTCTGAAAATGATTCACTCTTCTTTTTCTTTTCCTTGAGGAACTTTATTGAACTAAAATTTATATACTACACAAATTACAAACCTAAAAGGTAGAATTCCATAAATTTTAGCACATTGACAATGCTGTACAACCATAACCACAGTCAAATTTAGGTCACTTTTGTTATCCCAAATCAAAACACTCTGCCCCATTCATCTTCTGGCAAAACACAGAGGTGAAAGGCTGGGGGCACCTCCTGGGCCTGAGTCCTGCCCCTCCCTGCAGTCCTGTTCTTGTTCCTCCTCTTACTCTGAAGACCGGTACTTCTTCTGGACTGAGGACTGAGGCAGGGAGAGTGCTCACCTAGGCACTTGATCGGAAGGGTGGGACGGGTCCTCCTAAACCCTCACTTTGTAGCCCAGGTTGGTTGTGAACTTGCAGCTACACTCCTGCTTTAGCCTCCTAGGTACTGGGATTACAGGGATGCAGCACCACACCTGGCTCTTGGATTTGCATTTCTGTGCTCTTGTAGCCTTGCCTTTTGCATCGCTGAAATAGTGCTCTGTTCTTCGAGTGACTGCACATTTGCAAGGAAACACCATACAAGGCTGCAAGGCCCACTCTCCTAGTGTGACAGTGCTGCTTCTCCGACAGCTTTTCATTCCTGTGGCCCCAGTGGAGGTGCCTGTCTCTCCCACATTGCAAAGAATTTTGTCTTTCTTATTGGAAGAAGATTCAGCCCTGACTCTGTCTGTAATTTTTTGGTTATCTAACTCAGCTGCCTGCAACACTTTCACCTGGTCACTGAGACAGTCCCTTTTACTTTCAGTACTGGCAATAGAACCCAGTAGCATTTTACCCCTAAGCTATGTCCCAGTCTTTTGTAATTTTTTGTTTATTTGTTTGTTTTGTTTTGGTCTTATTGAGACAGGGTCTCACTATGTAGCTCAGGCTGCTCTTGAACTCACTTTGTAACCTAAGCTGGTCTCAAACTTGCAACAATCCTTCTGCCTCAGCCTCCCAAGTGCTGAGATTACAGGTGTACACCACCATACCTGGCTTTTCTAAGATTTTTCATCTTGAAACACTCATTAATGTGCCCCAACTAGAAGTGGGGTGTGGTGGCACATGCCTGTAATCCCACACCCAGGAGACTAAGGAAGGAGGATTGCCGAAAGCATGAAACCAGCCCGGGTTATATAGTTCAGGGGC
>NW_004524811.1:2821566-2833988 GCF_000260255.1 Octodon degus
GTACTAGGGTCCTTTTTTATGACATCTACCAACTGGAGGCCACTAGTTAGGGATAAGATAGGTTGGAGGCCTTATTAAAGTCTCTTGAAAATTAATAGACCAATGGCTGCTTACTAGAGTGGGCTTCTGCCTTTGCAGATTAGGCTCAAGCAATTAGAAAGATAAAGATAAAGAAACTAAGCTCAGGAAGGTCCCAGGTAGCACCAAAAATATAAGGCCCTTAATCCTTAATTCCAGATGCCCCCATCCATAATACTAGCATCCACCGAACAACAAGAAAGATCATATGATGGAAGAAATCCAAGAGGAGGGCCAAAGACAGCAAGGTGCCAATCAGATTCCAGGAGCTTGTGGGGGAAGAAATCCAGTAAGTCTTTTTCTTTTTCTTTTCTTTTCTTTCTTTCTTTCTTTCTTTCTTTCTTTCTTTCTTTCTTTCTTTCTTTCTTTCTTTCTCTCTTCTTTCTTTCTTTCTCTCTCTCTTCTTTCTTTCTTTCTTTCTTTCTTTCTTTCTTTCTTTCTTTCTCCTTTCTTTTTTAAGATGCATTTAGTACAGGTCTACAGGGTCTGGCTATGTAGATTGGATTTGTAGTGATTCTCCTATTTTCAGTCTCCCAAGTGCTGGGATTACAGGTGTGAATCACCAAGCCCAGTCTTAATCGCTGTCTCAGCCAACCCTGGGGGTGGGACCAACACAACACTCCAGGGATTGAACTCCAGCCGCTGTGCTCTGCCTAAGCAGGCACTTTAGTCCACTGAGCTATCTGGCCAGCCTATCTTTTTCTTTTTCTTTTTTCTTTTTCTTTTTCTGTTTCTGTTTCTGTTTCTTTTTCTTTTTCTTTTCCTTTCCCTTTCCTCCTCTCTCTCTCTCTCTCTCTCTCTCTCTCTCTCTCTCTCTCTCTCTTTCTCTCTCTCTCTCTCATGAATGAGCTCAAGACTTTGAGCTTGCCAGGCCAGGCAAGTGTTATACTGCTGAGCTATATCCTAAGCCCAAGAAATCAAATAAAGGGAGCTGCAGACAAGAAATCCACAGGTATTACCCTTTCAAATATTCCCTGGGATTACAGGTGTGAATCACCAAGCCCAGTCTCAATCGCTGTCTCAGCCAACCCTGGGGGTGGGACCAACATAACACTCCAGGGATTGAACTCCAGCCATTTGTACAGTCCATGCCAGGAGGCACCCTAGGGTAGGGTTTCTGACTTCAAGAAATCTACCCAGCCATATCCAGAACTATGCTGATCCATCTGAGTTCAGAGTTTCTTAAGTTGACACAATCAGTTAACCATCACAAGGGTGTATTAAGGAGAATTATGTACTGTGCTGAAAAGCTGAAAATGATGTCCACCTATAAAGAATTTTTGAAAGTCAGGCTTGCTGGTGCACACCTGTATTCCCCAGATTCATCCCAGTAGCAGTCTTTTTCTCTCTCCCCTTTCCCATCTTCAAATAAATTATCTTCTTTTATTTTAAACTGCTTCATCAGTTCTTTTACTGGCACTGCATTTAGGGTTGCTGGGATCTGCATGTTCCAGTGGAGCAGTGGTACAGCTTGGTGTGATTAGTGTCCACCCCACTCAGATATTTATAACAATAAAAAGAAAGAATTACTACTAAAGAAGATAGATGATTGATTTGGCCTATGTAGTGGAAAGGCTTGAGAAAGAATGGGGTGACCAGCCACAGTGATAAAAATTAAGAATAGATAGTGACCTAGGACTTTGGACAGAGAGTTAATTTCCTCAGGGAACATAGAGCACAAACCCTCCCTGTAAGATCATGAAGGTGGCCCAGCCTTTCCCTGCTAAAACCGTGAATATTACAATGCAAATTAAGTAGTTTCTTCAGAAAGCCCAGCTTTCTGAAAACTACATGAAAGAACCAGACTGCAGAACCTCAGTCCCAGTTGGTCATTCTAAACACATAGAACTCCCTGTGATCAGTGAGTTGTAAACAATTAAGCAATTCCCTTACCCTAGTGCCTAAAAATAATTCCAAGTTGACATGTTGGGGGGATAGTATTGAGATTTTCTCACTGAGCTACCTCCTCAGCTATTTATTTAATTATTTATTTATTCTCATGAGATACAGTTTCACCAGGTCACTAGCCAACCCAGGTGGAGTTTGAACTCCCCACCCTATTGCTCAGCCTCCCAGGAGCCAGGATTACAAATGTGTACCAGCATGCCTGGCCTTGGCAAATTCTTTATATCTACATGTTGTTTTCAGTTTTCCAATACAGTATATAATCCTCCCTAATATACCCCTGTGGTAGTTAACTGAGTGTGTCAGTTTAAGTAAGAAACTCCCAACTCAATTGAATCAACATAGTTCTGGATATTGCTGAGTGGATTTCAACAGAAGCCCCACACTAGGATGCCTCGTGGCCTGAAGTGTACAAATTGGAGGCTTTCTCCTGGCTCTGCAGAGAAGCTTAGTGTTCACCTTCACCTCCCACATCCTCTCCTGGCTTCAGCCATAGACCTTATGGCTCCAGCACAGGCCACTTGAGCTTCCATCACAGAATGAAAAAGGCCAGGACACTCGTGCAAGAGATGGAGGGAGAACGAGGTATGGCCAACTCAACGGTGAACCCTGTAATCAGGAACAGGAAGAATGAGTGCTGTATCTTCCTGGAAGGAATGGCTCCACAAAGGCCAACTGCCTCAGCTGAAAAGACAGAATGAGATGGCTGGAGAGGGTCGGCCCCATGCAAGCAGGTCAAACCAAGCCCTGACATCCAGATAACTGTAGAACAACTCCAGAGAAGCCAAAGAAAGAGCTAGAGGGCTTCCTACCTCCAACTCAGTGGACGTTCACCAATAAAAAGAATTCAATGAGTATAGACTGGGGCAGAGGAAGACGAGAACAACATAAGGAAAAAAAGGACTGTGATCAGGAACTGGATAAAATACGCAAAGTAGGAAGAAAGTATAAAGACCATGCAAAGAGCACTCATATAAAAGTGTGCTTTAGATGTAGACTATAGAATTATCATACTCAGGATGTATGGCCAGAAATGGAAATGAGGAACTGCCAAGTCAACCATGTGAGAAACATCTGAGACCCGGCTGTGACACCGCTGCCACAAGAGCAGCACTCCTAGTACAAATCATGTGAGTGGAGGAGATGCTTGGGAATGTGAGTGCTGAACGGAATGGCAGTCTGAGAGGTAGGCCTGACAGTCCTACATCAATTTGGAGCTGGGCACCAGGAGATGGAGTGGGCTGCAGTACTGATGAGCGCTTCGTCTGCAGGCACCCTGGTGTGAAGAACTGGAAGGAGTCTGTCTGCTTAGAAAAGCAACACGCTTCCTTGGCCCTCACTGGAAGGCATATGGGAAAGCAGTGGAATTCTTTGGAAATGAACAGATGAATGAAAATCTTTATGTCACCTCTTTTAAAGGTTTAAAGGTTTAAGGTTTAATTAAACCAGCAAGTATTTGAAAGAGTGTGAGTCATCTACTCGTACCCTAGATTGAAACACAAAGCAGGAGGCCCAAGAAACTCTGGAAGAATTACACCATTTTTGAGAAATTTGGTGATCCTTCGGTCATAAGAAATACAAGCATGAGCAAGCATAGGTTCCAATGTGAAGAAGAATGGAAGGCTGATCCACACAATTATGATGGCATGTCCAAGCCAAAAGCATGCAGTGGGAGAGCTATGACCAATGTCCTGCCCAGCCAGGACAAGTGTCATTGGCAGGGCCACATCTGCCTGTGGATCAACACATGTTCTACAAAGAACTGGAGGCACAGGATTCCAAAAGGATGAGTCAGGTCTATCAAACCTCTTTGGGACTCATTCCACACACAAAGTTCATGTCTGCCAAAGTGTGGTTATATTTCCCTTTCTTAGTTACTTTTCTCTCATTGCTGAGGCAAAATACCCAATACCCAAAGTTAAAGGTGGAAGGTTTTTTAGCTCACATTTTGTAGAGGTTTCCATCCATAATCAGCTGGCTCCAATTTAGGTTAATGTTACAGAAGGGCAACAGTTCATGGTGGCAGGAGACAACAAAAGTAGCAAAGGCAAAAATGGGAAGAAGAAAGCCTCTTTTTTTCTCTTATGTTATAGGCAGGCTACTCACCCTAGGGCAGATGTAGCAGTCCCAATCCTAATCCCAGCACTGGACAATGAACAAGTCATGAACTTTAGATTCAGTTACCTCTAAAAAGCCTGCCCCCTTGATTGCAGGAGGCTTTGAGGGGATCTCCAGACACAAACCATAACATACGCACAGCTTGAAATAGAATAGAAAACTTGCCCTCTCCCCCTCTCCCTCTCTCCCTCCTTTCTTTCCTCCCTCCTCCAACCCCTTCTTTCTCTCCTTCCTTCCCTCCTTCCCTTCCTCACCCCCTCTCCCCCTCTCCTCCACTCCTCATCTCTTCCTTTCTTCCTCCCTCTCTCCCTTAAAAAAAAAAAGAAAAGAAGAGAAAACTAAGATTTGTGAGACTAGCTTTGAGAACATCCACAGGCAAAGGTCCAAGGAACAAATTATTTCAAGGTTACATAGAATTGGAGCTGGAGCTTCAAGAATTCCATAGGTGCTGGTAGCTTTTTGAAAAGTTCCTCGACTTTGGACCTGAAAATTGTACTTCATGGACTATTTGCATGATGACATCTATGATAATTTTGCATTCCTTATCAGACATGTATGGAGAGTTTATTTCTTCATAAAGTGACTTCCCTGTGAGGTTTTGCATGCCTTTCTTTCCATCATGTTCTAAAAGTAGTTGCTTCTTTGGAACTAATTACATGGAAGGAAGGAAAGAGTTTTAAATGATGGCTACAAAGGCCCTAATCATACGCCTGGAAAGAATTGCCAAATACATAATTCCAAAGAAAGAAAAAGCATTACATACAAAGTATGCTTATAGAACCATTATAATAATACAATAATCAAATGTCTAACAATGAGGAAATGTTTAAGCAAAATATATCTGTAGAATGGAACATGAGGCTATCATCAAAAATGGTATCTATGTTAATAAAACAGATATATTGAGGGAAATAAGCTTATATGAAAAAGAGTAGAGCATAAGGCTTTATGTTTGTAAGGCTTGATGTACCCTATGATGGCAACTAAATACAAATTATGTGGAAAACAAACCGCGAAGATGAAAATAAAAGTGACAGCTGGTATTTTTGGTATGGTTCCTGGTATTGAACTTAGGCCCTTCACATTGAGATATATCCCTTGTCCGTTTTTAATTTTCATTTTAAGACAGGATCTGGCAAATCCCTAAACTACCCAAGCTGGCTTTGAACATGTGATCTTCCTGGTTCGGCCTCCTAGAGTGCTGGGTTTACCTGTATGTCCCACTGCATCCAGCAGTTAATAGTCACTAAGGCGGTTCCTGTGTGCCATGCTCTTTGCTAAGTGCATTAGATGCAAGTGTCTAATTCTCAGAACAGTTGTGTAAGGTGACCAGTTGTCATGGTTGTACAGATAGAGAAGAGGCAGAGAAGGGCCACATCATTTGGCCAAGGTCACACAGCTGAGGTGTGGCAAAGCCAGGATGTGAACACAAAGCAGCAGGCGCCCACCTCTGCGCACTTACCCACACAGAGCTGCAGAAAAACAAGGGTTTTTAAAGTTTTGTTTTTTAACATTTTCTTCTACAGTACTTTTAAGCCAGCTTGATAGTAAGCGAAAACTTTTTCAATTATAGAGTCAGAAAAGAAGGCACAGAAATAAAATAGGCCAGGCATGGTAGCACACACATATAATTCCAGCACTCTGGGAGACCAAAGCAGGAGAATTATAAGTTTAAGCCCAGCCTTGGCAACATAGCAATTTAGCAAGACATTGTCTCAAAATAAAAATAATAGAAAAGGCAGGGTTGCAAAAGTATTTAAAAAAGTAATGGTTGAAATTTTCCATACCTGGCAAAAGGCAAAGCTGCAGATTAGGAAGCTGAGGAAATCTCATGCAGAATAAACACAAAGAAATTTTCCCTAAGTCTCAGCATGGCCACAGTTCTTGAAATTACAGTTAAATAAATCTCAAAAGCAGCAGGAGGGACATGACACTTTCTTACCAATTTGGAACAAAACAACTCAGATGAGAGCAGCTTTTTCATCAGAAATCTTAGAGAAAGAAATGATGTGACATCTTATAAATGCTGAAATAAAATTACTGTCAAGCAGCCCAGAATCCTACCTCTAGACAAAACATGCTTCAAAAATGAGGGATTCAGGACAGGCAAGAGAGCTCAGCAGTCTAAAGCACCTGTTTAGGAAGGCTTAGGCAAGTGTGCAAGGACCGGGGTTCTATCCCGGGCCCCACATGCCATACCAGCCTCTTCCGCCAGGGTGGGCTGAGCCGGCCAGAAAAAAAAAAAAAAAAAAAAAAAAAAAACAGAGGGATTCAAGGTATCCTCTGCGTGCTCCCTTCAGCAGCACATATACTAAAATTGGAATGATACAGAGCAGATTAGCACGGCCCCTGCGCAAGGATGACACACTCAAGGTATCCTCTGAGAAAAAATAAAGAACATTTACAACCAACCTACCCTAGAAGATTGGCAAAACGAAATACTCTAAACAAAAAATGGAATCAAGGGGCCGGGGAGATGGCTCAGCAGAATAAGCGCTTGCCTGGCAAGCCCAAGTGTCTGAGTTCAATCCCCGGTTCTGCCAAAAATAAAAATTAAAAAAAAAAAATGGAATCAATAAAGGAAGAAATACTGGACTGTTAGAAAAGTAGAAGGAACAGAAATAGGAAAATAAACATTCCTTTTTTTTTTTTTTTTTTTTTTTTGAACTGGGGATTGAACTCAGGCCCTTGTGCTTGCCAGGGAAGCATTTACTCTTTAGAAGCAGTTATAAATTCTTTTCTTTTTTTTTTTTTTTTTTTTTTTTTTGGTTTTTCTAAATTATAATGGATGGTTATACAGAAATTATAATACTCAGAGGTCCTAAAAGTAAGCAAAGAAAATATTCAGCACAAGTATAAATAGAGAAAAGTAAAGCACACTAAGAGAGCTGAAGTTTGTAAGATTCCTTTAGATAAAAAAACGACATCAACAGAAGTGACAGACAAGAGTGTGTGTGGAGTAAAACCTAAGATAATCACTAGAAAGGCTAGAGAAAAAGATACACTCAAAGTACTGTGAGTAAGGCAAATGTTATTCTAAGAATGCCTACTTTTTAAATAATTGATATTAAAAGTAGACAGGAAACTAGCAAAGATACATAACTCAAAAAGTCCTCAATCAGCCAGGCTTAGTGGAGGCACTGTGGTGCATGCCTGTAATCCCAATCCTCATGAAGCTGAGGCAGGAGGAGCGCTGTGAGTTCAAAGCCAGCCTCAATTACATTGTAGGACACTGTCTAAAAAAAAAAAAAATCAACTAACAAGCTCTGGCATAAAACATTGCCCCATTGGGAAGGTATATATTCTCTTTAAGGGTTCATGAACCACACACCAAGACAACTTTTCCTGTATCATACAACACAGAAAATTTTAAGTAATTGGAATAATATGCAGTGTATTTCCTGAGATTGAACCAAAAATAAAAATCAGAAGGATTACTGGCATCTCTCCACACAAATACTTAGAAATGGAAGAGTACACTTATAAAGAATCCATGGATCAGAGACTGGGCATGGTAGTACATGCCTGTAATCCCAGTGCGTGGGAGGCTGAAAACAGGAGAATCACTGTGAGTCCAATCTATACAGTGAGACCTTGTAGACCCTGTAGACTCTGTGCCAAATACAAAAAAAAAAAAAAAGAATCCACGGATCAAAGAGGAATTCTGAAAGAAAAGCAAAACACACTTTGAATTCAATAAAAATAAAAATGCAAAATATCAAAATTTGTGGGACATAGCTAAACAGTGTTCAGAGAAAAATTTGCAGTAGTAAACACATGCATTAGAAAATAAGAAAATTCCAAGCCATTAATTTACACTCCCATGGTAAGAGTTTAGGAAAACAACAATCTAAATCCAAAGCAAACAATAGGAAGGAAAAAAAAAAGAGGGATAACAAGAAATTGATCCACTGAAAATAGAAAAACAAAGAGGAAATTAACAGAGTTGATTCTTCTAAAGATCAATAAAATGGGTCCGCCCAGATAGCTCAATGGACTAAAGCACCTGCTTGGGCAGAGCGCAGAGGCCGGGGTTCGATCCCTGGCACACCGAGCTGGCCCCATCCCCAGGCTGCACTGAGACTGCAATTGAGACTAGGCATGGTGGTGCAGACCTGTAATCCCAGCACTTGGGAGGCTGAAAACAGGAGGGTCATTACTACTCCAATCTACATAGTGAGACCCTGTAGACCCTGTACTAAATACATTAAAAAAAAAATCAATAAAATGGTCAAACATCTAAGAAGACTGTCAAAAATAAAAGAAACAAAATACAAGCTACCAATGTCAAGAATGAAACTGTGTTAATACAGATCCTTCAGAAATCAAAAGCATAATAAGAATACATTACTAACAGCTCTACATGCTAACTTCAACAATCCAGATGAAATTAGTCAATTATTTTATACAAGTACAAATTATAGCCTAAGAAATAAGAAATAAGATTAAGAAAAAAACCCTGTAACTAGTCAGGAATTCAATACACTTCTAAAATTTCCTCCAAAGAGGAATCTCTAGATTGTTTCCTGTGAGAGTTTTTAAAGGTTTTTTTTTTTCTTTTTGAGATAGGATCTCACTATGCAATTCTGGCGGGCCTTGAGCTCACTTTGTAGCCCAGGCTGGCCTGGAGCTCATAGGGATCCCCTCCTGCCTCAGACTCCCCAGGGCCAGGATTGTTGTAGGCCTGTATCACACGCAGCCAAAAAATGTTTAAAGAAGGATTAACCTCAAATTTTCACAATCTCTAGAAAATAGATGAATAAACACTTTTTGTTTGTCTGGTCTTTAGGCTAGTACTACCCTGATACCAAAACCAGAAGAAAGACCATCTCAAGAAAGAAAACTATACAACAATATCCTTCATGAATATAGTTGCAGAAATCCTTAACAAAATATTGGCAAACCAAAAATTCAGTAACTGGTTAAAAGAATTATACACTGTGACCAAATGGGGTTCACTCTAGGGAATGCAAGACTCATTCAGTGGGTACCAGCAAGATAGTTCAGTGGCCTAAGGCTTAAAGCGCAGGGATGGCAGTTTGATCCTTTGATCCCTGGTACCACATGTCATGCCAGCCCCCAGGGTGGGCTGAGCAGGCCACAAAAAAAAAAAAAAAAAAAAAAAGAGACTGGTTCAGTATTTGACAAAAACAAAAACAGTTTTGCATTTCCTCTGAAAGTTAAGCATGAAATTATCCTATGACCCAGAAGTTTCACTTTAGATGCACACCTCAAAGAATTAAAAATAGGTACTCAAACAAGTACTGACTGTGAATGTTCATAGCCACTTTATTTATAATTGTCAAAAATGTGGAAACTCCAATCTCTGTTGGCTAATGAACAGGTAAATAAAATATATTCTATCCATGCAATGGGATATTATTTAGTCCTAAAAAGGGCTAGGGACGTAGTTCAGTTGTAAAGCACTTGTCTGGCATACACAAGGGCCTGAGTTCAATCTTCAGCTCCACACTACTACTACTACTACTACTACTACTACTCATGAAAAAATATACTAGGGCCTGGGGAGATGGCTCAGTGGAATAAGCGCTTGCCTGGCAAGTGCAGGGGCCTGAGTTCAATCCCTGTTTCCACCAAAAGAAAAAAAAAAAAAAAAAAAAGAAAGAAATCTATAGGAAAAGAATACTAAGTGAATAAGACATGAAAGGTCACATGATTCTAATTACAATATATAAAGTGTCCAGCATTAAAAAAACAACAGAAACACCGATTACTGAGGGTCAAGGGATGAAGAGGGGGAAGAATGGGACTAACTGCTAATAGGTATAGGTTTTCTTCTGTGTGTGAAATAAGGACCTGGAATTAGTAGTGAAGGTCAGATAAGTTGGTGGAAGTACTGAAAGTCATCGATGAATATACCTTAAAATGATGAGTTTTATGTTATGTGAATTGTAACTCAATTTAAAGAAAAATCTTTGTTTTGCAAAAATTCCTGTTAAGAGGTTGAAAAGACAAGCTATAGGCTGACTTAAAATAACTTATTTCCTAGCTGTGCACATGGCAAAGACTGGCAGCAAGATTGCAGGGAGTGGCCAGGGGCTGTACGAAGCTCAGGTGAGAACAGACACTTAGCAGGCATAAGGCCTGAGGTTAAACCCCAGCATGGGAGAAGAAAAATATGATTATATGCAAGACTCTCAAAATCCAAAAGTAAGACAAACAAATCAGGCAAACAATCCCCTAGAAGAGGAACAAAAGACATGAAGAGCCATTTCATTGTAAAGATGTACAGTTAGCAAGATAAAGATAGAAAAGGTCTGAACACCATGGAAAATGTGGTAAGTGCAGATTAAAACTACAGTGAGATACCACAGCTGTGAGAATGAATAAAATAAAATTTAGTGACAGCACCACACTGAATTTCTTCAGTGTGAAGAAATTTGACCACTCATTGACGGAGGAAATGTAAAATGGTGGAACCGCTCATGAGACCTGCTTAGAATTTTTTTTTTTTTTTTTTGTGGCTAGCTCAGTTGGCCCTGGGGATGGGGCTAGCATGACAAATGGTGCCAGGGATCAAACTGTGGTCCCTGTGTTTTGCCAAAGTTTGCCTGAGCAGGCACTTTAGACCACTGAACTATCTCACCGGCCCATAGAATTTCTTCAAAACTTGAATACGCAAGTAACAAATGACCCAGAAAGGAACTCTTAGGCATTGGTCCTAGAGAAATGACATCCTATGCTCATATGAAAAGACCTGAACACAAATGCTTACAACGCCTGCCTTCCTGATAGCCAAAACCTGGGAAAACTGATAGACTCTTTAAGGGGTGAATAGTTGAGCTGTGGCATGACAAAGAAAGCCACTCAGCCATAAAAAGGAACAAACTGTTGATACAAATCTCCAGAGAATTTTGCTGAGTAAAAAAGCTAACCAAAAAGTTTGTGTACTTATAATTTCCACTTGTATAACTTTCTTAAAATGGTGAAATTGTAGGAAAGAACAGATTCATAGTTTAAATGAGAATTGGAGCAGAATAGAAGTGGGTATGGTTGTCCATGGGCCCCATGAGGTGTCTTTACAAAAATAGAAATGTCATGTATTCTGTTATTAATAGCCACATCCTGGCTGTGATATTGTATTACAGTTTTGCAAGTTACCATTGGTGGAAACTTGAAAACACAAGTTTTATTCTTTATTTAAAATGCATATGAACTGACTCTTATCTCAAAATTAATTAAAAATGTAATTACATTTGTTTCACACAAGGGCTTGCTGTGTAGTTTAGACTGGTTTCAAACTCACAGTAATCCTCCTGCTTCAGCCTCTCAAATGCTGAGATTATGGAAATAAACCACCATGCTGCGTAATTCATTGCATTTTAAAAATTAATACCTACATTCAAGAAATGCAAATTAAAACAACACTGAGATTCCATCTTACCCCAGAAAGAATGGCTAACATCAAGAAGTCAGCCAATAACAAGTACTGGAGAGGCTGTGGAGAAAAAGGCACACTTCTGCACTGATGATGAGTGTGCAGACTGGTACAACCACTATGGAAACCAGTGTGGAGATTACTTCAAAAGCTATGATTGGAGATCCCATTCAAGCCAACTATTTCCCTTCTGAGTATTTTTTTCAGCAGAACTGAAAACATACCACAGCAATATATGTGCCCTCATGTTTATAGCAGTACAATTTGTTATAGCTAAATCCTGGAAACAACCTAGATGTCCATCAACTGAAGAATAGATAAGGAAAATGTGGTATTTTTACATAGTAGAGTATTATTCAGCTATAAAACGGGATAAATTTGAGTCCTTTATCAGTAAATGGATGCAACTAGAGAATATACTCTTAAGTGAAATAAATCAGACCCACATGTGCAAACATCATATTGTCGCCTTAGTATGAGAACCTGAAAGAGAAAAATGAAATCTGAATGGTACAATAGACACTGGTAAAAGAGAATGAACTGATTCAAAAGCAAAGAGTTACTGAGTTGAGGAGAAGGACAAGAGAGTGAGTGGGGGAGAGAGATTTATCTATGCATGTAAGTAGGATGATTTAGACAACTGTACTGTACATTTCTGCTCGTGTATGGAAAGAAGCAGTTAATACTTCAATTTGTTTTGTCTCCTTTTTTTCAATTGTTTCCTCTTTTTGTCTTCTTAATTTCTCATACATTTCTTTCTCTGTTTCTTTTTTCTTCCAGTTTTATATGCATATATCTGGTAATATGAATAAGTTCACTGGTTGGAAGACAATACTGTTACAGCAAATACTGTGAAATTCATGTTACTTTAAATGAAAATCTGTATCACTTGTATATTTTTTAAATTCTAATTTATACTTTT
>NW_004524811.1:2834088-2860566 GCF_000260255.1 Octodon degus
AATTAAAATTAAATTGATATCTAATAGCCAACATTTATTAAATCTCAACATTTATTGACTACTTAGTGCTAATTAAAAACCTAAGTCTTAATTCATTTAATCCTTACAACAACTGTCTGATGCAGGTATCATTATTACTTCTGTTCCACAGAAGAGAAAATTGAGGGTCAAAAATAGGTAACTTGGGCCAGGGAAATAGCTCAGTGTCACAGCACCTGCCTGGCAAGCACAAGGTCTTCTTGAATTTGACTTCTGATACCGCCCCCCCCCAAAAAAATCGGAAACTTGCTCGAAGTTATATTAAGAGCACTGACTTTCACATTCAAACCCTCTGGCTCCACGGTCTATAGTCTTTGCCCCCCAGATAATAACCTAGCAGTTTCACATATCTGGGCTTTTGGCTTTTCTTGAGCAACCTTGGCCCGGAGGTCAACATCTGCTGCTCCCTTGAGGCAGTGCACTGCAACACATTTGTCACTCTGCCCACAACTCTGTTCCATAGTCTATTTTATTACTGTCAGTTCACTTCATTCACTGATGTGTTTTCAGCTCCTGGTGTGCAATGTATTATTAACTAGGGGTTTTGAAATGAAAAAACCATGATAAAGAAAGGGATTAAAACTGCATCACTTTAAACCTAGTAAAGAAGAAGAACCAACATTAACTCTGAATTGTAGGATATTTTTAAAGCAACTATAATGAGGCAAATGCAAGTAGATACTGCTAGTGTTGTGGCAAATTTTAAAATAAATCTTCCTGTGTCTCTATCCATCTTGTTTCCAAACCGTTCTTTTTTTAAAAATGTTATGAGTATATTTTTGCAGTACATGCAATTTATAAGCATCCTGGAGAGTGAGTATGTGCACATACTATAGCTTGCTTCTTTTCTTAACCCCTCCCCCTTCTTCCTCTTCTGGTTTCCCTGCCTTTATTTTCATTCTTGTTATTAATCAGATCATGCTGTGGGATATAATGTTCATATTCACTGAGGCTTTTGGGTTCTGTACATGGTACATCTGTATTCTGCTCATTTTCCCTTTCCCCCTGCCTTATTTCTTGTCCCTATTCCCTTGGGCCACTTCCCTTGGGCTAGCGATCCATCCCCTTGTCCCCCTCTATCCATCCTTTATTACTTTCTTTCTTCATACTTTTCCTCTTTCAGATGAGAGATACTATATAATGTTTAAACTTGTGCACTTATGCTGCTGAGCTATCTCCCCGCCCTGCGTATCTGATTTGTTTCATTCAACATTACATTTCCCAGTCGCATTCATTTTACTGCAAATGTCTCAAATTTGTCATTCTTCATAGCCAAGTTATATATATATATATATAGACACAAAATTTTGTTTATTCAGTCATCTGTTGATGGGTATACAGGCTGCTTTCAGGATTTATTTTTATTTAATTTAATTAATTAATTTATTTATTTTTGTATTTTAGGGAAGGGTCTACAGGGTGTTCAGGGTCTCACTACTAGATCAGACTCATAGTGATCAGCCTGTTAAAGTCTCCCAAAAGCTGGGATTACAAGCACAGCTGGGACTACAGGCACAGCTGGGACTACAGGCACAGCTAGGACTACAGGCACAGCTAGGACTACAGGCACATCTGGGAATCAAACCCCCCAACCCCTGCGCCTGCCTGTAGGTGCTTTAATCCACTGAGCTATTTGGCCGGCCCTTCAGGCTTTAGCTTTTACAAAAGTATATCACATTTTTCTCTTTATCCAATCACCTGTTGATGGATATACAGGCTGCTTCCAGGATCTAGCTATTATGAATGGTGCTGCTATAAACATTGATGTATATGTATCACTGTAATGTGATGCCCTAAGCGCTTTGGGGAAGACACTTAGAAGAATCTGTTAACACTCCTTTCTTTCTTTCTTTCTTTCTTTCTTTCTTTCTTTCTTTCTTTCTTTCTTTCTTTCTTTCTTTCTTTCTTTTTTGTGGTACTAGGGATTGAACTCAGGACCTTGCGCTTGCCAGGCAAGTGCTTATTCTACTGAGCTATCTCCTCAACCCTGACACTCCTTTCTTGACCTCAGCCCTGTGTAGTAGTTCAGTGTCTCTGATAGTCCCCTGAGCATTTACCTTTTCCTTAAGATGCATGAAGTCATCTGAAAACTTTCACCTGAGAGTTTTCTCTTGGTTGCTTTCCCCACAGATCAAGCCAGAAGTCTCTGGAAAATTACCAGCTCCAGGGAGCTACCAGGAGATAGGGATGGACAAGAACTGGAAGATTGGGTGAGATAGCTCAGTGGTCTAAAGCGCCTGCTTAAGCAAGCTTAGGCAAAAGCCCAGGGACCATGGTTTGATCCCCAGCACCACATGCCATGCCAGTCCTGCCCCTAGGGTGTGCTGAGCCACCACATAAAATTAATAAATAAATAAATAAATAAATAAATAAATGAATAAAAGAACTGGAAGATGAACACCACAGTCCTGCCGTCTCATGGGAGTAGGGGCTCCAAGGTGAGCATACTGTTCACGTCTAAGTCCTTCTGTCAAGCTTTCCTTTGGGGAGAACACAAGCTAAGAGAAGGGCTTATCTGTCAATTCAAAAGTAGAACCTGGGCTGGTGAGATGGCTCAGTGGTCTAAAGCACCTACTTGGAACAAGCTTAGCAAAGCACAGGGACCACGGTTCAGGCTCTAGAACTGAGGGCAACTTGTAGGAATGACAGCTCTCAACATTGTGCTCCTAGGGTACACAGGAGGTGTATCCACAGCACCCCCAAATGAACTCAGGTGCACCTAGCTAAAGTTTAGAAACAGAAATAAGGTATATCTCACACCCTCATTATGAAAGTGCCTCAAGTAATTGCATAAGAAACTGAAAGCACAGTCTGGCTTATGCCACTTCCAGGTTTATACCAAGAGATTCTTGGCCAAATGAGTTTCAGACTAAGGGGATTTTGAGCTACACGCATTGTAATAGAAGAACTTCTTGCCTCTTCAGATCACTTTGCCCCAGCACTAATTTAAACAAGCAAATAAAAGTTAAGAATAACCCTGCTATGTTTGTTTTTCTGGTATTACATATCATTTCATATCATTGGCTACACAATACTATAATCCCAAACAAGTGAGACTTACAGTTCAACTGATTTCTTGGCTTCTAAACAATAGTGGGAAACAAGCCAGACACACTGTTGCGATTATTAGGAAATATGCTAGGTCTGATGCCAACCCTTGGGAACTTTTTTACGAGGTAAAAATGAGTATCTTTTTCTTTTAATTTGATGCCTTATTTGCCAATTTTGAGTTTCTCTATTTTGAAGTTTTTAGATAAATATTATAGAATTACCTTCTCTGAGATATTTTTTAATTACCTTCAAGATTTAATGAAATTAGTACCTACTACCTACATTCACTTTGCATCTTGCTGGAAGACTTCTGTCAATTTGGCAGTCGGGTGAAGAAATTATTCCTTGTGGAAGAATATCAGTTAATGAACTTAATTCTATTTTTAAAAGTGCTTTCATCCTAAATTAGTGAAGTTGTTTTTCTGCTTTTATAATTACTGGGACAATTAACGTCAATGGGAGAAAATAACCTTAGGACTCACGTCCTGTATCAGCAGGAAATTCTTGAACATTCTTCGTAATATAACACAATTTGAGTCTGCTGCAGCTGATGGAAACATCCAACAGGACAGCTCAGGATATTAGCAACTCAGAGAGCGCAAGTGTAAGGACTGTAATGGTCAGTAGGAAAGTCATGAATGACCATCACTGCTTCTGGCATAGGTAAACTTAAGGAAGGAGTAGAGGACAAACAGGTTAGCTTTTCTCCTTTGAATGACCCACAGCAAGCAGTCTTCTAATGTGACAGAAAAATAAACCCTGTGCTATATTTTCTATGAAATAGAGAAGTTATGGATTCATGATAAAAACTAGCAAATAATAAATGTCATCACTATTTTATTCAAAGATTCTTAAGTAAATCACATGGATTTATAAAACAAACTTCAGTTGCCATATTTATGTATTCACAGGTTTACACGTACTTTTTTGTTTAATCTGCTCACTTTTTTCACTAAGATAAATCTGCTTAAGGAAATTTTAGGAAACTGAAAGCATGCAGGCCTTTTATTTGCTCCCACTATTACATTTCCTTTCAACCCCAGACTCAGCCCTAGCTTCAACACGCATCCCCCTCTTGTTGGCCACCAACAAGAGGCCTGTTCACTAACAGGAGGCCTGCATCCTGGTTCAGCCTGGGTCAGTTATTCCCTATCCAGTATTCCCAGGTGGAATTCCCAGCATGCCATGGGAATGGCATGTGGTAGTGGATGGGAGCTCTTCCACTGGTGTCTGTCCAGAGCAGCAACTGTCCAGTGGAAAAATATTGTGCCCTTCAATGTAATAAAAATGTCCTAATGGCCACAGTAAAAGGGGGCTGGAGAGGGAGCTCAGTGGCATAAGCAGCTGCCTGGCAAGTTCATGATCTTGAGTTCTATCCCCACTACCACACACTGTGCTGGCCCTGGACCTGGGTGTGGTGGCACACACCTGGATTCCCTGCACCAGAGGGGCTGAGACAGGAGGATCACTGTAAGTCCAAACTGCAAATTGAAACTCTGGATCAAAACAAGAAATACAATTAATAATTTTTAAAAAGAAGTAAAAAGAAACAGGCAAAAGTAATGGCGGTGTTCTTTAACTCAATTTATCCAAAGTATTATCAACATGTAACTGATATGGAAGGAGAGATATTTTACTTTGTTTGGTAAGCTGTCACATTGTGCTGTGCATTCGGCATCTGTAGATTTCTGTTTGGACTAGCCACTTCCAATATTAATAACCATATGTGACTAGTGGCCCAGTGACAATTCACTTTGTTGTCATAGAATGACTAGATTTCAGGATGCCTACAAAATGGTCGAAGCTCTTTTATTTTTATTTACTTATTTATTTATTTTGTCTTTTTGAGATAGGGTCCCGTTATGCGGTTCAGGCTGCTTTTGAGCTCAGGTTTTAGCCAAGGCTGGTCTCGAATTTGCAATGATCCTCCTGTCTCAGCCTCCTGAATGCTGGTATTACAGGCATTAGCCAGAGTACCTGGCCAAAACACACTTCTGACTGGCCTGTAGGTCAACAAACTGAACAGGGGTTGGGAGGAGACCCACCCCAAATTGGGTAGCACCATACAATAGGCTGGGGGTCTGGAGAGAATGAAAAAGCAGAAGAGAGAAAATCATGGAGACTCACAGAAAACCCCTCTTGAGCAGGTGTGGGGTTTTTTGCTGCTGCTGTGGCCTGTGGCCATTAACCTCCAAATTCCTTAGCCTTTGAATATGAACTTGTACAACTGCCTCTCCAGGGGGCTTTCCAGCCTGCAACCTGTGTCTAGCACTGCATCCTGGGCTCTTGTTTGATGCTTCCAGCTTTTTGCATGAGCAGCCACCAATTTCCCTGCTCTCCACACTGCAGATGGCCACCGCAGGACTATTGAGGCTCTGGTTGTGTAAGTTAGCCTAGTAAGTCTCCTCTATCAGTTCTATTTTTCTGGAGAAGCTTGACTAATACAGGTATCATTTTGTACAGTATGGATTTAGAACATACCATGGTAGTACAGTCACAGAAAAGTGGGCGGGAAAAATAGCATGCCTGAAACACTCCAGGTGTCATGCATTGGGCAACAGTTCTACTGGAGTTTCCACCAGCTGAGGTTATACCCACAGTGATCCCTAGTCATCCTACACTAAGTGATATTCTTTTGTTGACCTCAAAACTGCCCACAACCTCCCAGAAGTGTTGTAGCAATCTCCAGAGTAAGACTTGATTACCCTACTTTAGAATGAACTTTCGAGCTGGATGTACTGAGTCTACATTGCTGCTCTTCCAGCTGTTACTGAAGCTACATAGACCGAAGTACCGGAAGTGAAAGAATGCTTTGTTACAGAATGTGTCCTATTTCCCCTCTTCCTCCCAACAAGTTCTGCAATTTTATAATCCAAGCTTTCAAAGCTGTGGATTGTCAAGTAGCTGCTCCTATATTCCATTGCATTACAATTCTATTTTATTTCTGACCATGTGCAGGGTCAATATGGAGTGTGAAAAGACTATTTAAAGCAGATAACTGGGTTTTTCAAAATTATTCTCACTATATGTAAAAATGCATACATTGTTATCTTCAGTGATAATTGTTTGTTTAGCATAGTCATGTAGCTCTTCTACCTGAATCCAGCGGACCACGTAACTGCTCCACTCTGTGTGCTTTTAACAATATAGGCCTGGTCTAGTAATGTAAATTCAGTTTTATTTTTCTTTTTAAAGATTTTTTTTAAGCAAAGGATATAAATAATGGCTAGCTTTGTGAAATTTTGCCATTGTGAACCACTGAACCATAAAATCTTAAAATTATGTATCTTTATAGATGATTAATGGGTTGGAGAGCCTCCAGGTAAAACCAAATTTATCATAGAAAACATTTTTCTTTGAAAATATCTGTAAGTCTTGATCTGGATTTTCATCTGGCAGCTTTTCAACAATCAAGGGTTTTTTTTTTTTTAATGTATTTAGTACAGGGTCTACAGGGTCTCACTATGTAGATTGGACTGCTAGTGATCCTCGTTTTCAGCATCTCAGGCACTAGGATTACAGGCACACATCACTACACCCAGTATCAATAGCCATCTCAGTGTGCCCCAGGGGCAGGGTCAGCACGACATGCAAGGATCAAACCCTGGCTGCTGCAGGTGCTTTAGCCTGCTGAGCTATCTGGTTGGCCCAATCAAGGTATTTTAAATCACATACTCTTATGAAGTTATCAGTCAAATAATTTTAAAATATTAAAATTTAATTAATTTACTTAATAATAACTTATTGGGAACTGTCCGTTATTTGTTAAGAAGTCCAAGTAGATATTAAGACCATAAAGACAAATGATTTGGTTTCTGTTCCATTTATTCCAATACATTATGTTGGAAGTTTATGGATTTTAGTTTTGTTTATTGTTTTTGAGGCCAGGTCTTGCTATGTAGTTCATTCAAGGGTGGCCAGGTCTCACTAGATGGCCCAGGCTGGCCACGAAGTGGTGACAATGCTCCTGATTGCTGGGTTACAGATACGTGCCACACCAAACATGGTTTGTATTTTATAATAAACAATAACATTTAATAATTTAGCCAACATATTATTGTTAATTACAATGCATGAAAATATTTTCCTTTGTGGTTAACCAAAGTGATGACATTGACTAACAAACTAAAACTTCAGCCAGAGATGGAAGAAAGACTTTTTGACAAGCTATTAAAACCATAGAATAGCTTACCACAAAAAAATGGTAAATCTTTATATTTATCTAAAATATAGGTTATTTTTTCATTATTCAAGATCTGTTCTAGGAAATTAATGTGCAACAATGAAAGACATCTCTCTAGTTATGGACATTTCTAAGTAAATTCATCTTGTTTTTGCTATTTCTAAAAGTAATCAGAAGCATTTTGGCACACAAAGATAAAATCTTACCCATAACCACATTATTCCAAACATAAACAAGACTTTTAATTTAATATTCTTTATCTCTGTCTTATGTTCCGTATGAACATTTTCACTTTCCATAGCTTGAATCATAAATTCATTTTTCATTTATCATGACATAATACACAACATTCGGAAGATATGTGATGAGCTGGTCTTGTGAGGTGTTAGTTTATGCATTGTGTTACCCACACACTATTGTTCACAGTCATCTGTCCTCTTTGGGCTGCAGGACAAGGGCCACCATCTAAGTAGGGTCTGGCAGTGGGCATTCATGAGTATGTGAATAATGACAATGAAATTCCATATTTCTCAGAGCAAAATGAATGTCCAGATGTAATTCCATAAAAGTTGTGGATTAAATACACACATAGAAGTCAGTTCCCTTCTTAGCATGAAAGCCAAAGTTAGAAATATTTATGGAAACTGTAGATGGGGGAAAACTTGCAGGTGAATTCATGGGGTTGAGACCTTGGTCAGCTTCCCTTGATCCTGCTCCCGTGTGTGTTGGGTTGGGGACCGAGTATTGGTGATGGAGTTCTTTTAGGATCTCTTCTCTTAAAGTCCTAGGGAAGAGTAGAATGTATCTTGATCATCTTGCCTGAAATTCTGATAATTCTACCAAATTATGAAGAAGTTAAAAACAGGAAAGAGGAAGGGACTCTAGGATTAAAATTCCTAAGGCCCTCCACAATGACACTGCATGCACACTGCCGTGCAAAGGGCCACTCTGGTAGACATCAGCTGCTCTCCAGGCAGGGGCTGGCACTTTTTGTTTGCACATTCCAAAATGAGAGACGATTGAGTCAGGACACAGCTGGGTACACTGTAGGGGCCGCCCTTTAATACAGGGATCCCATACCCTCTGTGGCTCTCTCATTAGGCAAAGTGAACGGAAAAGTGGTGTGGGGAGAAATGGAATAGGCTAAGCATAGTTGTGAGAGATTTGGAGAGGGCAAAGGAAGCCGGCTGTGCAGCATCTGCAGGCTCTACGGGAGGGTGAACCCGGATGCAGAGCCTCCGGCCTCTGCCTTGTCATTTCCATTGCTGGGCCTCTCAGATCCTTTAGCCATCATATTTTGTATTCACAAATAACAAAGATTTAATACTTTCTGTAGTTTTTAGTCTTTCTCTATAGATTAGAAAATTGCCAGTGGAAGATTACATACAGAAAAAAAAGGCTAAAAATCTTTAAATGCCTGGCATAGATGGGTACTGAAATATCTGTTTAGGGCTAAATATAAGGGCAATAAAACCAACAAATTTCATTTCACATCAGATTATCAGGCTACCTGACATGATAAAAACAGCTTGTGGAAAGTGTTGCTGTCTGAAATAATCCTATACTTAACTTCAAGATTCAATTACTATTTAATTATCCATGAATTTGTCTAAGTATTTTCTAATTTATATTATAGTTTCATGCTATATAACTTTTAGAGAAAACTATTTTCAATATTTCTATTATGACATAAAGATGTTTGTATTCAACAATTGCCTTTTTAATATTTTGTATTCATCCTCCGATGATGTGGGAGTCTGTGGAAGTATCTCCCTCATGTATTTTGAAATAATTCATTGGTGAATTTTTAAGTTTATTTTTCACCTTCATGTAATGCTAGAAATGGCTCTCAGAGTAATGTTCCTAGAAACTAGACTAATGGCTACTGTAGGAGCTTCTGCTAGCTAGCTCTCTGGAAAATGGATTCTAACGAATTCTATCAAATACTGAAAAACATTAATCTTGACAAATAGCACTCACAAAGTAAGTAAATCTAGTAGGGCCAATAAATCTAAAATCTTATCTGTAATAGTAAAGATAAAAGTATGAATTAAAACATCTTTTTAAATGCATATGCTGTATCAAAGGAAATTTTTTAGTAAATATTCAAAAATTCTAAAAATTTGAGTGCCATTTGATCAAGTAATCCCATTTATTGGACAAGGGATGTAGACAAGTATAAATCATTGTTCAGGATGATTTTCATTAAGTTAAAATTTGTTTGTTTGCTTGTTTTGAAACAGAGTCTCACTATGGAGTTCAGATTAACTTTGAACTCACTGTGTAGCCCAGGTTGTTCTCAAATTTACAAAGATCCTCCTACCTCAGCCTCCTATGTGCTGAGATTATAGGCATTTGCCACCATGCCTGCCTCATCAAGTTAAGTTTTCAACAGAGAAATTGGAAATATTTGTGCTACAACAAACCTCTGTGATAGAAAATTACACACGTTACATACATATAAATATGATGTTTTAAAATAGTAAGACAGTAAAATATTATGGCAAAATTGATACAAAAATTTGTAAAACAAATGGGCTTTACGATCTCAGCTTTGGTTAAAATTAACTACAGATTTTTTTTTAAAACATGAAATTATGTCCTATACTTCTACTATATACTACTTCTGGATGATACGCTTAGAGATGTTCCTTTATAGTTTTTTGTTTTAACTTTTTTTACAATTAATGTCTTTCCTGTGATCAGGTTTTAAAGGTTATTGTTTTTATTAACAAGCTCTTTTCTATTAGTTTTACTGAATGATTTTTAAATACAAAATAGTTTAAGAATGAAAAAAGGGCCAACAGGATAGCTCAGCAGACTAAGCACCTGCTTAGGCAAGTCTAGGGACTGGGTTTGATCCCCAGCACCACACGCCCACTGGCCCCACACATAGGAGCGCTGAGCCAGCCACTGAGATAGGTGGGGTAGCACATGCCTGTACTCCTAGCGCTAGGGAGGCTGAATACAGGAGGATCACTATGAGTCCAAGCTACATAGTTAGACCCTGTACCAAATACAAAAAAAAAAAAAGAAAGAAAGAAAGCAGTCTTTAACATAGGTTGGAGAAATTACTGGGGAAAATGAAGAAGGCCTCACATAAACTGAAGAAGGCGTTAAAGGAAGTGACTGCTTGAGACAATATTCTCTCTGTCTCCCCTCTGTGGGGAGAGTGGTCCCAAGAGTGCCTCAAAGGCCTTGCGTCCAACCAGGTCCCTCGGCCTAACGTTTCCACCTCCTTCCAACAGCGCCACCTGCTGGGGGCTGAGCTTCAACACATGAGCCTTTTGGGGCGATTTAAGATCCAAGCTCTACCAAGTAACTACATCTTCTTCCTGGTGGGAGCAAGCTAGGTATCCTACCAGCTTCCTGCAGCTCCCATGTTCAAGCATTCTACGAGGTGGAGTTGGCTGTGAGTTATTCCCGATTGTGTATGGAAAGTGGCCACCCATCTAATCCTTCCAGGAAAGAAATTTCTTAACATATGGCAGAGTGGGAGGCATCAGGTGTTAAAAATCCCAGCTGTCATCTTCACAGCTAGCAGACAGTTATGAGAAACATCTTGGCAATTTCTACAGTAATGTAACTCAAGATCTTGGGTAATTTTGGCTAAATTTATTTTTTAATTAAAGAGTATTATTGTAGTCATGCTTTATAAGGGAATAGATTTAATATGACACATAACTTATAAGATTATTTTTTAATAGTCACCCAAAAAGTCAAATGCAGAAGAGTGCAGGAGATCTGCCCACACACTAGAGACCCAAGTAATCCAGCTGAGGGCTTGGATCCCGGAACACTGTTCTGCATGAATCTAGCTGAAGCCCAAGAGCCTGTGGCAATGTCCTGCGTGAGTCCAGTTGGAGGCCTAGAGCCCACGACAATGTCTCATGCAAGTCTGCATCAAGGATCTGCACTGGGAAGGCCCAACCAAGCTCGCTGGGGCTATAACAGAAAATGCCCCAGTCAATATACTTCCGTTTCTTAGTTGCCCAGATAATAGTTTCCGTCCCAGTTCTAGTTGCTTCTGGTCTCTTAGAAATGGCTTGGAACTATGATGCACATTGTGCAAACCAATCCCCAGTTGGCGAACGAGTCTGCCTCCGTACTTCCTGCCTGCTTATCCCATATAAACCTTAGACCACTAGAGATCAGTGTCTACTAACATGAACAAATCCGCCTCCAAATCCTGGGTGTTTGGCATTTCTGCTTGTAGGGGAAGCTAGAAATTCTGTGCCAGTGGGTGAAAGATCTGTGCCAACAGGCTGAGCGATCTTCACTGGAGCCAGGAAGTGATGCTCAGAGGAAGGACCAAAAGTCTCCCGAATAGAACCCCAGCCATCCTCAGTGATGGTGAGGCCCTGAACTCCCCTCGCCGACGAAAGCAGCTGAGTCCAAATCAGGAAAGCCCGAATGATGAGCTTCTCCAGGAGAATCAGCAGCACGGCGCCTCTCTCTCCAGCGCTCCGTTTCTGCTATTGCCAACAATCCTCAGGCGGGCCTTCTACACCCAGCACCATGCTGACTCAGTTCAGCTGGGTGTTACAAGCTGATCATTAGTTAATCTATCACAAATATCATATTCCAGGTTATTCTTTATTTCCATGAAAAACATATATTTTTAAATCAGTACTCCCCATAGACCCTAGAGCCTAGAATATGCTAGGCAAGCATTCTATCACTGAGCCACTCCAGTTCCCAAATCATATTTTCTAGGAATAATATGAATGATAATAACAATTAAGCAAGAAAAGCCCATCTAGGGCCAGCCAGATAGCTCTGTGGTCTAAAGCGCCTGCTTAGGCAGATGCAGGGGTCAGGGTTCGATCCTGGGTATGCCATGCTGGCCCCACTCCTGGGGCATGCTGAGGCTGCAGTTGAGTCTGGGCATGGTGGCACACACCTGTAATCCCAGCTTTTGGGAAGCTGAAAACAGCAGGGTCATTCTGAGTCTGATCTACATAGTGAGACTCTGTAGACCCTGTACTAAATACAATGATAATAATAATAATAATAGTAACAATGATAATGAAGAAAAGCCCATCTAACTAATTCAACCTCTGCACTCTCCCAATAAAACAAAGCAAAACTGGATAATAACTTCCATTCAGGTCAGGAAAACATGTGCCTTAAATGCAGTTTCTTATGAACAGTCTTAAAGTTTTCAATTATGCTAAATTGTAGGGCTAGCGGATTATCTCAGTGGACTAAATGCCTGCCTAGGCAAGCACAGGGACCGGAGTTCAATCCTGGTGCCACATGCCATGTCAGCCCTGCCACTGAGCCCTGCCACTGAGCTGGCCACTGAGTCTGGGCCTGGTAGTGTATGCCTGTAATCCCAGCACTGGGAAGGTTGAAAACAGGAGGATCACTATTAGTCTGAACTGCATAGTGAGACTGCGTACCAAATACATTAAAAACAAATAAATAAACTAAAAGTTTATCTAGCTTTTTCCATTCCCATATGCACCAGCAAGGACATAGAACCAGGGAATATGCAGCATGGCCAACTAAGGCCCGCCTGGGTGCACTGGCTAACTGGAACTGCTTGTCTGGTCTTTAAGAAACAAAGCAAATTAAATTAAGTGGGTAATAATTTTATCTGTATTAAGTTTAGAATTTTTATTTATTGAAATCCCAATAAAGAAAGTGACGAGGTTATGGGTGAGAGGAAGTATTTGTAAGACATAGAACAAGCAAAAGATTAAAATTGATAAAAAATTAAGAACTCTGGCAATTAAGAGAAAGTGACAACCAGTACGGCCTAGCAGTACATGCCTACCATCGCAGCAGTCTGGGGGATAAGCTAGGAGAATCGCAAGCTCATCCCACCTGGGCAGCTGAGCCATGTAAGAAGACCGTGCCTATATACATATCCATATCTAGCTAGGGTTGTGTGGGAAGGTCTTACTTTAAATAGGCAAAGAGTACAAACAGAAAAGCCCAATCACAGATACACATGAAAAGAAGCTCTGCCTAAACTAATTAAGAAATGTAAATTTTAGCAATAAAGACATAGTAGTTCACATCCCTCCACTTGGAAGTTCTGATAATAGCAAGTATGAAAGCGGGTGTGTGTTGCTGTAGGAGGATAAAAGGTACCAGCATGGGAAAGCAGCTAGCTGGGCAACACCTAGAAAAGTTGAAGCCGTCTTACACCGTGATTCAGCTTTTCTTCATTTCAGAGGACCTTGCCCACAGACACACAAGGTTGAAAGTGCAGGGGTATTGAATTACCCTCGGAGCCAACAATAAAAAATAATATAAACCTCCAGTTCTCTATGAAACACTCCAATTACATTGGGAAATATAAATATACAATACATGATTATTAATACATTGTATTCACTATAGTAGCTACAAATGAGTAAACCATATGTACAATATCTAGGTGGATACGTTTCAAAAGTATAAGTAAAAATGAAAATAAATCACTGTAGGATACAGTCAATATAATGCAGTATATATATATGTACTACACAAAGCATAAATTCATGTGTGGCAGTGAGATACTAACAGACATGGCTTACCTTGGTGAGGAAAAATAGCTAAAAGTCTAGCTCTAGATGTGTCTGTAACATTATGTAGCCATAACATTGTATTTGTTTAGAAAAAACTTTCTGAGGCAAAGATGTCAAAATGTAAAGTAATTTAAATCTAAATAGTAGGTAGGTGTAATATTTTTGTATGTTTGCGATATTTAATAGTTGATTTTTTTATTTAAGTGATGAATACAATACTCAGATTGTTAGGAAAAATCCAAAAACAGCAAGGAACCTATGTAGAGGTGATCGAAGAAGCTCAAGTTCACTAACAGTTAATTCAGCTTCTGTGATAACTTGTCAATGTGACAGTCAGCTCCAATTCAACCAGAAAGAACATTTGTTTTTATACTTACCTTGGCTAGGGGGACACTTTTGAACTTATCCCTCAAGCCAGCATGAAAATTATGTTTTAAAGGCTTTCCCAAGCTTTCTTCGGACCTAACAGTAACAGATTAGATGCAGGTATTTACAAGTGAGAGATCCATTTGCTGAAACTTCTAATCAGCTTTTGTTACTTATACAAATCCCTTGTTTGCCTTTGCCATCTCAGTTCTTTTGGTTGCTGATTTAAATTGTTTGTTTGAACCTTGAGTCCCTAATGGGAAGCAAAATAAATCACAGAGGTTAGATAGTGCATGATTTGAGTACAAAGAAAGGGGAAAATAGAAGATAGACAACAAGAAGCAGAGATGTAGACTTGTCGCTGCTGAGAGGGCAATGGGGGGGGGTGGGGATGACAGGAGCGGGGAGGGGAAAGGGAAATAAAAGGATTAAGATGCGATGCGGGTGTATACCAAATCACCAACATGAATGTATTTACCGTGTATTGCGAGCAGATAATAATAATAATCTGTTTGAATCCTGGAACAGACAGAACCTGGACTCAGGTGTCTGGCATTTCATACATGTTATGAAAGCGCCAAAAAATATTTCAAGAAATCCAAACTAAAGAATATCTGCACGCTTTGAGCAACCCTCACTGTTAATACTTGATTAATTCAAGAATCAGTAACTGAGGCTGTAAGCATAACTCAATGGCAGAGTGCTTGCTTGCCTGGCGTGTGGAGGGCTCTGGGTTCGATCCCTAGAACTGTAACAACAACAATAATGAAAGAATTATAGATGGATGGCAAAACCAGCCAGTGGAAGCTTGCAGAGAAACAGAGCACAGTTTCAAAGTATCTCCACACCAACTAGTTCTTAATTATGAAGGAAAGACATGACTGCTTTCCAGTGGAGAAAGCAGGCCCACGTTTGAACCAGCTGAGCGGCAGCCAGATGCTCCGTGCCTCTGGATGTGATACAAGAGAAAGTGCACAGACTCGAGTCCGAGATATCCTTGCTTATACAAGTAAACCTGAATCTCAAACAAGCTTCTAAGTCTTTCAGTTTATAGGAAATACTATTCAAAACTCAGTAAATTGATAAAAATTGGCAAGGACAATTGCAAATTTGTCTGGCAATTGGAATGTGACAGTGTCTGTCCTTACATGAGGGGGGAGATCACTTTATTGCCACTAGAGGGCGATCACTGGTTTTTGAGCAGTTCACTGAGGCATTTTCTGTTACATTGCCGCACCCCTCTTTGCTTCTGATGGGTCCCTCCTCCAGGGACCTCAGCACTCGGCACTCGGGCGTCACCGTCACCGGGAACGTTGGAATCTGGATCTGCGCAGGCTCTGTGCTCTCTGGCTGCCACATCTTGTCCATTAATGAAAACATAGGTGTGTCCAAACTCAACAAAGTCTGAATTTACTACGTGGGGATTGCTTTCAAAGTATTACTATTATAAATATTCCTGGGATAAAATAAATTTTTTTTATCCACGTTGATAATTACTTCCTTAGGTTAAATTGTAGATGTAGAATTAACTGGCCCAATCTACACACACAGTTAAGCGTTGGAAACACATTGTCAAATTGTATTCAAAAAGCTTGCTGTAATTTACACTTTCATCAGTCTTTCCCACTTTAGCAATTTTGCACCTTAAATGACAAAAATAGGGCGAAAAGAGGGAAGTGAGTAGAAAAGGCAGAGCATGTGGTCACTTAGGAAGGAATACTAACCTCTGACTTCTGTCCTGTCACAAGAGGCTGGGACCATGCTATTTAGCCATTCTGATTTTCTTGGGGGCCTCTAGTCTTGTCTTATGTACACATCCAGGGAAGCAGAGGATCCCAATCAACTTTCTCTTTCTTGCCTGAATTTGCATATTTCCACAACCTGGCATACCTCTCTACTCCTTCTTTGGTAATGATGAGGGAGTATGCTATTCAAAGTATTCTGAGGGGCTGGGGAGATGGCTCAGTAGAATAAGCACCTGCCTAGCAAGAACAAGGACCTGAGTTCAATTCCCCAGTTCAAAAAAAAGATTGAAGATTGTCACTTTCAGCCGAACCTCAGGTCCTGCGAGTGTGTGGGAGAGCTCCTGCACTATCCTGCACCTGCCAGACAAAGACCAGGCCCACTACGTGAGAGGGAACTTTCCCCAAGTTCTCCAAACATCCCTCACCCCTCCAGATCCAGCCCAACCATGCCCTGTAAGTAAGAACTTCCACCATGCTCTTGGGAGCTCTCCAGACCTGCCAAAGCTCAAGCCCAGTGAGTTTGTGGGAGAGCGTCTGTGCTCTTCTGCTACCCCTCATACACCTCCAGACCCAGCCCAGGCCTGGCATATAGGCCTGGGGTGAAACTGCAGCTGAAGTCCCTGCAGTGAGACTATGGTCAAAACCATGCAGCTAATCCAGGAGCAGAACATCTTGCCAGAGGGGCACAACAGACTCATCTCCAAGGGCAGCAGCAGGAAGGAGCTGAGCACAATAGCCAGACCCAAGATAGGCACAACTGGTTGAACTAGAACTTGGTATATTGGTACCTGAATTTTAGTAGGTGCTAAGGTTACAACTGCACCAAAGCTCTACACCAAAGGTCAGTGGACAGTGCTATACAAAATGACAAGGAGAAGGAGCAAAATGCAATCTCAGGTCCTGAGCTCACCTAAAACAAGTGCAGATGACATTAGCACAGCTGAAATGTCTGAATTAATAGTGTCTGAATTAAAGAAACAACAGCAGAAAGGTATAGAGGAATTCAGACCAGAACTAACCTCTAGAATAAAAAAAGAAATCTCTGAATTAATAGTGCCTGAGTAAAGAAACAACATCAGAAAGGTATAGAGGAGTTAAGATCAGAATTAATTTCTGAAATGAAAAAAGAAATGTCTGAATTAAGAGAATCTGAAATAAAGAATCAAATGCAGAAATAGAGGAAATCTGATCAGACATAAATTCTGAAGTTAAAGAATTAACAACTACTTCTCAAGAAGACACTGATAGAAAAAAATAGAGGAGATTAGAAAAGCAATGGATTCCTTGAATGAGCAATACAGGAAAGAAATACATCGCATGAAGCAGAGTCAAAGAGATATAGAGGAACTTAAAATTTCAATCACAAGCTTGCAAAACCGTTTGAGTGGAAGTGAAGATAAAGTTTCAGATCTTGAAGATGCTGTCATAGCTAATGAAAAGGTAAGAAAAGAACTCTTAAAAAGCTGGGATGCAGGAAAAAGCAATTCATCAACTGCAAGATGATACAAAGATGAATAACATGAGACTAATAAGCAGCAACGAGAAAGAGTCAATGCAAATGATATAAAAAGAATATGGGCACAGGTAATAGCAGAAAACTTCCCAAACATGAGGAAACAATCTGACATTCAGGTAACCGAAGCATACAGAATGCCAAATAACTTCAACCCAATTAAAAACACACCAAGACATATAATAGTCAAGATCCCAGAAATCCAACACAAGAACAATATACTGAAAGCTGCAGGAGAAAAGAAACAGATTACATTTAAAGGAAAACCCATCAGAATAATGGCCGACTTCTCTTCACAAACCATGAAGGCAAAAAGAGCATGGAGCAGAGTGCAAGTCCTCTATGAAAACAAATTTAGGCCCAGACTACTATACCCTGCAAAACTCTCTTTCAAGTTTGATGGAAAGGGGCCAGGGAGATGGCTCAGTGGAATAAGTGCTTCCCTGGCAAGCACAAGGGCCTGAGTTCAATCCCCGGTTCCTAAAAAAAAAAATAGTTTGATGGAGAAGTGAAATACTTCCATGACAAAGAACAACTAAAGAATTTCATGATGACAAAGCCAACCCTACACAGATTACTAAAAGATGTTCTAGTGAGGGACGAAAATGATCAGAACTCCACAAAGAAGAACAGAAGGATCCCAGTAAATAGGGCAAACAATTAAACAGAGGACAAAAAACAGTAAACAACAGCAAGCAACATGTTAATTGTAAGTCAATAGATCTCAATTATAACCAACAATGTAAATGGATTCAATTCACCAATTAAAAGAAATACACTGGCACAGTGGATGAGGGAACAAAATCCAACAATATGCTGTATACAAGAAACACACTTAACTCATAAAGAAACTATTAGGCTGAAAGTCAAAGAGTGAAAAGCAAAACTACATGGCCCAGCACCTCAGAAGAAAAGCAGGGAAGAAACACACTGGCACAGTAGATCAGAGAACAAAATCCAACAATATGCTGTATACAAGAAAGACACTTAACGCATAAAGAAACTCATAGGCTGAAAGTCAAAGGGTGAAAAACAAAACTACATGCCCCAGCACCTCAGGAAAAAAGCAGGGATAGCAATCCTGTTCTCAGACAGTCTCAACTTCAAACCAAGAAAAATTAAACGAAATAAAGAAGCCTACTATACTCTGGTTAGGGGAAAAATTCAAGAGGAAGATGTAACATTCATAAATGTATATGCACCTAACACAGGAGCACCCAACTATATAAGACAAATCTTAATGGACACAAAAAATCTAATATCCAATACCACAATCTTAACAGGAGACCTTAACACCCCCTTATCCCAAAAAGATCAGATCAAACAAACAAAAAATTAGCAAAGAAGTAACAGAACTGAACCACAGATTGAAACAAATGGACTTGGTAGACGTATACAGAGTGTTGGACCCAACAACAGCTCAATATACATTTTTTTCAGCTATACATGGGTCATTGACCCATGTAAAATTGACCACATACTGGTACATAGGTCATGCTTAAGTATATGCAAGAAAACAGAAATTATGCCATGCACATTATCTGACCACAGTGCAGTGAAACTGGAAATAAATGACAAAAGAAACAAACAAAAAAAACCCCATAAATACATGGAAATTAAACAACACTCTACTCAGCAACCAATGGGTCACAGATGAAATTAAAAAAGAAATTCAACAATATCTACAATTCAGTGAAAGTTCAAGCACAACTTCTCGGAATTTTTGGGATGTGAAGAAAGCAATCCTCAGAGGGAAATTTATAGCTGTGAACTCACACATCAGGAAAACAGAATGGGAACAAATAAATACCCTAATGCTGCACCTTCAACAACTAGAAAAGGAAGAGCAAACCAAACCCAGAGCCCAAAGATAGGAAGAGATCATAAAAATTAGAGCAGAAATTAATTCAATTGAGACAAAAAAAAAAAAACAACAATTCAAAGAATTAACGAATCAAAAAGCTGGTTCTTTGAAAGATTAAATAAAATTCATAAGCCCCTGACTAACCTCATCAAAAACAGGAAAAAAAAATTCAAATACAAGCAATAAGAAATGAAAAGGGTGTAACTACCACAGACCCAGTAGAAATTCAGAAGATTGCCAATAGCTACTTTAAGAACCTTTACTCTCACAAAATAGAGGACACAGATGAAATGGACAGATTTCTAGAAAGGTACAAATTACCAAAACTGAATCAAGAAGATATAACAACTCTCTAACAGCCAATGAAATACGAAATGTAATTTAAAAAAAAACAAAAAAAAACTACAGACAGAGAAAAGTCTAGGTTCTGATGGATTCACAGTTGAATTCTACAAGAAATTTACGGATGATATAATTCTTACACTCTTCAAACTCTTAAATGAAATTGAAAAGGAAGCAATCCTCCCAAAATCATTCCTGGAGGCAAGTAGTATACTGATACCAAAACCAGGGAAAGAAGCAACTAAAAAGGAGAACTACAAGCCAATCTACCCCATGAACGTAGATGCAAAAATCCTCAATTAAATCCTAGTAAATAGAATACAGCAAATCATCAAGAAGATTATATACCAAGACCAGGTAAGATTCATCTCAGGGATACAAAAATGGTTCAATATATGCAAATCTATAAATATAATATACCATATCAATTGAGTGAAATCTAAAAACCACATGATCATCTCAACTGATGCAGAAAAGGATTTTGACAAAGTCCATCACTCATTCATGCTCAAAGTCCTACAGAAAATTGGAATAGATGGCCTCTACTTCAATCTGATAAAAGCCATCTATGACAAACCAATGGCTAACATAATTCTAAATGGGGAAAAACTGAAACTTTTACTCTCAGATCTGGTACAAGACAAGGATGTCCTCTATCACCACTTCTATTCAATATAGTTCTGCAATCATTAGATAGAGCCATTAGACAAGAGGGAGAAATAAAAGAAATAAGAATAGGTAAAGAAGTAGTTAAATTATCATTATTTGCTGATGACATGATACTTTACTTGGAAGACCAAAAAAACTCCACCAAGAAGCCACTAGAATTAATACACAAATTCAGTAGCATAGCAAGATATAAAGCCAATACAGAAAGTCAGTAGCATTCCTCTACACAGATAACAAACACACTGAGAGGGAAATTAGAGAAACAATACCTTTTACAATAGCACTGCACTGAATGAAATATCTTGGAATTCATTTAACTAAATAAGGCAGAGATTTTTTTTCAAGGAAAATTACAGTACTCTTAAAAAAGAGATCATAGAGGGTTACAGAAAATGGAAAGATATTCCTTGCTCCCTGATAGAAAGAACCAACACTGTGAAGATGGACATAATACTCCCAAAATTGCTATACCAATTTGATGCAATCCCTATCAAACTACCTACAACATACCTCCCAGACCTAGAGAAATTGTTCCTAAAATTTATTTGTAATCAGAAAAGACCTAGAATAGCAAAGGCAATCCTGGGCAACAAAGACAAGGCAGGAGGCATTACAATTCCTGACTTGAAATTATACTACAAAGCTACTGGCAACAAAATAGACCTGAGTATCATGGAATAATAGAAGATGGAGAATAGAAGATGGAGAAACCTCTGCCAACACACTCAGCCACCTGATCTTTGAAAAAGGTGCCAAACACCCTTACTAGAAGAAAGATAGCCTCTTTAACAAATGGTGCTGGAAAAACTGGCTCTCTACATGCTGAAAACTAAAACTTGACCCAGGCCTATCACCATGCACTAAGTTAAAGTCAAAATGGATTAAAGATCTAAACATTAAAACAAAAACAATCAATCT
Source organism: Octodon degus (assembly GCF_000260255.1). Classification (NCBI taxonomy): domain Eukaryota; kingdom Metazoa; phylum Chordata; class Mammalia; order Rodentia; family Octodontidae; genus Octodon; species Octodon degus. The sequence continues at coordinate 2,855,300 of NW_004524811.1, forward strand.
CCTGGAAGAGAAAGTAGGAGGAATTCCTGAAGACATAGGGGTAGGCAAAGAGTTCATGAACAAAAACTCAAATCGCATGGGTAACATTTTAAAGAATTAACAACTGGGACCTCCTCTTATTGAGAAATTTTTGCATGTCAAAAGAAATTATCGAGGCCGGGGAGATGGCTCAGTGGAATAAGTGCTTCCGTGGCAAGCGCAAGGGCCTGAGTTCAATCCCCAGTTCCGAAACAAACAAACAAACAAACAAACAAACAAACAAAAAAACACCCAAAGTCAATAGACTACCCACAAATTTGGAAAAAATCTTGACAAATAAGCACTCAGACAAAGGTCTGCTTTCTAGAATATATAAAGACCTAAAAAACATTAGTGCCCCAAAATTTAAAGACTCAATACAGAAATGGGCGTCTGAGATGAACACACACTTCTCAGAGGATGAAATTAAAGAAGTAAATAAATACATGAAAAAATGTTCCACATCACTAGCCATCCGGGAAATGCAAATTAAAACAACACTGAAATACCATCTCACCCCAGAAAGAATGACTATCATAAACAAATCAACCAACAACAAATGTTGGAGAGGCAGTGGGGAAAAAAGAACCCTTCTCCACTTTTGTGGGAATGTAGAGTGGTGCAACCATTATGGAAATCAGTGTGGAGGCTCCTTAACAAACTAGAACTAGAAATCCTATTCAAACCAGCTATCCCTCTACTGGGAATTTTCTCAGAGGAACTGAAAATGTCATATCATAGTTATATATGTGTACCTATGTTTATAGCAGCACAATTTGGGATAACCCAGTCTTGGAAACAACCAAGAAGCCTGTCACCTGAAGAATGGATAAAAAAGATGTGGTATTTTTATACAATGGAGCATGACTCAGCTATAAAGAATGATAAACTTGAAGCATTTATATTTAAGTGGATGCCACTTGAAGATATACTCATAAGTGAAATAAACCAGACCCACATATGTAGGTATCTTAGTCTCCCTAATATAAAAACTCAAAAGAAGAAATACAAATAGAAAGGTATAACACAATTAAAAAGAAAGTGAAAACTTGAGGATTAGAAAATGAAAAGAGGCCAAGAAGAAAAGTTAGGAAACATGACAGGAGCAAAGCCATACATTTATACATACAAGATGGGTAAGGCTATGATCCTGAGAATTACCAGCAGGTTGTTGAAACTAGCAGTTACTGGGTAGGATTCTCACGCTGACTAACTATATATGTTGATACACGTGAACTGAGCAACTACACCGAAGATAGCAATGTGTAATAGTGGGGTCATGCTTGGAATGCCTGTCATTCTGGTCTTCTAAATACATACTGCTTGTCATAACATACCAATTAGGGCCAGGCTGTATCTCAAGTGATTGTTTTTTTTTTTTTGTTTGTTTGTTTTGTTTTTTGTTTTTTTTAAAGATGCTCTATCTTATGCCTAATATGTTTGATATTCCGACAGATAGTGAGGTTAAACCCACCTGCATATGCTGTAGGGCAATAATAAGCTTCTCTTCTGGAGGGTTAACAACCTAAGTTTGCAGACTAAAAAATAGAGAAAAAGAAGGGCTACAAGGACAGCCAACATTTTGGCCCTAGCCTTTCAAGATCACTGAGGACTCAGAACATAGGAGAACCTGTACTGTAACATCATGTAACTCAGTTGTACCCCAAATTTTCTAATTGAGGAAATTATGGGGCCACAGAGAAAGTGATCAATGATGTAATTTGTGCCCAAAGAAAGTCACACGGAGAGAAAACATTCTCTCAGGCTTTCACAGAGAGGAAATTGGTCAAGCAATGGCTGTGACTCATCCACATGGCTGCACTGACAAAGGATCTACAAACTGCAGAACAGGGTTTCAGGATAAGTCCTAAGCTGACTTGACTGACCATGTCAGATACAAAAGTTGCATTTTTTTTTGTTACATAGGTCTTGCTTTATCTTGGTCTTAACTATCCAGCAGACAAGTGTAGAAAAAAGGTATGAAAAGTGAAGCAATGTTTATATGCTGAGCTGTGGAAGGCTCAAGTCATCAGATTTGGATATTGCCAGTCCTGTGCATAACCCACTACTATTGTGGAGTACTGGACTATATTGGAATATTTTGCTGAATTCATGCACCTATAATATTTGGATGGCAAGGGCATACCCATCTTTGACAAAACTGAACAAAATGGTGATATAAATGAAGGACAATTTTGTATCTGTATATACAAAATAGTTAGGATACATATATAGCTATTTTCTCCTAATTCAATAAAAAGAAAGGTCTGTACTAATAGTGTTTGGACAGGATATCATGTCTGCATCTTGTGCTATGAATGACTACTAGAAAAACAACAATACGCAATGTATTAAATGTTGCAACTCTCCTACCAACCTGTTTTGAAGCTGTCACATTACATTTTTTTTCTCAATAAAATTAGTTTAAAAGAAGAATAGGGAGGAGAACTAGAGAAAAAAATCAATAGAGTTAAACTATACTATGAGATTAATTAATTTCATAAACACCTACCATGTTTTATATGCAACTAGGATGACACACATTTTTCTCAGAAGTCTAATAAACAGACCATATTTGACACCATAAAAAAATTCTGAGTCTTTTTCAAATATGTTAACAGCCCTTCCCTTATTTTTAATAAAAATATGCATAGCTCCTACCTGGGCTATGCTGTACTTCTCTGCTCCACAGAAGTCAGGTCTGCCACTTGATTTGTTTTGGCTCTTTGTGCCTTTTGTAGTCAGGGCTTACAAAGGAAATGATTTAATACAGGATTATTTTATCGTCTTCACCCAAAGTGAAATACAATAGGATGCAGGAGATCTGTCCACACACCAGAGACCCACAGAATCCAGCTGGGGCCTGGATCTCAGAACAATGTCATGCATGAGTCCAGCTGGAGACCCAGAGCCCACGATAGTGTCTCCTGCAAATCTGTGCCAGGAATGTGCACAAAGGTCAGCGGAGGAAGCTAGAAAGTCTGTGTCAACAGAGTGAAGGATCTGTGCCAGCAGGCTGAGGGATCTGCACTGGAGCCAGGAAGGACTCTCAAGGTAAGGACCTGAGTACCCCAAAAAGAGACCCAGCCATCCTCAGTGACAGCGAGACCTGAGCTCCCCCATGGTGAGAGCTGCTGAGTCCATATCAGGAAAGCCAGAATGATGAGCTTCTTCAGGAGGATCAACAGCACAGCATCTTTCCCTCTAGTTCTCCTTTTCTTCTGGTGACATAAATCCTCAGGCGGGCCTCCCACACCCAGCACCATGCTGATTCAGTTCAGCTGGGTGTTACAAGTTGACAAGTAGTTAGTCCACCACAGTATGTGAATAGATGTCATTTGTGTCACTCCCAAACAGAAGCTTCAAAGGCCAGTATGATCTTGCTTTTCTCCTTCTCCTTTTTTTGGGGGTGGGTGGGTACTAAGGATTGAACACAGGACCTTGCACTTGCCAGGCAGGTGCTTATGCCACTGAGCTATATCCCTGGCCCTCTCTCTCCTTTCTATTTCCTTCCTTTATTATTTCTTCCCTTCTTTTCTTTTCTTTTTTTTTTTTTTTGGTACAGAGAATTGAACTCAAGGCAGGCTCTGTGCTACCAAGCTATATCCTCAGCTCTTCCTTTCTTTTCCTCCTTTTTTCTCTCTACCTCCTCCCCTCACTTGCCATCAGATTAGTTTTGGCCTAGAGGCTGCCTCCTTAGCATGGGATCTAAAGTGAAGACAATATTGGTAGTCTGCAATGGACATAAGAAAACTTTTGTTGTTGTAAGCCACTGAAAATTTGGAGTCATTTGTTATGCAGCATAATGTACCCTGACTAACACATCTGCCAATTCCTGAGCATCCTTCAGACTAGTTAGGTTTTGTAGCAGATGTATGGCTACCCAATGTTTAATGATACAACTAATCTCCTGTTTGGAGATACCCCTGGTACTTGACTGACTTTTGGTGGTAGGCAGGTTCTGCCTCACACAATGGCAGCCAAAAATAACACATACTCATTCTCCTAGATGCCTTACAGTGGGGGAATAGGCATGTGACCTAAGATCACCATTTGGAAACTTGTTACTCAGGCCTTCGAGTCTCAGTACAAAGAAGCAAAGACAGTAGAATAGTAGTTTTAATTCTCTTGTTGATGGTAGTATCAAGTGTCTAGTGGAGTGACACAGTGAGATCAAAATCAAATGGTGACAGAGTGTCTAGTGGTGAAAGGTAAGCAGTGGGCTCTGCTGTGTCCTACTCCCCATGGCTCCTGTAATGTTCTGAGTCTTCTCCCCCATCTTTCTCAATGATTCTTTGTTGTATCCAATATCTTTCCAATCAATTCACTTCCTCTTTGAACTACCCAGATTTTTTTCTGTTTCCTACAACCAAAAGTTATATTCATAATTATATTCAAATTAGATTTGTAACCCCCAGGACCTAAAGTAACCTGGCTTCACATGGAATGATGCCGTAAAAGCCCAATCATGAGTCAAAAAGTTCTACCTTCTATTTCCAGTGCTGGGGATCAAACCCAGGACCTCAGACATGCTACACAAGTGCTCTACCGCTCAGCTATAGCCCTAATCCAAAGAGTGCTAGTATTTATCTAATTTCTCCAGAGAACATAAAGAGGATCCCACTCATGGGCCATACTCACCCACACGTATTCATCCTCTTTCCTCACCCAACTTGTAGAGCTTCTTTGGGTTCCCACTGAACTGCCACCCTCTCTGCATCTAGACTGCCCCGCTCTGGGGCTTCCTGTCCTTTTGCCCTCACCCTTGAGCCCCAGCCCTTTGTTATCTGTACCACTTTATTGTCTGGGTAGGTCCTCGCTTCTTCTATCTCATGTCTCAGATCTTGTTACTTCTCATTTTCTCAATTCTGCATCTTCAATTCTCCTAGGGTCGCTGGCAAGGACAAAACTCTGCTAAAAGCAGAAGTGATGAAATGATATCCCACAGGCCACAACTCCCACTTTTCTTGCAATTTTATTTGGTTTTTCTTTTTGTTTCTCTCTCTCTTTCTCTCTTTTTTTTTTTTTTTTTTTGGCAGAACTGGGGATCAAACTCTGGCCTTAGGTAAGTGCTTATTCTACTGAGCCATCTCCCTAGCCCCTTTTAAATTTTTTTCTTGAAATTTTGATGCAGCATTAGTATAGTCTTCTTTTCTACCTCTCCTCTCCTCTCCTCTCTTTTCCTCCCCTCCCCTCCCTCCTCTTCCTCTTCCTCCTCTTCCTCTCTCTCTCTCTCTCTCTCTCTCTCT
>NW_004524811.1:2860666-2884214 GCF_000260255.1 Octodon degus
TCTCTCTCTCTCTCTCTCTCTCTCTCTCTCTCTCTCTCTTTCTCTCTCTCTCTCTGCCAGGGTCTCATTATGCAGCCCTTACTAGGCAGTTCTCAGGAGTGGGAGCCCAACCTTGGAACCTTGGGCACTATTGGACCAACACTGGGGTGTGAATGGTTCCACCCTAGGGCCATGGACCACCCGAGAGTGACTCAGCACAAAAAATGTATATAAGGTATATCAACTTCCCATGATACATGCAATCTTTATGCACTCTATACATGTAGTAAGAAAAAAATAATTTAAAATTTAAAAGAAAATTTTCATCTAATGAACAACAGGAACCAACCTCCCCCTAAAAAAAGTCTAAATTTCTATATCTTTTTAAAAATGAATCAAAAGATCTGGCATGTGGGCCTCATTTCCCCATGATAGAAATCAGCTAGAGTCTCACAGCAGTTCCCCTCTTATAGGCCACACTGCAGTTCTCTACGATCCCCACTCTGTGAACTTGCTTTCCAAAGGTAACTCAACTTACCTTTTTGCTCCTACAGATATTTGAATTTGCAGCCTCTGATATAAATGGCACATTAGGAAGCACTGTAAAGATCTGTGAAGTTAAGCATATCCTCTCTAAGGATGGACAGTGGAAAAGGAAAGCACAGGAAGGGACACTCACACATTGTAGACCCTCTCTTGCCATAAAATGAAGATAGGTGGAGAAATGCAGAGAAGAAAGGAAAGCAGTGGGAGTAGGGTTTTGGGTGCAGGAGAAGAATACGCTGAGGAAACTAGCTGTAGGAAGAATGCTGCTGTGCTTTTCCCCTTCCGTGAACTCGCGCTTGGCCATGCTAGTAATGTATCCCTCTCTCCTACTGTCAATGCCACTCACGCTCTGAATCTTAAAGTCTTCATTCTTGGTCAACCAACCAACTCCTTTGGATTCCAGAGGATGAAATATAATGTTCATGTTTTAGAATTAAACTGTATTTGATTTCACCTTACACATATGGGGGAGATGCTTTCAAAAGGAATCATATAATAGCATATTTCAGAAAGAATATTTACCTTGAAATGTTTGCTTAGGGGCCAGGGAGAGAGCTCAGCAGCATAAGCACCTACCTGGCAAGCATGAAGTCCCGAGTTTGATTCCCAAACAAAACAAAACCCTTTGCTTATACTTTTATTTCTCTTACTTTCATATGCAGCTAGATTTGCTTAGCTGCACCTGAATGATCAAACAGATGGATTGAAAATTCTTTTTCTAGCCAGGCATGGTGGTGCACGCCTATAATCCCCACACTCGGGAGGCTGAGGCAAGAGCATCATCGCTAATTCAAGACCAGCCAGTGCTACAAAGTGAGCTCAAGATTAGCCTGAACTGCACAGTAAGAACCTGTCTCAAAAGAAAAAGACACAAAATTTTTTTCTAAATTTTCTCACAAATTTACTGGAGGTTACCATTGAGAAAACTTTATTTCAAGTTTCTATCTATCTTTGTGTTGCATCTGCATCTCTATCTGAATCAGAGTTTCAGCTTGGGTTTCAGTTTGAGTATTTCTCAATAACTCTAATACTTCATTGTAATTGTAGTAATTGAAAACAGAGTAACAAAATTTTAAGCTGGCTCGAGCTGAAGCAAACTATGACCAAGTTAGAGGAGGATAGGGATCAGATGAAATGCTGGATGGTGGGGGAATGCCATCTTAACATGGCTCTTCCCACTGGAAAGAATTCAGAGATTTCAATATTTACAGGAATATATCACATTTTTGCTTTTCTAGGAAGATCCAAGGGTTTGTACATTGCTTAGAAGAGGAGAGAAGTTGAGAGTAGAGAAATGCTGTGTTTCATCTCTGTTGCATGCCCTTAAAAGAGAGAATTCATAAATGACACATTTGGGTTACTTTACAATTCTGTTTTAGCTTCAACTTCTTGGCATTTTGTTCTTTCTTGTAGCATTTGGTAACCATGGACATGCATGGTAGTCTTGTACAGCAGAATGTTTTAAAAACTGATTCCTCAGAATAAAATGCTATAGCATTGGGAATATCAGTTAATTTAAAGGTACACATACCACAGGATCTCCTCTGTAGATCTGCAACCTAGAAAAACTCTTGTATATGTGCACAAGGATGTGATTGCAGCATTGCTGGTCATGCTGCGTAGTAATAGTAGTATGGGTAAATTCATTATGGTCTATTCATTGACTAGAATGACCATAATAAAAACATTCCCCACTCCTATTCATTGCCCCCTTCTCAGCATGGTGTCTGCTTTATCAATCACTGCTGCCTCTACCTGATCTCAATGTCATTATCTGTCTCCTGGACAAAGCAATTACATGGCCTCTCAGTTGTGTGTTTCTTATGTGGAGACTGGGTTTCACAGTGTAGTAAAGGCTGGAAGCACCCATGATGACCCTCCTGGGTGCGGAGGTTAAAGGTGTGCATCATCATACCAGCTCCACTCATGTTTTCATTTTCCTTACTCTGTCTTCCACATGACTGCAAAACTCAGCTTCTTCACTGTACATGTGGGCTTATCATTCAAACACTTAAAACTCTTCAATCGCTTCCCACTGTACATAGAATAAATCCATAATCTTTACTTGGTCTGTGAGCCCTTGACTAGTCTGATCCCTACCTAAAGTCTTCCCTGTACCAGTTGGTATTGTCACTTTTACATTGGACATTGCTTAGAAGGGAAGAGAAGTTGAATCAATGCTTGTTTTTCTCTCAATTTAACAATTTCCTGAACTCTTTCCACTTCAAGCATTTCCTATCCTTGGCACTTGCAGTTTCTTTGATCTGCACCAAACTTTCACCCATATTTTAGCTTTAAAATGCCTAACTGAAAGTTACTTTTCCTTACTTTAAGATTGTTTGCGTGTGTGCGCGCGCGCGTGCGCGCGTGGTGCTGGGGATCAAATCGAGGACCTTGTGTGTGTTAGGCAAGTGCCACTGAGCTCCACCCCAGGCTGCCTTCCCTGCCTTTAACCTTCACCTCCCCACTCCTCCTGTTCTTCCTCCTCCTTCTTTTTTGATACTTCTACAATTTGCAACTACTGTGTATTGATTTCCTGAGTATTTAGACTGTTTCCTTAAAAAAATCAAGACTCACTGAAGAGCTCCATCTCCTACTGGCTGCATCATCCAATGTAACATCTGGACTGCTGCAGCCACTCAGCCAACACTGTTTGAATGAAAGCACTTAGAAAATTACTTATTTCCCCTAAGTAACACGAATTGTGTTCTTGTTTCTATCAGGGCTATTATGATTGCAAGTAGCAGAAGGTCACAAAGCCTACATACAAGGGAGGCTTTTGTGCAAGACACGTGGTTCTCTCCAGAAGCTGAAGGGCAAAGGTACTAGTGTGTCTGAGGCCAAAGTTCAAAACCAGAATTAGAGTAAGGAGGAGATTTAAGAATTTTACCTTGCATGCAGTTAACAGGTTAGCCTGCCCTAGCTTTGGATGTTGTGGCAGAAAACACAAGATTCCTGAATTAAGACAAAGGCCTATAAGTCACTTGCAGCAATATTAATGAGAGTATCAGTGTCTGCAATGGTTCCAAGCTTCAGTTCTCAGAGGGTAACTATGTGAGAGCCATGGGAGCCTTACATAGCCAAGGTATTGGGTTACAGGTGAGAAACCTGCACCTCGAGGCCCTGGTCTTTTATACTAGTCTGTGAGGGTACCTGATCTGTGCCCTGGAGGGAGAGCTCACCTTCCTACTAAATGGTAAGCCAACCTCCTTTCTGCTGTAGTGGGAGACATTATCTCTATTTCAAGACTGTCTATCATTACAAACATCAATTCAGAACAAGGACAGCCAGTGCCTCACAAGAACCCTGTGGAGCAAAGTTTCCCCACAAGGAAGTATGTACAAAGGACAGGAACCACGCTGACAACTGTTGCTATCCACAAGTCCAGCTCTTGAGAGAGTATTTCAAAAGAAATACTGTTTTATTTTATTTTATTTGTCTTTCTGAGACAAAACCATGCAGTTCAGGCTAGCCTTGAGCTCACCTTGTATCCCAGGCTGGTCTCCAACTCGCAAGGATCCTCCTGCTTCAGCCTGCCAAATGCTGGGATCACAGGCATGCACCACCTACCCCAGCTGTAGCACTCTTATCTCCTTGAGACAGGGTTTCATTGTGCAGCTCAGGCTGACCTTCAGCTCACTTTTTGGCCCACACTGGCCTCAAACTTGCAGCAATCCTCCTGCCGCAGCCTTCTGAGTGCCTGGATTACAGGTGTGTGCCACCACGTCCAACAAGTTTAGCACTTTTTACAAATGCATTCAGAGAACATTTGTTAATTTGTATGTTATACAATCTTCACCATTGGAGCAGTTTTTCTTGAGAAAATCATTGCTATCTCTTTCTAAAGGGTAATTTCTAAAATAGCAAAAATGTATTTTCATATTAATCACTATGGAGAACAACTTAAATTCTTAGCAATAAATTTGAAATCATTGTTAAAAATATCTTTTCATCTTTTAATTTTTTTGTTTCTGCTTTTTATTATTTCTGCAATAATATATTGTGGTAAAGGAGCCAGGAACTACTGTTTGATATTTTCCCTGCTTCAGTTTAAAGTATTTTGATTCTGTATGAATAAAAGCTAAACATGGAATACATCTAGCTACTTTTAAATTATTCTAAAACAGTATTAATGATGCTATATGCATGGATAACTCCTCCGTAACCACTTCAGATAATTTTTTATTGTAATAATATCTACCCAGAAATTTGAAATTCTTGCTAGCAGAACTCTTTGGACGATGAAGTCATGTAGGCTGAGAGGATAAATCAGTGGTTAAGTCTCGCTGCTACCAGGGTAATCGCATTCTGTTTCTGTCTGACTCAGTATTACAGAATGGTAGTTTCTACACAGTGATTTGTTTATTGCTTCTTCTACTACATTTGCTGTCATGTTGTTTGTCTTAGATCACAAACCATAAAATATTTGGCTTAAATCATTTTAATTCACTTTATGGAGAATTGAGCATAGCAATTAACACCTGCTCAATTAAGAAAATAGCGCCAGGTATGGTAGCACATGCCAATAGGCCCAGCATTTGGGAGCTTGATGCAGGAGGATCCTTGTGAGTTTGAGACAAGACTAGATTTCAAAGTGAGCTCAGGGCCAGTCTGAGCTGCATAGTGAGACTCTGTCTCAAAAAGATTTAAAAAAAAAATTAAGAAAATGGTTCTCAAATCAATTACAGAATCAGGATTTCAGATCTCAGTAAAGGATAAGTATTTAGAATTCTTTCTTCAAATCAATGTTAATACTTCTTTGATTTTTCTGTTCCTGAAATTTATTTTATTTTTGTATTTAGGATAGTGTCTACAGGGTCTCATTACATAGATCAGACTCCTAGTTCCTAGTGATCCTGCTGTTTTCAGCCTCCCAAATGCTGGGATTACAGGTGCACACCACCACGCTCAGTCTCAATCACCCTCTCAGCACACCTCACAGGCAGGGCCGGCACGGCCCACAGAGGATCAAACCCTGGCCGCTGTGCTCTGCCTAAGCAGGCATTTTAGTCCACTGAGCTATCAGGCTGGCCCTCTTTCTGACATTTAAGACAGACTATTTCTGCTTTTTTCTCATATCATCCATTTCTAATCTAAGAGAAGAAGCACAAGCTATGTTAGCCATACTTAGCAATGGAGGTCATCTATAATAGTGTCTCTAAATAGAACAAGTCACATTATGGTTTTCATGTGAGAAAATATGTTCAAACAAAAAAATATTCATTAACTACGTGCGAGGCACTATCTAATGAGAAAAGTAGAAAGGCAATCTCACAACATCATATTCTCTACAGTGCTCATTCAGAATAAAGAGATTAATTTGCCATCATTATTGTAAAACAAATATAGAACTGTACATTACTGGCACATGATGAAATATGTACAGAAGATGAGACTAATCATTTAGAAACAAACATGCAGCAATTTACTGCCTGATAAATCGAATAATAATCCTGTAAAAAGATGGACATGATGCCAATAAAATGTAACAAGAGCAAAGCAAAATAAAATCTAATGATAAAACGTCTAGATTTCTACTTCATATTTCTATTTTGAGGTTTTTTTTCAAAGAATTTCCTTCCAGTGTTAATAAAATATTTTATTATTTTAATGAAACATTTACCTATAGGTTAAAAACAAAAATAAGAAGACTAGTACTTATCAAGTGTTTAGAAATACTGTTTCACTGTGGTTAAGTCACTGCAGTTGTCTATTATTAGTAGTCTTAAGTGATTACTGAAAATCGTAGCAGTGTGGTAGGATTGCTGGTATTTATTATATGTGCTAGATTTATGGGCTGTTGTGTATTTATTGACTGATATATTTGAGCTGCCTCATGAAGTTGACGTACTAACGGTTGCCTCTGCTCACACTGAAACACTATAGGAATCTGCTCATCACTAAGTGGATTAATATTAGTTAGTCTAATAATATATTGAGTCTAATATTATGTCACCAAGAATCTGCACATGGGACATGGAGTGACTTAGTGATTAGGTCACAGAGGCACATCAGCTGAAATGTCAACAGTTGCTACAGCTCCAGCCTGTAAGTCACATGCAAGCTGATGTTGGGAAGGTAACAGAGTCATGAGTATGCAGAGGTTTCGAGATATAACATGGAAAAATAGAGCAAAAGGCAAACATACAAGCAGCAGAGAGAGGGATCCTGTTGGAATGTGAACCAGGTCCTGAGAGTAGGCTTGGAGTCCTGCTTTGTCCTTTTACCTCATGAGGCCCTTGGGAATCTTCCCTTCATCTCTCTGACTTCACCTCCTGAGTTCACTCTCTCAGTCATCCCAGGTTAGCCACAGTGACCTTGCTTTTCCTTACAGGCAGGTACATTAACCACTCAAGGTCTTTGTACTTGCTCTTGCACTTGGTCTGCCCTTCCCTACTTTCTTCTGTAGCTTGCTTCAAACCTTTGTTCAAGTAGAACGTGGGGGAACAATTCAATGGTACCATACTACCTCAGTATGCATGAGGTCCTGGGTCACCCTAGCACAACCTTTGCTCAAGGGCAGAGGCCTTTCTGAGGACCCATTTATGATTGAAATTGTGCTGCCTTTTATACTCCATATGTCTCTTCTTGATTTATTTTATTGTATAGTTTTATTTCTGTGTCTTTCATAATGTTCCTTTCCAATTTGGTTACCGCATACATAGATATGTGATCCCTTCCTGCTTTTCCTACTTCTTATATCAAAGGTAGCACATATAGACACTATCCTGAACCAGTTATACTGGAGATCTACAGCAGTCTTCTTTCCTTTTCTTTCTATGTCCTCCATCATATGATACGAGTGTATCATAGTTTCTCCAACTGGTAGCTTTATACTGATAATGTTTAGGGTGCTCTTAGTCCTTTGCTATTACCAGTAAATAAGAAATAACTTGTGTATAGAACCTTTCCTGTTTTTGACAGATTGCTTTTGAAATTGAGATGATTTAAGAGGTTTTTCTATTCATTATAGCCAAGTCATGATTATGATACACTCCACTCTCTGTAGGCTCATTTAAAATCACACTTTGGGAAAAACTTTTATTCCAGGCACAAGAATTTTTTTTTTTTTTTTTTGTATTTCAGGGTCTCACCACTAGATCAGACTCACAGTAATCTGCCTGTTTACAGCCTCCCAAGAGCTGGGATTACAGGTGCACACCACCACACCCAGTCTCGATTACTGTCTCAGTGTGCCCCAGAGGTGGGGCCGGCACAGCAGGCCCAGGGATCGAACCCTCAGCCCCTGCACCTGCTTGCAGGTGCTTTAATCTGCTGAGCTATTTGGCCAAAGACACAAGAAATTGATGTCTAAATAAATAAATAAATAAATAGAATTGTTATCTCTCTCCCTAATATCCATCCCACCAAAAATATTGTACTTTTCTTATATCACTTACATGGCATTTTTCACAAGTTGATTTGTATTCTGTGTATCATCACATCTTCTTAGATGGACAAGAAATTTCTTCAGAGTAAGTAATCTTCAGTCTATAACAAACATCTTCCCTCCACTCAGTCAAAAGATTAAAAAAATTACCAGGAGTGGTGACTAATGCCTCTAATCCCAGTACTTCGGAGGCTGAGACAAGAAGATTGCCATGGGTTGGAGGCCATGTAGAAGTCTTAATGACCTTTATCTGGCCCCCAAAGTATATCTAACTTGAAATAGTAACATGACTGAGTGAATAAAATAAAACAGGTTAATCCAGCAGTTTTATCCAATGCCCCAATAAAAATGTGTGCCTAGCGTAATGCCGCAGACACCACACCAGAATGAATCCCAAGTGAGCTAAAGAAATAGATATAAGAGTTATAAAAAGCTACACAACATGAATTAAGGTTTGTTATTTGTTTACAGTTCAATGAAAGGACTGTCTGAACCATCTGCCTTTACTGATTCATGCCAGTACCTCACTGCATTGATCCAATAAAAGCAAGACAGGAACTGTCCAGCACATCATTTTGGATCTTCTCAAGTAGCTCCTATCCATATTTTCTCATGGTATCAACCCTAGCTGGGGGCCCTTCAAGTGACAAATATTATTGGTCAAATCTAAGGTCCCACAGTCAAGGCCATTGGTATAGCCATGGGGAAGATCTGGCAGCTGTACCTCTGTGTTCAGGAAGAATATCAATTACTTCACAGAGATGACAGCCTTTGTTAGCCTTTTTAAAGACAGGGCTTCGCTATGTAGTCCATAGGTTGGCTGGCCTCCAACCCATGGCAATCTTCTTCTCTCAGCCTCCGAAGTACTGGGATTAGAGGCATTAGTCACCACTCCTGGTAATTTTTTTAATCTTTTGATTGAGTGGAGGGAAGACGTTTGTTATGGACTGAAGACTACACATACTTGGAGGAGACCTTGTACAACATGATGATACAGCTCTGACTGTATCAGAGGTGGAGAAATAGAAAGACATCTCTTTACAGTTAACACCATAATCTGCCTTCTGGTTTATGGACAGCAATATTTTCTTTGAGAGCTGTCTACAAATGACATCACATCAAGATTTAGTTCCAAGGGCCAGGCATGGTGGTATACATCTGTAATGCCAGCACTCAGGAGGCTGGCGCAGGAGGATTCTTGCGAGTTGGAAACCAGCCTGGGCTACAAAGTGAGCTCAAGGCCAGCCTGAGCTACATAGCGAGACCCTGTCTCAAAAAGACAGAGACAGAGAGAGAGAAAGATCAATAGATAGATAGATAGATAGACAGACAGACAGACAGACAGACAGACAGACAGACAGACAGAGACAGACACACAGAGAGACAGACACAGAGAAACAGAGAGATTTGGATCTAATAGGAAACATTTCAGAGGATTCTTAAGCAAAACTGCTGATAGCTGCATCAGACTCAAGGTTAACTAAATGGCTAAACCTCTTGATCAACTGACCAACCTGGGCTGCAAAAACAGGCTGCAGAAAAAGCTTGAAGTATTTGGTAGTACAGATGAAAAACAATTCTCTGGTAGGCAAGTATGCACCCTCAGAGCAGGTCTGTTTGAAGCCTGAGCCATTTTAGGTGCCCCATGTGAGGTAAACTATACAGATAAGAGGGGAACCACCTGTGCCAGACCTGACTGTGCGAGTTTTCTCTGCCCTGCCCAACACCTTAACCTTATTTCCCTAAAGAGCAGTTGTGAGATGAAGACTATTTGGTTTCCAGGAGTGAGGGCAGGAATGGAATCTGTTTACACAACAGTAGGCTCAGCATCAGGGAGTTTTGCAGGTTGGGCCCTAGTCCAGTAGATCTGGTTTCCAATTTGTCCCACAGCTAGAAACAATGAGCCAGGCAATAACATCTCTGATGCTTAAATGCACCTGTCCTTTCCACACACCCTGCTATGACTCAGCTTGGTATTCAGCAAGAATTGGTCTCCTCAGTAGTAAAGAACCCATGCTTCTTGCTCTCATATTTCCCTGGTGCTATGCTTTCACTTTTGATAGCTGCTGCTTCTTTATTTTCTGGATCCATTCCAATTTTCATTCCGTCATATTAGCCTAGGACTTCTGACACTAAGTTGGGGCTTTTTGCTTTGTTGTGCTGATTCCATTGCCTTGAGTAAGACTCTTTCCACTAACTTCTGTCCCATCAAACCCATCCAGGCTGGACTAGTTCACCAGCCTTTCCAATGAGAAGCTCAGATGTCAAAACTCATTTTACCCAACTGCTGACAGATAGGTCTTCCAGTCTTCTATCTTGCAAGTACTTGGAGTGCTGCCAAAGTAAATGACCTTCTAGTGAGTCTTTTGAGTAAGAGAAGAATTAAACCTCCCTCTAAAGGCCTAATTGTTTCAACATACTGGTTTCTAGAGGTATTGAGACATAAAAGTTGGAAAAACTACTCTCCCAGCAAGAAGACTGAATTGTTGGGTATCAAAAAGATACTGACACTTAAGTTCTCCACAGTGTCCCCCTCCAGCCCCACCCCAGATATTAGCTCAGATATCAATACTGCTAAGTAAACAAATGGTGAGCTCATCATGGTCATTATCCATAGGGGATTATGAATACAAATTCTGAAGTCAGATCAGCTGGGTTCCAATCCTACCTCTTTCTGCTATGGTTTCTTATTTCATCTTTATTTAATCTCCTGGTATCTCCATTTCTTCATGTGTAAAATGGACATGATGATAAGCAGCTACTTCCAAGCTGCTTAGCATCATGTGGATTTTTAAAAGTGATCAATAATTGCTAGTTATTATTATTATTATTATTATTATTATTACTGGGTCAATATAGAAAGACTTGGGTATTTACAGAATTAAACTTCCAGAGCCCACATGAATTTGCCTACATAACAAGAATAATGAACATAAAGAATCTTTCTGCAGAATCTTTTTAAGGACAAGTTTACCTCTGCTTTGATTATGGGCTTCTCACACCTCTATCAATATATTATGATGCCCCAAATGTAGTGGCCCACTCTGGTTAGCAGGCCTCCAGGAGGAAGTCATGCCTGCCACCACGGTCAATTTTGACTAATGCAAACTGGAGAAGTTTTCAATCCGAAGTTGAGCCCTTGTATGAAGCCCTTGGCTCAAATATTAATTCTTCTCGGGAAAAATTGTCATTTCTTAGTAATTTTTAGGACTTTAGGACTCCTAAATGCCTTTATGCCACTAAGTAATAGTTTTTGCTCTAAATACTTTCAGTAACATGTAATATTTTCCACTTTCTCAAGAGTTTCATTAAGAGCGAACATGCAAGTAGAAGCATGTTACAGAAAAGGCCACACCTGTTAAGAAAAGAAACAATTATATCATCAACCAAGCATGCTTATCATAAGAGAGGACACCTGAAAAGCTGGCTGGGCTCACTCTGATATATAGCTTGGATACGTACTAGCTTTATTCCTTGTATCTGCCTAGGAGACACATTAAGAGTGACTTTTAAAATCTGTGCTTACATTTCTGAGTCACCCGAGAAGACAAAGTGTTGTAATTCATCTGAAAGAGGAAGATCCTTGTGGACTGCAGAAAAGAATGAAATACTTTTCATCCAGTGAGAATCTGAGACTATTTTCTCAGCACTTTGTAAGAGTGTTGGCACTCAGGAGGTGGAGACGACCTAGTTTGGAGGATGATAGATGCAGCATGGCATGTTGCTCTTTTGGAAGAGGAAAACGTAACTTAAAGCACTAACCATTTAAAATGCCTGGGAATTTCCACTTTCACAATCCAATAGATTTGATCTAAAGTACTATTTTAGGAGACTTCATTTGGCCTAATCCATTCTTTTTGCAATTACTAGACACCTGCTATATACTAGGTGCTGTCCTGGGGCATGGAGATACAGCAGTGAGCCCTGCTGTTGTGCAATTCACATTCTACCTGAGGCGACAGGTGACAAGCAAAAAAGAAAAACATCTATGAAAAAGGATAAGAAAGTGGACATGACAGGGATGTTATTTTATGAAGATAGTAATCTTAAGGACGATAAACCTAGGAGATACTTGAGCAGTAATTCCTGTGGCAGCGTGGAGCAATAACCAATCCACAGAACAGCAAGGGCAAAGTTCCTGCAGTAGGAAGCTGCTTGGTTTGTTTGAAGAACATCAGGAAAGCCAGCGTGGAAGTATAGAGTGAGGGAGTAGAAAACTTGGAGCTAATGACGTCTGCACTTGCAGAAGTTACCACATGTCCAGAGCTGTACAGCTAATGAAAGGACTGTAGATGTTCGCAAGCAACTTCTGGGAAGGCTTTTGAGCAGGGTAGCAACCTAAAGTTCCTTATACAAAGTATCATCTGGTTGCTCTATCCACAGGAGGGGAAGAGACTATTAAGAGTACCACAGTGATCTACACAAGAGAAGATGGCAGCTTGAACTACAGTGATAGCAGTAGAGGTGCTGTGAAGTATTTCTGACGTATTTTGAATGTGCAGCCAACATGGCCTACTCAAGGAATGGATTTGGTGAAGGAAAGGGGCACAGCTGGGCACACATATAATCATAGCAGTCAGGAGGTTGAGGCAGGAAGATCACTTCAAGTTCAAGGCCAGCCTGAAATATATAGCAAGACTCTTGTCTCAAGAAGAAAGAAAAGGATAAGGATTATCCCAAGTATTTTAGCCTGAGAATCTCAAAGCAAAGGGCTGTCATTTACCAAATTATGTGCTATAGGGAAAGCATATTTAAAGGCATGTAGGAGCAGTATGTATGTGTCTGTGTGAGTTGCAAATTCAAATTTAACCTTAAGGAGTATGTAAGATATCTAAGAGCCTACAATATAGTAGACATTCAATGTTCACTGTGTAAAAAATTAATGACATAGAGAAAGGCAACTGGATAAAAAAAAATCCAAGTTTTTGTTTGCATATTTGCATTTATGTTTTGTAACCATGATGATGAGCTAGATTATTTATTTTTTTTACTTTTTGGAACTGGATGAAATATCAATCATTCAGTTCATGTATGCTGCAAAATGGTAAGAGTCAGACATAAGGGACTAGAAATCAAGGTCAAACACATTTATGGTGCAGCTAATATCTGCCATCAGGCTTTCTGATCCACAGTTCATTGTTCTGCATTACACCACTTCTTGAGTTATAAAATTTAATTTAATTTAATTTATTTATTGTATTTTGAGGAACGATCTACCAGGTGTTCATGGTCTCACTACTAGATTGGACTTGTAGTGATCTGCCTGTTTACAGCCTCTCAAGCGCTGGGATTGCAGGTGTGTGCCACCACGCCCTGTCTCAATGGCCATCTCAGTGTGCCCCGGGGGTGGGGCCGGCAACACAAGCAGGTATCTAACCTGGGAGCTGTGCTCTGCCTAAGTCCGCTGAGCTATCTGGCCAGCCCTTGAAAGGTTTTTCTTATAAAAACTAGGTAGTTGGAATTCATATCTCATGCCATAAAGTGCAAGTGAAAACTGATATATGTGAAGTAGTTATGTTGTTCAATCTTCTAGGCAACAGGTTCAGATATGTTAGAAATGACATTTGGATGTTCACTGTATTGATAATACATAGTACCTCACAATTATTGCAGGTTAGCAAAACAAAGATCCTTTAACTGGGTCTGCATAGCTAGAAAAATACTAGATGGCAAATTTTAATATACTACAGTGTTTTTTTCCCCCCTGTATTTTAGAAAAGTGTCTTCAGGGTGTTCAGGTTCTCCCTATTAGATTGGACTCATAGTGATTCTCCTGTTTACAGCCTCCCAAGTGCTGGGATTACAGGCGTGAGCCACCATGCCCAGTCTCACCCAGGGGTGGGCCAGCACTGCAGGCCCAGGAAACAAGCCCTAGCCCCAGCTTCTGCTTGCAGGCGCTTTAATCTGCTGAGCTATTTGGCTGGCCTGCTACAGTGTTTTTTTTCTATGAATAAATATCTGGTCTTTAACCAATCAAAACTTATATTCTCTTCAATTTTCAACAAACCAGGTACTATAATGTCTATTGTAGCAGACCTAGCAAGCAAGCATGGTTTCTTTCGACGAACAAAAATAAAAAGTTCCTAGAAAAACATTCTTTTTTTTTTTTTAAAAAGATGCAAACATTTATAGAGAACAACTGATCAGATAATACCAGAATAAACAGAATAGCCCTTTGTACAACTGTTAGGAAGAATTTTCCTGGATAAACATAGTTTTTAAGAAAAGGAATCAGATTTGGTAGACTGGATATTCTATATGAGGAAAATACAGCGCAGAGAAAGGTAAAAGTCGAAGTTAATAGATCTGCCCCAAGAGCCCACACCCAGGTGTAACAGGACTGGCTCCCTGTCAGGTAAGGGCGGAGGCAGCAATTGGAGAAATGCTGGAAACCTAAAGCAGGGAGTTCACGACCGATTCCTGAGGCGCAGGAGAACATGACAGAAATAAAACATCTGAGCTTGGTTTTGCTGCCACCAGTATGCATTAAAAAAAGGGCAACACGAAGACTTCCATTCAATATACCTCTCTACATCGTACGTTATCTATGAACAACTTTTGAAACAGTGAAGACCCACTACGAAAAAGGTTTACCGCAGAAAGTGATCCAAAGAGCAGTATGCTCATCAGTTAAGGCTGAAAGGCAAAGAGACAACCGGATTTTTACGACCGGCTTCCGTGCCACTGTGCGGTAAACTTCAAGTCAGAAAAACTGTGTTTTAACCGATGAGCTAATGCCCTGAATGTGCTTAGCACAGTGTCTGGCCAGTAGTAAGCAAATTATGGTTATTATTTTGATCGTAGACTGAGAAGTTAACCACTGAGGACATTAACCGTTTGGGTTCGGATTCATGTTGAGGGGAAGAAAAGAATCTCTGGGGCTCTGCCAGGGTTAACAATCTCCGATTTCAAGAGAACACCAACTAAGCACAGGACTTATTGAGGAGTAAGAGCGCCCACCCGCACCCTGGCCCGAGTGGGGGCAGGGCAGGTCCGCGAAAGGCGACAGCCTCGTTTGGGGCTGGAGAACACGCGACACACCCGTCGTTTAACACCTACCCGCGGCGCCCAGCCGAGTCGGGTTGAACCCCCGCCCATATAAAACCTGGCGGGGGGAGGAGGCGAGAGCGGCTCTCCCGGCCCCGCCTCCGCGCCAGCACCGCCCCTTCCGGCCCAGGCCCCGCCCCGCCCCGCGCTCGCGGCCCGACCCCGCCCACACCCCCGCAGCCTGCTAGACTTTGGGTCCTCTCAGCGCCCACGGGCGGCCGCATCCACCCGACGCGCTGAGGTCACCGACGGGGCCGAACCGCGGGGGGCGGAGGGACGGAGGGAAGATGGCGGCAGCGGCCGGATGTTGGCGCCGCCTCCCCCAATCCCGGAGCCGGCGCAGATGAGGCGGCTCGGCTGGGGCCAGCGGCGCGTTGGAACCCGAGCTGGGGGGACCCTGGTGGCGGGGCCTGGCCCTGCTCTATGACGGCGCCTCGGCTGGAGTGAGCGTTGGCGGCGGCGGCGGCTCCTCTTTCGTCCGGCTCTTTCGCTGTCGCTGTGAGTCCGAGCCGGCGGCGGGCGGCGGGGCCGGGATGGAGGACGTTAACTCCAACGTGAACGCGGACCAGGAGGTGCGGAAGCTGCAGGAGCTGGTGAAGAAGCTGGAGAAGCAGAACGAGCAGTTGAGGAGCCGCTCGGGGGCCGTGCAGGGCGCGGGCTCCCTCGGGCCCGGCAGCCCGGGGCGGGCCGTGTCCACCCCGTCCTCGGGCGCGGCGTCCCCGCGCGGCTTCCCCTTGGGCCTCTGCGCCAAGGCGGGCGGCGGGGCCGGGTCGGGCCCGAGGCGCACGGGCGGCGAGGAGCTGCGGGACGCCACCTCCTTGCTGGCGGCGGGCGAGGGCGGCCTGCTGGACGAGGTGGAGCCACTGCGTCCCGACGAGCTGGAGCGCCTGTCCGGCTGGGAGGAGGAGGAGGAGAGCTGGTGAGCGCGGGCCAGGCCGGGCGGGTCGGGAGCGGGGCGCCCCGCCGGGGTCCCCGGGAAGGGCGGCGGGCTTTTGTGTAGCACGATCGGCTCTGGCGGGGACTGGCGAGTTTCGCGCTTTGACCACGGGAAGGTCAGATGGAACTGGGGAGTTGTTTGCGGAAGGATAAGGGGGTGTAGCTAGTTCTCGTCGGGGTCGGGGACTGTCGGGTTGCGGTACTAGCTTAGGATCTGTGAATTGGCACAGCTTGAGAAGGTCTTCAAGCACGGAGGAGTCAAGAGATGGAAAACTGCCTCGCAGGCAGTGATCGTGCTTTGTGTGAAGTACTAGCTTTCGAATGATGGCTTGGGCATTTTGGATGTCGGGAGGGGTCTGCTTGATGAGGTGCCACCGGGTGCGGGGTGGGGGTGGGGACATTCAAGAGTTGTCGGTGCAGCGGTCAGTGTTTCGGACCAGAATGGTACGGGTGTATTTCTGCTGAGGATGGAGAGGCTGTGTGAATCCGCTCTCCTCTTTGGGTAGAGGGGTAAAGCTTGCTTTGTGTGAAGAGGGCAGAGAATGCTGGGGCTTTGTGTGAAGAGTCATGAACCCTGGTTCTTTTTTTTTTTTAAACATGAATTGGACCTGGTGTTTTTCGGAGCTTTGGAGCTACAGTTATCAAAAACATCTTTCATTTTCCCTGTCATCCTTTGGGGAGGGTATTAAAAAACCTAAACCAAAACTGTACTGAAGTAAACTACTTTTTGATGAAATTGTGACCCGTATCTTAATACAACACACATAAATAGGGACATACACTTTTTCTCTTTTATTTTGTTGAGACTTAGTAAAGATGTCTGCATGAAATTCTCATTCTCTTATCCTATTTAAAGTTTTAACATTAGCTAAAACGTTTCTATTTATTGGAACAAGCTTTTAATTTAGTGAAATGGAAATTCTTTATAGATTGCTATTAGAGGGCTGGAATTTAGAAGTTCTGAGCTTTTGCTTCTATTCACTTGCCACTCATTTTAAGTTTCACTGTTTGCTTTGATTTGATGGAGAAATTTATAGTTATTACCTCTATAAAGTTGTAAATGTTGAGATCATCTGTATATACTTTTAGCAGGGAGAGTGGCATATAATACATTCTCCAAAACTGGCTGCTGTTACTTGTAAGCCTAGTTGTTTAAGTCTAGATGTACTTAGCTCAAAAAAAAAAAAAAAAAAAAAAAAAAAAAGTGTTTAAAAGGGGGCGGGGGAGATGGCTCAGTAGGATAAGTGCTTGACTGGCAAACGCAAGGATCTGAGTTCAATCCCAGGTTACGCCAAAAAAAAAAGATGTACATAGCTCTTACACACTGTCAGGGGAGATACTTAAATGTATATGTGTGTTCACAAGGCAGTTGTGGTCATGTTAAGAACTTAAGTTTTATGCAGTTAAGTAGGGTAGGATGTATACGGTGAATTGCTGGAAGTGTGATAGAATTAACTAAAAGTACTGACATTGTTCAGAAACTGGAAAGAAAATAATGGCCCACAGTAGTTGGGACAAACTTTCAGAAGGCAGCTTTGGAGTCTGGGAGTGGGAATAAATGGGTAGAACATTTTATGCACTGACGACTACAAGAAGTATTTGTAACTCCGAGTTGAGAAGGTGTGAATGATGGCAGTACTGGTGAATATATGATGTCAGGCCTTTATTTTATGATGAAGTGATGCTAAGTATTATTAGAACTATGATAGTGACAGGTCTTCATATAAGTGTGCAATCACGTCCTCCCAAAGGAATTCTGGGTATGTGTGCACTTTAAAAGAACCCAGAATCATCCCATATCCACATGTGCCTCTTCCAAAGTGCTGATGGTAATGATACGCATAATAATAAAGACTAGCTGCGCTCATCAGCCCATTTTAGATTATGTATTATTAGCACACATTGACCTCACTTGAAGAAGCTGATTAAACCTTTGACTTCTTTAGTTTCTGAACATTGTATTTATTTAAGGTAAATCAAATCTTAGATACTATGCCAGGAGTTTCTTTTGACCAGATGGTTGCTGCCTACCACTTTAATCTGGCTTTATATGTGCACACAATAGATGTCCTATGCTTTTTCTGAAAATATTTATGTGAATTAAAAGTTGGGTAAATCATTTAAAGTTCTTTGGAGCGGGTAGATATCAGTGACACATTGCATAGATCGAGTTCTTTTTATATTTTAGGGAAGAGTCTACAGGGTGTTCAGGGTCTCACTACTAGATTGGATTTGTAGTGATCCACCTGTTTACAGCCTCCCAAGAGCTGGGATTACAGGTGCAGGCCACCACCCCCGGTCTCAGTGGCCATCTCAGCACACCCTGGGGGCAGAGCCGGCATGCAGGCCTGGTGATTGAACCTGTGGCCCCAGCACCTGCTTGCAGGTGCTTTAATCTGCTGAGCGATTTGGCCAGCTCGAGTTTTTTTCTTATGAAGATAAAAATCCTTCATGACTTACACTTTTACACCTCTTTTTTCAACCAGAGTAATAGTTTCCCCCAAAATGTGTGTACCACAAAAGTGCTAGTCCTGAAGTTTCCAGTAGATACCATGGGGAAAAAAACAAAATCTGCATTCTGGGGTCAGATAAGTGTGAGGGAAATGTTATAACAACAACAAAAACCAGATTTCTTTAATGCTGGACTTCTTGCAGATGCAGATGTATATACCAAACATAATAAATCTCTAAGGGTTATAGTCTGTATCTGAAACTTTTTTGTTTTGTTTTTGAGACAAGGACTGTGTGTGGCCTAGGCTAGCTTCCAACTTGCTGCAGTCCTCCTTTCTTAACCTTCTGGGTGCTGGGATGGTAAGTGTGTACCACCATGCCCAGGTGTTTCCTAAGCTTTATTGAGCTCTTGAGGAACTAGTTCTTTTTTTTTTTTTAACATTTATTTATTTATTTATTGTGTGTGTGTGTGTGTGGCCAGCTCAGCCCACCAGGGGGTGGGGCTGGCTGGCATGTGGTGCTGGGGGATTGAACCGAGGTCCCTGTGCTTTGCTAAGCTTGTTCTAAGTAGGTGCTTTAGACCACTGAGCCATCTCACCAGCCCCAGAGGAACTAGTTCTTACAGAATACTTTTAAGCAGTAGTCCTCTACAGCTCTGACTTTAGTGTCTGGGGTGGAGAGAAGGTTCATAAAATGAAAGTATTTTACATTATAACCTGGTATGCATATGTAGGAGTAACTGAAACAAGTTTCACAAAAGTCTGATACTATTGTTTTCTGTTGTGTTTCTTTAGGGAAAAATTTGCCAGTTACCACTCAGGAAGCTAATTTTGCACTCATTAATGTGTTGTAGCTCTCACTTTGAAAAACATTGTTCCAAAATCATTCAGCAAAATGTAGGGAAGGGAGCTGGCGTTTTGTGTGGGGTTATACCAAGCAGGCGATAAAGATTTTACTTTTAATTTTTATATATTTATAAGGTAGATTTCATTTCTTAGATAAAGAAACTTAATAGCTCTCCTGGAATTGAGTAGCACAGTAGGTGATGGGGCCACCTTGTGTGCTTTTTTAAAATTTTATTTTAAAGGAGAGAAAAAAAAAAAAAAACAGTGAAAACTGGTTACACAGACTATCAAAATAAGACAGGAAACTAACAATGGCTATTATATTGCATATTGTTTTCTTCAAAGTATTTGCTCAGATTACAAGGCATGCAAAATTGATCAAACAATGTAAGCAGTACTTTGTTCAGTGAACTAGTAGAAATTAGTAGCACAGTTATCTTAGCTATCACCTATCTATCTATCTATCTATCTATCTATCTATCTATCTCGGGGCGGGGGAGATTTCTCCTCTTTTCTCCTTCCATCCCAGTTCTTTCCTTTTGCATAATTTCTTTCACAATATCTGTTGTACCTTTTGGATCTACACCTTCTCCAGATGGTGGCCTCTTAATTATTTTTGCAGTGCTGGGCTCTCACACATAAAGATAAGTGTTAATATCATTATGCTGAGCTACATCCTCAGTTCATGAGTGACTCCTTGAAGTAATTGAAGACTATTGTCAAGTCCTTGTCGAACCCTTGTCTCCACACACTCTGAATATTCTTTTTCTCTGCAGCATAAATAATCCCAGTTTGCTTAATTTCTTTGCTAATGTAATTCAACCATCGTTATTTTAAATGAATTCTTGTTAACTTTTCTGGTTGCTAAGACAGAATACCCAATATCCAAACTTAAAGGAAGACAGGTTTACTTTGGCTTACTTTTTGTAGAGATTTCATTCCATAGTCATCTGGCTCCAAGGCAGGGTGGCAGGACAGAGGGGCATCGTAGAGGAGAACTACTCCATGGCAAAGCAGACAGGCAGCCCCCAGTGAAGTAGCAGGTAGCAAGTGACAGTGGCAGCCTTTTTCTGCCTCTTGCTCTATCCACACTAGCTGCCCTTAATGCAGATAGCACTCACAGCCCAGGCAGAACACTCTTAGCCCTTAGCATCACATCCTTAGTCCTAGCTTCACACATCCTCCATCCAGCCATGTCCTTAAAGTCCCATGTATGACTCCATAAGGCTTTGAGGGCTACATCTAACTACAAGCTGTAGCACACTTGTTCTCAATATGTCATCCCCCCTTAGGCC
Organism: Octodon degus; assembly: GCF_000260255.1. Taxonomy (NCBI): domain Eukaryota; kingdom Metazoa; phylum Chordata; class Mammalia; order Rodentia; family Octodontidae; genus Octodon; species Octodon degus. Next base: position 2,881,156 of record NW_004524811.1, read on the forward strand.
CCATGCAGTGTTGGAGATCAGACCCAGGGCTTTGCACACACTAGACAGTGGCTTGACTACAGAGCATTACTTGTAGCCCTCCATAATATTTCACATGAAAATGACTCATTGTTAAAGTTTCTGATTTTCCATCATTTGGAGGAGTAGGTTTAAATACACTTCAAGGTATATGCTTGCATCATTGGTTCATTTGAACTTCAATTTCCGTTAAAGAATGGAAACATTCTATTTCACTTGCTTTGTTTGGTTCTTTTAAGACAGGTCACACCTTGTAGTTTAGGCTGGCGTTGACCTCATGGCCATCCTCCTGCCTCAGTCTCTTTGGTGCTGGGATTATTGGTTTAAACCACCACACCTAGCTTTGTTACTATTTTAAATAAATTTAATGCTCATTGATGAGGGAATGATTGAGACCTGACTTACTTCTCTGTTCAAGTATGTTAACATTATTTTCTCTATCCCTACTATGAATTGTGCTATTTGTGAGAAACATCCTTTTGGGCAAAAGAAGAATGTATTTATGAAATACCTTCTAAATTTAGATTTTTTTTCTTCCTCTGTGGGTGAGAGCTTAATATTGAATTTATATTTATAGAAACTGGGATGTTTAATAAATATTATTTAAAATCAGTCATTAATAACCAGAAGTTTGTAATTGTCCTTCCTCTCCATCCCTTCCCCAAATTATCTATGTGGTTATCATGTCTTGTGCCCACCCCCGCAGGCTCCTGGGAACTTTTGTTGCTATAAACTCATAGAGTTTTTTCTTTTTTTTTTTTTTTTTCACCGTGCATTTTAGGCTGGGCTTAAACTCACTCTGTAGCCCAAATTGGCCTTGAACTTGCAGCAATCCTAACTGCCTCCTTAGTGTTGGAATTATAGGTGTGTTCCACCACACCCAACCTAAAACTCTTTTATCTCATCCAGTTGAAACCTGTTAATATTTCTACTTTCTGTGTCTATGAATTTGACTGCTGTAGGTACTGTACCTTTTTATATAAGTATATATTCTTTTGCATTTTACTTATACTTTTATAAGTATATATTCTTTTTCTACCTTATTTCATTTATCATTATGGCTTTAGAGTTCATTTGTTTTGTAGCATGTATATATTACTACCATTTTACTGTGAAAAGGGTACATACCTAGTAGAGTGATGTTGAGATGTACATGAAGCCTGAAAAATCATGTCTGAGCAGCATTTGATCTTGATTTATTTAACCTGTAGACATTTAGTTTGGGGAAGAGAATATAATACTTTCTAAAAAATTAAAGGATTATTAAATGACTTATAACTCTGGAGGTCACAGATAGGACAGCAGTTATAAATTAAGAGGCAGGGAATTTTTGATTCAATATGTGGAAGAATTTTCTAATAAAGCTTTTGTACAGTATGGAACACCTTACGAAATTATTGGAGCTGGGGGGATAGCTCATTGGCATGGTGCCTGGCAAGTGCAGGGGGCTGAGTTTGATTGTGGGTACCAAAGAACAAAAAAGAAAAATTACTGGAAGTGGCCTTCAAAAGACTATTGAGTGGTCCTGGGGCAGGGGATATTAATAAAGAACTAAGAGGCTGAATAAGACAACTGCTAAGTGTCCCTTTAATTCTATGTTTTTGTAATTAAACAATTGTAATTGTGTGGGATGTGTAATATACCTTCAAGACAAAATGTTAAGTTTAAGTAGGGAAGAGATGTTTGGAAATGGAAGCATCATAGATATTTTTCTAAGTCTATGACAGGTTTCTCTCTCTCTCTCTCTCTCTCTCTCTCTCTCTCTCTCAATGTATTGATTGATTGATTTATTTTTATTATTTCTTTTTTATTAGTGTGATATGGCTCATCCTTTAGTTTCAAAATATTGAAAAACATATAAAGCATAAAATTTTCTTTTTAAACTGATTTTCAGGTGTACAATTTATTTTTTTTTCCGTAATTTTATTGATAAACAAATAGTGTTGAGATAATTTCAAACCAAATTGGTAGGACAGTTTCAATAATTAACACATTGCATACATTCTTCCTAGTGGTTATTTGCTGTACAAGAGGCAGACATGATATCCTATTTACGGACTCTATTAGAACAAAGTACAGGATCTAAAGGGTCTTACTATGTAGATCAGAGTCGTAGTGATTCTCCTGTTTTGAGCCTCCCAGGCGCTGAGATTACAGGCCTGTGTGCCACCACGCCTAGTCTCAATGCCTGACTCAGCACCGGGCTGCTGAGCTATTTGACCTGCTGAGCTATTTGACCGGCCCTAGAGCATTAATACAACATTTTGCTTTGGTCTCTAGTCTGATTGTGGGCAATTTAAGCAGGACAGTGTCATATTCATCTCTACATTTTTTAACCGGGCTATAATATCTTGTCTATAGAAAGAATTCAGCTACATCAAACTAAATTGAACCAATCAGATTGACAGTGCTATTTGACTAAAGTGAATGGAAGCTAAAAGTAATTAGACAAAATTTGCATGACCTTTATATTAGTTATAGATGAGGGATTTCACACATTCAACAGCAGCATCTAATTTGTACTCTGCTGTGATAAATTAAAGAAGAAAATAGCTTAGACACAGTGCCTGATATTAAAAATTGGACACAGTATCGATTAACCAAAATAGCAATTTGGCTATATTTGGTAGGATTATAGGAGAATTTTAAGGGCTGGCCAAATAGCTCATTGGATTAAAGCACCTGCAAGCAGGCCCAGGGCCTGCCTGCTGACCCCGCCCCCAGTGCCCTATGAGAAGGCAGTTGAGACTGGGCGTGGTGCCTCTTGGAAGACTGTAAACAGGTGGATCACTAGTCCAATTTAGTAGTGAGACCCTGAACACCCTGTAGACCCTTCTCAAAAATACAAAAAATAAATAAATAAAAATACAAAAATAGAAGAACTTTATCTTAAACCCCTTTGTACATTGGTGTAATTTGTACATTTTCTGTTTGTAACATGAATTGCTTTTAAGACTAGAAAGACAATCATATTGATAATATTTGAGAGCATTTCATTGCCCTGTGGTTATATAGGAATTGTAATATATGACACTTTAAAC
>NW_004524811.1:2884436-2898268 GCF_000260255.1 Octodon degus
ATGATTTTATTTTATGATAATTATTTTTTTATAATTTTAATTTTAAACATGAAATTCTACAGGTGTAACTGTTAAAATATTAGATTTAGCTAAATAAACTGTATAGTTCTGGGGGGAAAATTAAACTTCTCTATTTTTAGGAATGTCAGAAAAGGAACACCAAAGCTGTGTAGTTCTCACATCCCTATTCATTCTAGGTCACTGATGCAACTATTCTTCAATTTCATCTTTGGGACCACTGTGTGCAAATCCTTGTGCCAAACTGCACAGAGAACCTTGTCCTAGCGCCCTGTAGTCCAGAAGGACTATTTGCCTTCTCTCTCTACTTAACAGACTTCTTACCTTTCTAAGAATGATGTGTGTGTGTGTGTGTGTGTATGTATAACTGTGATTTTGACATAAAAGAGATGTTAGTTAAAAAATGTAGGTAGTGTCTTATTGTCAGTGGATTCTGATGCACCACTGCTTGTAGCAATGACCTGTACTAGCACACTGTATGTTGACATCTGTGGACTTCTGTTTTGTTTTTATTTTTATTTTTTAGATTTTAACGTGATGATCTTTCTTTGTAACTTCATTGGCAAAAAAGAATAGGAAAAACATAGGGTATTGTAGCTGATTCTGTCAGGTTCATCTTCCATTTCAGATGTCCATGTAGGTCCAGGGAGACAGCTCAGTGGCTCAAATGCCTGCCTGGCAAAAAAAAAGGAAAAAAAGAAGAAGAAGAAATGTCCACTTAATTATCCACAGGTACATACAACTGAATCACCACGTATAGTTTCCTTTATAAAGTACAGTGCTCAGATTCTAAGCAGTCTTCAGGATATACAAGGGAAAGGAAATCATTCATTGAAAGTTATACCAAATGAAGGGATTTGTTTGTTTATTTAATAGGTGGTACGGAGAATTGAACTCAGGACCTCAAGCTTGCCAGGCAGGCACTACACCACTGAACTAAATCCCAGTCCCGAAATGAAAGGTAGTTTATATCTATCCATCATCCTATCCTATCCTATCCTATCCTATCCTGTCCTGTCCTGTCCTGTCCTGTCCCCTAATCCCCTAATCCCCTAATCTCCTAATCACCTGATCCATTTTTTGAGACAGGTTCTTGCTATGCAGTTCGGGCTGACCTTAAGCTCACTTTGTAGTCTAGACTGGTCTTGAACTTTCAGCAATCCTCCTGCCTCATTCTCCCAAGTGTTGGAAATACAGGTGTGTACCACCATGCCCTGCTTAGGAAGGGTATCTTAAATGTAAATTTATGTTGTTGATAATAACATAAATTCTGGACATGCCCAGTGAAAACCAAAAGCTAGAAAATCAGTTGTACTTCTTCCTTGAGTGGACAGTTACAACGTTGTTTTCTGCAATGACCTTTATATTTTCAGTATATTATGAATTACCGTGAACTTACTATGGGATATAGCTAAAGTCAAAGAGAAGACGTAGAATATTTCCTTTTTTTGGAGGAGAGTAAGCTGTCCAGAATCAGCATAGGAAATAAACATCCTGTGGAATCTAGGTGAAAAAAAACGAATGTAATAGTTGCCTTAATCTTTTCCTTCACTTGTGTGTTATCATTCTTCTAAATAGTGTTTAATTGTTCTTCTAATTCACTCAGATCTTCCCCAGTAAAAAAGATTTCAAACCAACAGTTTTCTGTTTTTCTGTCTATTTCATTCTCCTTTTAAGTCATGTCATTCACCACCTTTAGCCTTAACTCCACAAGCTTCATTTAGTTTGTTTTCATCTTATCTGAAGTATATGTGCTGAATATTTCAAGACTGAGTGCAGAAATTTCTGTGTCATCTCCGTCTCTTAGGATGTGTACAGTCTTAATTCTGTCCTTCACACTCCTGGAGTCGTCGTCTCTCATCCCCTATTCCCCGAGTGTAATGCTTATTATCTGCTTCCTCATCGTTACCCTTCACCAGTTTTCAGACACTTTGCAGACACTGATCATGAGTGCCTTTCTGACTTTGAAGTGAGCTTTCCCTTTTGCTGTGTCTTGTTCAAGTTGATTAGTTTTTCTTGTGTTTTTGTCTTCCATGCAAGAAAAAGTACTAGAGTGAGTTTGATAACATTTGGACCTAGGGCAGTATGCTGCTGTCTTCCAGTGAGGTCGTCTAATGAAATTTCATCATTTTTTCTTAACCTTTTTTCAACACAAATCCAGGAGGACGTGCACGATGATACTACACTTAGCCCTCCAGGGCACCTCCAAAACCAACCACACTTGTTATTCTCAGTACTGCAAGAAAATGCTTGTGGACTCAGCTTTCTCTCATTTTATCTCACAGTACTGTTTGTCCACTACTTCTTTGAGCTTTTTCTCATCACAGTTATCCATTATGTCCTTTTCAATTTCTTTATCTCTTGCATCAATATAAACATTTTCCTTTTCACATTTTCAGTCCAAAGTCAGGTCTGGAGAGAACCAGACCTTCTTCATTACACTCCTTGCGTGAAGAAGGCACATACCATGGGTTTGAGATCTGCACCTTAGTTTTTGAGCACCTACTACAGGTTTGAACAGCTTGTTTAGTTCCTACAATCATCTTTCTTCAGTTTGACATTGCACTCTGACGTGGATTTTTATTTGAGTGATGGCCTTGATAAAGTTATGTTGCTTTGCTCCTTCTTTCTTACTCTTTAGGCTTTGACATTCTTCTCCTTTTTCTGTTCTGCCTTTTTGTTCATCCTGGCCTGAGGCGTTGCAGAGAGTGGCATAGGCCAGACTTAAGGACAGATGGATGCAGGAGGAGGAACTATGATAGTTTTTAGCAGCACAAACAAACTTGTAAAAGGATTTAAGGCTTTCAGTAATATAAGTTCTTATTTTGCCAGCTTCATGTACTCAAAATTACATCCTTTAGGTTCTTTCATTTTGAAGTGTCAAACATGGAGAAAGTGAATCCACTTAAGAGCAAAATATTTAGGAGGGTTACTTTGAAATACATCTTTAAATTGGGAGTGGCTGAAAAAACAGAATTTAATTTGATCTAGGAAAAGCCTCAAGTTCTAGAATAAAATAGAACTTTTTTTTTTTTTTTTCGGAACTGGGGATTGAACTCAGACCAAAATTGAACTTTTAAAAAGTATAAAAAAACTATAGAAAAAAAGAAAAGACAATTGTATTTCCTGAAAATGTATGGAATAATAGAACCGAGATGATATAGTTATACAGTATAGTAGTCCCTTCTTATTTCATGGTTCGACTTTTATGAACTCACTGTTTGGCAGGTTATCAAAACATACTAATCTAAATTATTTATTGCAGATTTTTTGCTATATCACAGGATTTTGTAGTACATGTATGTTGTTAAAATTACATAGGTTTACGAATTTAGAAAATGGTTAAGAATATTAGATTTGTTTTTAGAAGTGTGGAAAAGGTTTATAAGACTGTGGGAAGGGTTTATAAAGCCTTAAAATATATATAAATACTAAAATATAACATTGCTACTTTGCTGATTTTCACTTATTGTTGGAGGTGTCTGGAATGGAACCTTTGTAATAAGTAAGGGACCATTTTTATCTGATATAAAATTTGTGAAAATATTTGGAAAGATAAGATGAAGTAGATAGTATTTAGTTAAAAATTAGAGATTTTTGGAAATGTAGCTCAGTTGGAGCGTACCTGCTTAGCATAAGTAAGACCTTGAGTTTGATTCCCAGTAGTGCCAGAAAGAAAAACCAGAATGAATCAAATGGTCTACCATTTGTACAGTTTATTAGAGTAAGTAAAAAAGTACTCCATCATATGTGCTTATTTGAGTGTTACTTTGTGTGGAAAATGTGAATCACAAGCAGGAGTGGGCTGGTTGAGTCTGTCAGTGACTCTTGGCTAATACACCTGACAAATGTTTTTTTTTTTTTTTTTTGAAAACAAGTAGGGGCCTTGTTAACTGCCAGAGACTTTCCCAGGCTTTTTTTTTTTTTTTTTTTTGAACTAGGGTTTTACTTTCAAGGTCAGTTCAGGCTGACCTTGAATTCATAGCGATCTTCCTGTCTCAGTCTCCCAAGTGGGATGGATTTAGTAAATGCAATCAAGTTAATATAGAGGTTTGTGGTGTGTATTTGGTACCTAATCAGTGCTGTTATATTTTGTAATTATAGTGGTGGTATATATTTATTAATATTAGCTATGGGGAGTACTTTTAGTAATTTTAGTTTTTTTTTTTTTTCAAAAATTGAATTTAGTGATTCTCCTGTGTCTTGGCCTCTTTAAGTAATTGTATTACAGGCATGTGCCACCATACCACGCTTCATGTATATATCTTTTAAGTATGCCTGTGCCTTTTCCCTCTAAAAAGGAGAGAGAGTGGCTCTTGTGCTGACTTGTCACAATGAGATTCTTATTTTCCATTGATTGTCCTTAGCCAGGGCTGATTTAGAGAAAATTAAAAAATAAAACAACTCACAAAAAACCGGTGAATCTTAGAAACAATCTGGAGGTCTAGATCTTGAGGAGCAGGTACTGTAAGTCTTGATGGTAGTACCATTTATGAGTGAAAGGCTAACAAGATCTGTATGAGGTATAATAATCTAGTTTTACCTTAATTTATCTTTGAACTCCCAGTTTTTGTTTAATACTATATCAGGTCAACAGTAGTAGCTATATAAATATTTATTTAAATGACTGAGTGGAGTATAATACTAAGCTTTCAGGATGATTTAGAATTTGTCTGGATCTGTGCCTGGGGTACAAGCCTGTAATCCAGCTCTCAGTCTGAGGCAGGCGTATCAGTGTAAGTTTGAGGCTGTCCTGGCTAACATTGTGTTCAAGGCCAGTGTAAAACTACATAATGAGGCCCTATCTTAAAAAAAAAAAAAAAAAAAAAAAGTTTCGGTTTTGTAACATTTTGGAGTTTGGGATTTCTGGATTAGGATACTTGACTTATCGTAAGTATCATATCCTACTAGTTTACTTCATATACATTTTCACAGTGAAAAATAGTACTGTTCTAAATGTTAGGAATGGCCAAAGTGTGACTTATTATACAACCTGGATAGTCTTTGAGCACTAACTAGATAGAATACTGGACACCAGACTTTATAAAGTTTTTCATGACAAAATGGAATGGTCACCCTCAGTAAGAATAAACATTTGCTGACTCCCTGTGGATTCACACTATATTAAGATGATAAGTCTTAGTTACAAGAACTTTGGTGGCCAGAACTTCATAAAAACGTAAGACCTTTTTATGAAAATTGAAAGTAAGGTTTGGCTTAAGAAAATGGAAAAGAAATTGTTTTTTATTTCCATAGTGAGAAGAAAGAGCTATTAATAAAGAACATCTGTAGGCTAAGCTCTCTGTGATACATGAAATTGATTGGTTAGTTGGTCACTTTAGCTACATGAGAGTTTTTTAACTGGAGCTCCCCCCCCCAAGATAGGCTCTTGTTAGGTAGTGGCATAGGCTGACCTTGAACTCATGTATGTAGCCCAAGCTGTCTTCAAACTCATAGCAGTCCTCTTTCTTCAGGCTCCCAAGTGCTGGGATTTACTGGTGTGTGCCACCATGCTCTGCTTATTATGAATTCTTGTTATTTTCTTTCTTTATTTGGTGCGTATATATTTATGATTGTTATCTCTTCCTTTTGGATTTTTCCCATTATAAAGATGCGGTGATCTTTTTTGTCTCTTACAGTCAGTCTTGGCTTGAAATCCACTTGTTTGCAAATGGAGTAGCTCCTCCTGATTAGTTCAGGGTTCTTGTTGTATGGAGTATTGTTTTCTGTCCATTGACTTTCAGTCTGTGAATGTCTGTTTGAATCAGCTGTATTTCTTGTATGCCACATATTGTTGGATCTTGCTTCTTGATCCATTCTGCTAGTCTTGTTTCTTTTGACTGGTAAGTTGAGACCATTTACATTGATGTAACCATAGCTGGTATGTACTGACGTATTGTCATGTTATGTTCTTGGCTCCCGTTTTGTCCCCTCTGTGTAATTGCTTGCTTTGCCTGGTGGATTCATTTTGTTGGTGTTCATGGAGTTATAATCTTTGTTATTATCTTTCTAGAATGTCCTTCAGAAAATTTTGGAGTGCTGGTTTGGTGGTCATGAATCTCCTCAGATGTTCCTTGTCATGGAAGTATCTATTTCTCCATCGATTTTGAATGATACTTTAGTGGGGTATAATTGGAGGTGTTTTCTTTTAGGGCTTGAAATACCTTACTCCAAGCTCTCCTTGACTTGAGGGTTTGTGTTGAGAAGTCAACTGTGATTCTGTGGGTTTTCCTTTATAGGTGATTTGTTTCTTTTCCCTAGCAACATTTAGTACTCTGTTCTTTCGTTGAATTTCTGGAATCTTGACTGGTATATGCTTTGCTTTTTTTTTTCAATCATGACTAATTGGAGTTCTATATGTTACACTTAGCTGTATGTTAGATTTTTGTTGGGGGGGGGGCGTTTTCTACCGTGACTTAATGTGGACCGTTTTTACGTCATGTGTGGTGCCTGTGCTTTTTCATTAACTCAATTCAATCTTTTTTTCTTTTTTTTTAAACTCAATTCAATCTTATGTTATTCTTCTTGTCATCAGCTAGCAACTACTGGATTGATTTCTTATGATCCCTTGCAGTTTTTAAGAAGTTTTTCTTTTTATGAGCACTAATTATGTCCCGTCTAATATATCTGAAACTCTGTCCTCATTGGCTCATTGTGCTCTGTATACTTTCAGTGAAACTTTTAATCTCCTGAATATCTGTTTTATGGATTCCATTCCTTTCTGGTGTTGGGCTTTCATGGTTTCCAACATTTTCCTAAACTGCTTTATTTTTTTATTATTATTATTGTATCTGTTCTGAAGTCACTAAGCATGTCTTTTATTATTGTTACCATCTTTGTAATTATCTGAGAAATTTCTGATTTGAGTTTTTTCTCAGAAAAACTGCTTTGTTCACCTGCTTTATTACTTTTGCTGTACCACTCCATGTGGGTGGCTTTCATTGTTCCTTGGGTTTGCCTTTGGTGAGCCGGAATTCTGGGCTTGCATCTTGTTTTAAGTGTCTTCTCATTCTCTGTCTGTCTCTTGTCTTTCCATCTCAGTCTGGCTCCCCCCCCCTTTTTATGTATTTAATACAGGTTCTACAGGGTCGCACTACATAGATTGGACTCCTAGTGATTCTCCTGTTTTCAGCCTCCCAAGAGCTGGGATTACAGGCATGCACCACCACACCCAGTCTCAATTGCTGTCTCATCGCACCCTGGGGGTGGGGCTGGATTGAACCCTGTCCCTGTGTCTGCTTGAGCAAGCACTTTAATCCTCTAAGATGTCTGGCCAGCCCTTCCCCTTTCTTTCAAACCTGGGTTGATAATCTGTAAATTGCTTATGGCAAGTAGTGTTATTAGTAATATTTAGAACTCTTGTGAAATGACTGCTTCTCAGAGGACACCTCCATGCCTAGCTGGCTTTTGAGTTTTGAATCTGTTTTAAGACTTAACCTCTTCAATTGGTCAGGAATGTGAAGTTGCTGACTATTTAGCCCAGTCCCTGGTTCTTTGGCACTGGCCCCCATTATTTTCTATTACCTTTAGGCAAATTAGTCCTTGTATACCAGGCAAAACACCTAATGGGAACAATTATGTCGCCTTGAATAAAGGGGCTTAAAGGCATCAAACACAGAGAAGCAAGAATGGAGGATTATACAAACTTTGGGAAACTTGTGAAGAAGACAGAAGGGAAAGGGAAGGAAGAAATAAAACATGGAACAGAACAACAGAAAATCTTAGAAACTTTGTTCACGCACATATGTAAAAATAAGAACAATCAATTAGGAAAGAAAAAAAGAGAGAAAAGAACAATAACATAAGAGGACCTCTTTCCCCTTGGACTGCTAGGGATCACACTGCTCCTTGGTCAGGGCTAGAGAACAAGGTTAGCCCTGGAGGAACATCATCAGAGCTGCTGCGAGGGGACAACCTTGTTTCCTGCCTTGGACAAGTGTGGTGGCTGGGAACTTGGCTATGGCAGGCACGCTGAGGCTGAGGTGCCCCTGCTGCCTTGGGCCCTGCTCCTGGCCTCGTCTGTCCCCAGCAGGCTCTGCCACAGGTGGGACATCTGCACACCGGCTGTGAGACAGGTGAGCAGTGCCCTCATGTTACCCAGGAGCCCTCAGTCTGGAGCAGAGGCCCTGCATGGGTTAGCATGGCAGGGCTTGGTGAAGAAGAGTAGAGAGTGGGTGCTGGAGAAGGTGTGGTCAAGAAAGTCTGGCCTGACACCCAGTACCCAGCAGCAAGCTCAGGCCCCTCTAGTGAGCCTCATTCCTGCCCCGCTGAAACATGGTGTTTTGGAAGAGTTCTACAGTTCTAAGAGTATTTTTTTCTGAAAAAAAGTTTACAAGAATTGTTGCTTTACTGCAAAATAAAAGCAAAAACTACCCACACTAAATAAATAAATAAAATTTTAAAAGTTCACCTTAGGTCATGTCTCTGCTGTCACTGGTAGACTGTGTGGGCAGGGAGTCCAGATCTGAGTTGTTTAATCCCAGCAAGCCTACACCTTGTTCCACTGCATTTCAGGCTAGTTTCTGGCTTTGAGGTTAGAACCAGATTTTTTTAGCCTACAACAATGTGTATGCCTTCTGCTTGCTGAAAGTCAGTTCCATGATCCGGCCTTCGGCTTTTCTGAGTTCTGAGCTCAGTTGGCCCCTCTCCAAGATGGCTACCAGCCAGTCACCCTTTCCTGGGGGAGAGGAGGACATCTAAAACCCGAATTACCACAAGCCACTGCAGTCTGCTGCATCTACAGTTCTGTTCCATTGGTATTTCTTCACAGAAGCCTCTCTGGTCACCAGAAGTCACCATGGTCTGTGGGTTCAAGGTGCCCTTGTAATGCAGTGTGTCTGGAGTGAAGGAGAAAGCACCACCTGCCACCTCCTTCTGCATTGAGGTCTTTCTCTTCAGGTTCCCTGTGGGCTTCAATTTTTTCATCAAATCTTTGCTGGGTTTCAGGAACCCACTTCCTTTCTTTTTCTCATGTTGCTATATGCCAGTGTCTGGATACCACATATTGGAGAGGCTGTTTTTGTGTTGCTTGCCACTCTGCCCTAAGTTATGTCTTTTAGTCAGCTAGTCTGTTAGTAACTCCGACAAACTACCCCAACACCTACAACTCAAAGTAGTTTATTTTGGCTTGAAGTTTCCAGTCCATGGTTGGCTACTTCCAAAGCAGAAATGGCATGGTGGAAGGTTATTACAGAAGAAAACTGTTCAGCCTGAGAGAGGGGCTGAAAATGATAGAGGCAGAGACAAGAATATGCCCGCAGACCAAGGCCCACTTCCAGGAAGCCCAACCTCCTAAAAGTACATTCAGCCCATGATCAAATCCACATTCCAATCACCAGATTTTTGGTGGACAGTTTATATCTGAACTATAATATGTTAGCAAGCCAAACAGCAAATTATAAAATATGCTGATCAGTTCAGTAAGCCTTCACTATACATATGAACTAAAAATGTTTTTCTTCATTTGAGTATTGGGTTTTAGATGTAATGGTGGGATTGATTGCAGTTTTACACTTTATAGTTGGTAAGGCATATAGGAAGATACCAAGGAATGTTGAGGCTTAGAATGATTAATATATTGACTTAACTCAGGGTACTTTTGTCTTCCTTTTTAGAAATAGTTTTAGGCAGTGAAGTATGGTTGTTTCAAGAGCATGTACGAGCGATCTTGGTTTTGCCATTAAATAACTGTGCCACCTTGGCAAATTACTTAGCTCACTGTGCCTTGGTGACTTCCTCTTAAAATGCATATTGTGTAGTTCCTATCTCATAGGTCTATTAGGAAGATTGAAAGAGTTAGTATGACAATGAGGGGCATACAATAAACACTTGCTAAAATGTAAATAGTAACAATTACTTTTGTCATATAAAAGAAAACTTGTTAAATCATCATTATAAAGCAATATGGCTTGAAGTTTTCAGTCAAAGTAAGCCTGTTGCTTTAGAATTACTAAACTGTGCTTAGTTGTGGGTAAACCCAAAGATGATGAAATTTCATTAAAACTATAAAAATAAAAAAAAAATAATCAGAATAGCCATTTTGCTTTCTTTCATATTTTCTTTTATCTATATTCGTAGTGTGATGTAAACATTGTCATCCTGGTTTTTACTCAGTGTTAATTCAAATACAAGTATTTAACATCTGTGAATGTCTGGATTGGGGATTATGTATTAAACTTGGGAGATAAAATCTCTATTCTTTTGCTTTTAATGTGCCATACTCAGTCAATAGGTAGAGAGCCATGATTTTGAAGTATTGAAGTAATATTTTTCTTGCCCATAAAAAATTTCCTCAGCAGTCTCAAATTTATTGCAATAGCAGTTTAAGTGTAATTATAATTTTTGGTTTAAATAAAAGTTAAATCTTTGTTTTCTTTAGTTTCAATAGCCTATTTCAGCAGACTAAATATAAAAAGTTATTCCTGTAGCCATCATAAATCTAGCCAAGGTACTATAGTCTTATGTCTTATTTCCATCTTTTAATTATGTCTGCTCTGTGTGAATGCATAGAAAGTGAGGAGAGATATAGTCCATATTGTAAGTAACTTTGGAACTTAGTCTTGGTAAGGGAAAAGGTTATTACCACTACTACATTGTTGCATATGTTTCTGTTACTGAAAAGTTGTTAACATTTTTAAAGAAATAGTTATGTTCTTAGTTGTTTTTATTACTATGTAGTATACCATATTATAGTTGTGTGTGACATATAAGCCAAAACGTGAATTCATGTTGTCAATGTCATATCATTCATATTCTTAATTATATTTCTAATAATTATCAATGTTTATCAATATTTATTAATTACATTTAAGAGTGTTTACTGCCTTTGTACTATTCTGGGTAAGCACTTTGTATCTTAATTTTCTCTCATTGCTGAGACAAAATACTCAACGCCCAAAATTAAAGAAGGAAAGGTCTATTTTGTGGCAGTTTCAGTTCGTAATCAGCTAGCTCCAAGGCAAGGTGCCATGGCACAGGGCAATAGTTCATGATGACAGAAAACAACTGTTTCCAGTTACTTTTCTCTCATTGCTTGAACAAAATACTCGACACTCAGAATTAACAGCTTGTGGAAGTTTCAGTCCATACTCCAGCACAGAGTGGCACATGGCAGAAAGCAACATTTCTTGGTGTCAGAACACAGCAAAGAGCAAAAAGAGAGGAGCAGAGGCAGTGGCCTAGAGCAAGCCTCTGTCCCTCCCTTATATTGTATTCTGGCTATCCGTCCCAGGGTGGGTGTAGCACTCACACTTATAGTCCCAGCATTGGATCATGAATGAATCACAAACTGTAGAAGTCTGCCCCATGACTGTATGGGGCTTTTGGGGAACAACTAGACACAAACCATAACATTCTGCATAGAGGGATGAACATAAGTCTTAGGCGAGTCAAGAGATAATCTGAATGTAGTATAAGGAAGGGAGAGAGGCTTGCTCTTGGCTACCGCTGCTGCCTCTGCTCTTCCCTTTTTGTTCTTGTTGCTTTTGCTGGTTTCTGATGCCATGATCTGTTGCTCTCTGCCATATGGAGCCTGCTGATTATGGACTAAAATTGCCACAAGCTGTGAACTAAATACCTTTCCTTCCTTAATTTTGGGTGTTGAGTATTTTGTCTCAGCAATGAGAGAAAAGTAACTGAGACAACAACAGCAACAAGAGCACAAGAGGGAAAGCATTCTTTTTTTCCCTTATACCATCTACCCTAGTGTGGATGTAGCATTCACACCCCCAATCCCAGCATTTGCCAATGAGCCAGTCACAAACTCTAGATTCAGCTGCACCCCAAAAGCCACCCCATGACCACGTGAGGCTTTGGAGGGCACAAACCATAACACTCCACTGCTGAGCCAATGCCTGGGTGTCCAACTTGTTAGCTTACTTGGGTCATGTCAAGCAAAGAGGAATTGTTTTGGACTTTATATAAAATATATAATATTAATGTATATAAATAACAAAAATTTCTTTAAAATATTTTTATAATTTTTAAAGGGGCAACATAAATATAAAACTAATGGAGTATTTGTTCTTGTTTTTGTGAAACTAATACATCAGTGTCTGGTTCAGTGGAAATAGTTGCAATTCTTATAGAGCACTCAAGGTACTTACCAGAAAATTTTGATCTATGGGCCAGTGATCTGAAGCACTTGCTTAGGCAAATGGGCAGGGACTGTGGTTCAGTCCCCAGCACCACCATTTAGTCTTACAATATTTTATTTATTTATTTTGTGGAATCGGGGATTGAACTCAGGACTCTGCACTTGCTAGGCAAGTGCTTATTCTACTGAGGTATCTCCCTGGTCCTTTATTTTTTATTTTTTATTTTACTATGAAAAAGTTATTTTTTATTAATTTTATTGAGAAACAAATAGCAATGAGACAGTTTCAAAACAGGTTAGAACAGTTACAATAATTAATACATTGCATATTGTTGTCTTTGTAGTAGTTATTTATAGTACAAGATGCAGACATGATATCCTATCCAAACACTATTAGTACAGATCTTTCTTTGCATTGAATTAAAAGTACCTGTGTTTCTATCCTATTTTGTATATATAGATACAAAATGATCCTTCATTTATATCTCTTTTTGTTTAGTTTTGTCAGAGATGGTTATTCCATTGCCATCAAATATTGTAGGTGTGTGAATTCAGCAAAATAATCCAATATAGTCCAGTAGTCCATAATAGTAGTGGGTTATCCGTAGGACTGGCTATGTCAGAAGTTGTTGACTTGAGCCTTTTACAGCTCAGAATATTAATATGAATTTACTTTTTATACTCGTTTTTATGTTTCTGTGGGATTGTTAAGACCAAGATAAAGCAAGACCTATATAACAAGAAATGTTACTCTGTATTTGACAGAGTCAATCAGATCCCCTCAGAATTTACCCTGAAACCCTGTACCGCAATTTGTAGATCCTTTGTGAGTGTCAGTCACGTGGATGAGTCAGGGCCATTGCTTGACCAATTTGCTTCTGTGAAAGCCTGAGAGAATGTTTAATTTCCATTTGACTCTCCTTAGGCACACTCTCCATTGTCAATCACTTTCCTCTGTGGCCCCATAATCGCTTTGATCAGAAAATTTGGGAACCACTGAGTTACAAGATATTACAGTACAGGTTCTCTTGTGTCCTGAGTCCTCACTGACCTTGACAGGCTAGGGCCAAAATGTTGGGTGTCCTTGCACCCCTTCTTTTTTACTAATTTTTGGTCTGCAAACTTAAGTTAACCCTCCAGAAGAGAAGCTTAATGATAATATCCTATAACATAGGCTTACAATATTTTAGATCTTCAATAGAAATTATTATTATTGTTGTTATTATTATGTGTGTGTGTGTGTGTGTGTGTGTGTGTGAGTGAGGTATTGAACTCAGGACCTTGTGCTTGCCAGGTAGGTGCTTACGCCACTGAGCTAGCTCTCTAGCCTAGATAGCTTTTTTTCCCCCATAATTTTATTGAGAAACAAATAGCAGTGAGATAGTTTCAAACCAAATTGGTAGGACAGTTTCAATAATTAACATATTGCATACATTCTTCCTAGTGGTTAATTGCTGTACAAGATGCGGACTTGATATCCTATTTACAAACACCATTAGAACAAATCCCTCTATTCATTAAGAGAATGTAACTATGTAACTGTCCTAACCACTTTGAATACATAGATACAAAATGGACATTCATCTGTATCCCCTTTTTTTGTTAAGTTCCATCATTTAACTATTATAGGTGCGTAAACTCAGCAAAATATTCTAAAAGAGTTCAGTAGTCCATAATAGTAATGGGTCTTCTGCTTGACTGGCAATGTCAGAAATTGTTG
>NW_004524811.1:2898768-2908071 GCF_000260255.1 Octodon degus
TATTACCATACAACCTAGGCTGTTAAGCTTAACCTCACTATCTGTCTGAATATCAAACATCTTAGGCATAACATAGAACAGGTATTTTTCATCAAGTATTGATATGTTGAACTTTAAGTCCCTACAGAATATGATGAAAAAACATTTAAAAATTAGAATATATTTTAAAAATAGGCATGCAGAATTATATACTTCTTATGTTTACACATAAGTCCAAAAATCTAACCATATACAACCTTGAAGCAGGACAGTTCCACAGTATTCCTTTTCCTATCTCTTGCCTTCATTCACCACCCCCTTCTTTTTGAACAATCATCTACTGGAGAGACAGCACAGCAGCAACTAGCCTAGAAATCTTATTACTAACTTTCTATTTCTGTTTTCTCTACCCCTGTCCCATCCCTAGGAAGCCATTGAATACTTTCTTCCTCATAAAGTTGTCTGTTTCAGACATTCCATATTAATGGTATCAAATAATATTTGTGTGTGGTTTGTTTTTTTTTTCCTTAAAAATGTTTTTGGGGCCGGAGAGATAGCTCCGTAGAATAAATGCTTGCACGGCAAGCACAGGGTCCTGAGTTCAATCTCCAGTTCCGCCAAAAAAAAAAAAAAAAAAAAAAAAAAGTTTAAAAATGTTTTTAGGTGTATTTATGTTATGTTTTTATTGCTTGCAAACATTTTTAATATGCCTTTTCTCAAATTATAAATACTGTTTCAAAGAAATCAAAGAGAAAAGAGTGAATAAATCTCATAGAATGGGAGTTAAGAGTGTGATTTCCTTTTTGCTAGAGCACATCTAAATGCCCATAAAGGTACTTGGTAAAACATCTTGCTTCACTAATGTTTCATTAATGGGAGAACCTAGTATAGTTTTAGGGAGATACTCAAGAAAAGTGTTTCTGAAGAATTGTGATTTAAGCTGAGACCCAGAAGAAAGTAGAAATGAGCTGAGTGAAAAGGAGCAGGGAGGGTGTGAGAGGCAGAGTGTTTGTTTGTGTCAGACAATGGGAACAGCATACACAAGTGACCTAGCTGCATAGTGTTGGGCTTTCCAAGAATAGAAATTAACCCCATATCACTGTTATTTAGGTTCTGGTGGTAGAGGAAGGTGAGAAATGAAGCAGAAGAAGTACTGCAACAGTTAGGTCATTGGAAAGACTGTGGGACCATATTTGGAAGATATTATATCCTAAGAGTAAAAAGAAATCTGAGAGTTTTAGCCAAGAAATATAATAAAGTTTATATTTTGGAAAGCACTTTGGCTGAAATGTGTAGAATAAATATCTTTTTCAAAATTGGTTTTTACCTTTTCTTTTCTCTCTTTTTTTTTTTTTTTTTTTTTTTTGCGGAACCAGGGATTGAACTCAGGCCCTTGTGCTTGCCAGGGAAGTGCTTATTCTACTGAGCCATCTTCCCGGCCCCTTGTATTTACCATTTCTTTGTCTTTGGCATTTTCATATAAATTTCTGAATCAGCTTGTCAGTTTCTATAAAAATGCCTGCTTAAGCTTTCTACAGATTGTGTTACTCAGTTTGGTAGAATCAACATCTTGACAATATTATTGTAAATTTATATTTATTATGTATATCTCCATCAATTTTTTATGTATGGAGGAGGAAGGCATTGGGGATGAAACCGAGGGGATTTAAATGTTGGATCCTCCTGTTGTGCTAGGACTACACGTGTGTGCTGTCACACCCAGCTATCCAGGTCTTCTTTAATTTCCCTTAAGTATTTTACAGTTTGCAATATGTGAGCTTTTCACATCACAGTTAAATATTAAGTATTTTATTCTCTTTGATGCTATTGTAAATAAAAGTATACATTCAGAGTAGTCATTGGTAATATATGGAAACATACTTGAGTCTTTGCTTATTTTGTATCTTCTGACTCAGCTAAACACATTAGTTACACTTGGTAATTTTGCTTGCTTGCTTGCTTGCTTGACCTAGAATTGAACTCAGGACCTTGTGCACTACTTATTATGTTTTTTGTATGATTCCTACATAGGATTTTCTATATAGAGAAGTACGTCTGTGAATAGACATGGTTTTGCTTTGTATTTTTTGATCTGGTTGTTTTTATTTTTCTTGCCTTACTGCACAGGGTAGACACTTGAGCGCAGTGTGTAAAAGAAGTAAAAAATGTCTACAATCTTACCTTATTTCCAGTCTTGGAGAAAATAATCTTTCACTACTGGATCTTTTTTTTGTGAAAAAAATTGTGTATGTTTTGCATTAATTTTTTCCTTAATATTTGGTAGTATTAATAAGTGAAAACAATTGGCCCTTTATGAGATTATTTTTTGAATTTTTAATTCAATATTTAAAAAATACTTTTATAAGTCTTTCAGATTCTCTATTTCTTCTTGAGTTCTATTAGACAACTGTGTCTTCCTAGAACTTTGTTTGATATTAGTTGCCTAATTTTTTGGCATAAAGATATTGATAATATCCTCATAAAATTTTTAAAATATCTGTAGCATTTGTACCGATGTCTTATTTTCATTCCAAATTTGGTAATTTGTAAGGGGCCTTTTGTCTATTCTTTCTAGGTCAGTCTTTTTATTTTTATTTTTTTTTGGTGATTTTTGTTTTTTAAATTTTTTTATTATTTATGTACTTGGTGAAATGTCTCACTATGCAGCACGGCTCAGACTTACAGTGATCCTCCTGTTTTCAGCCTCCCCAGTGTTGGCATTCCAGGTGTGCACCCTAACGCTTGGACTTGTCTCTACTCAGTGCCCCTGGGGGTAGGGAGGGTGCAGCCTGTGCATGGAACCTGGTCCCTACCCTTGCCTAAGCAGGTCTTAGTCCACTGAGTATCTCGTTGGCCCCCAAGTGAGTCTCAAGTTGATTGATAATGTTCAATATTCCATAGTCTTAACTAATTTTTCTTATAGTTACTTTTTCAGTTATTGAAAATAGGCTACTAAAATTTTCAAACAAAATTTCTGTACTGTCTATTTTTCTTTTCACTTCTACCACTAGATGTATCTAAACAGTATGCTTATATTTACAATTGTTGTGTCACCAGTAATATTTTTAATCTATTTTATGTAATCATATAGCTACTCTACTACTCTGTTCTCTATTTGCATGATATATTTTTTTTTTCTATCCATGCCTTTGAATCTAAGGTGATGCTTTTGTAGACAAAACATTATTGGGTCTTCTTAAAAAATCTAGTCTGACTTTTGAGAACAAGTGTATAGTCTCTGCATATTTAGTATACTTACTGATATAGTTGGTTTTATGTGTGTCATTTTGGGATGTGTGTGTGTATATATGCTGATGTTTTTTTTTTTTTTCATTTATGTATTTGGTACAGGATCTCACTACGCAGCTCGGACTGGGACTTGCATCTCCTGTTTTCAGCCTCTCCAGCTTTGGGGTTACAGGCATGAGCCACTATGCTTGCACTTGGTTGCCAGCTCAGCCACCCCGGGGACAGGGCCAGCGGAACTGGCAAATGAACCCTGGTGCCTGCGCTTACCAAAGCAAGTGCTTAGTCCACTGAGCTATCTCGCTGGCCCTGTGTATTGCATTTTGAGACAGGATCTCACTACATAGTTCAGGCCAGCCTCAAGCTCTCTGTGTATTGTCAGCTGACCTCAAAATCATTCTCTTCTTGCCTTAGTGTTTTGTTTGACTCAATTTTTATTCTTTGCCCTGATTTTAACTGTGTTTTCAGTATAATGAGTGACTTCTAATCATGTTCTGGACATTTTGAGTGTTAGGTTACGACACTAAGCATCATATTTATTTTTCTCAGCAAACACAGTCACCCTATTTAGGTGTGATATAGCAAAAAGTGCCCCCTCCCCCAGTGAGTATACTTAAGTTTCTTAGTTGCCCAGGTAATAGTTCCTGTTTCAGTTCTCATTGCTTCTGCCTCCTAGAAATTGATGATCACTGTGATGCATATTGTAAGAACCAATCAAAGATGCTAAGTACTCTGCCTTTGTAGTTCCTGCTGGCTTATCCCTTGTAAGCTCTAGTATACCAGAGATTTGGGCCTGACATTTTGAGGAGCAATTGATTCCTGGTCAGTGCCCATTAGATGTTAAATAAATCTGCCTCCAAATCCTGAGTGTCCTTTCGATGTTTCTATTTGCCATAGCAGTGTGTGGATGGATCTAGATTGGGATAGATGTTCCACTAGATGGACCTGTTACTACCATCTCAGCTGAAGTGGAGCACTGGTTCATACCTTCCTTACACACTCATAGAGTAAAAGCTCCCCACTGGGCCCCACAAACCCATTATGGGACATGGATGGACAGACAATATACCTTAGTTCCAAATGCCTTCTTTTTTAAGGTGGAACCTCATTTTCCCACTGGACCTCTATGACTCGGTTTTGCTCTAATTTTTCTTGTGAAGTAGGAATCAAATTTTACATCAATCTACCTTTGGAGATAACAAATTTCTTAGCACTGATTATTGAGTGTATAATCCCTTGCATTATGTACCAAGTCTCCATATATATTTGTCAGCTTTCCCATTGCTAGGACAGAATATCTGACACAACTTTAAAAAGGAAAGGTTTATTTGGCTGAAAAAGGTTTGAGGCTGTGGTGGGTTGTCTGCAAAATAAAATATCACTTCATAGTATGTATTTGGGAAGAAGAGCCTAGGGAAACAACATAACAAGAGATATGCTCTTTCAAGGCAATACCCCAGTGACCCATCTCTTCCAGTCCTGTGAGCCCTTGCCTTCTGATGCATATTCAGTTTAGTGGATTTAATCCATTCATGGGTGTATCAGCCTGTGATCCCATTTTAGTAGAAGTAGGATATGGTGATAAAATTTCAAGTTTTGGGAAAGTGAAAATTTGAAAAATCTTAACCTGTTATGTTGTATCACTCATCAGTGACTTATGTCCACGAGAAGTGTTTTGGTTTGTTTTTTTCTTTCTTTCTTTTTTTTTTTTTTTTTTTTTTTTTGTTGAGACAGGGTCTTACTGTGTAGCCTTGGCTGGCCCTGAACCCATGGCAGTCTTTCTGCCTCAGTTGTCTCCCTGGTCTGGGATTGCAGGCGTGTGCCACTGTACCCAGCTGAAGTTTTCTCCTTGATTAAAACATACAGTAGAATTTAAGAAATGCAAAAGTATTGGTGAATGTTTTTAGTAATCAAAATGGTTATTTTGAAGTTTTCAGGAAATAAAGGAGATAATATATATAGTAATTACAAGTATTTTTATTTAATATTTTCTTTTAAAATTCAGAGACATTAACTGGGTCTCCTTGAAAACCAAGGAGATAAAA
The DNA here is from genome assembly GCF_000260255.1 of Octodon degus. NCBI lineage: Eukaryota > Metazoa > Chordata > Mammalia > Rodentia > Octodontidae > Octodon > Octodon degus. Next base: position 2,904,039 of record NW_004524811.1, read on the forward strand.
ACGACCAAGACTTGGATCAAATTGTATGACACAACCCACTTCATGCACCCGCTGACAGGTTTAGAAGTAGATTGCAACCTCAGTCAAACATTTTTGACCACAGTGGTTTTATTAATGTTTATTATTCATTTATAGAGTTTTATTTTGCTCCATATTTGCTAACTTAGTATTAGGGTTAGGGTTAGGGTTAGGGTTCTGGGTCTGACAGTTCCCAGAATTTTTACAGTTTAACTTTTAAAGCTGAGATAATTTTTTTTTTTTTTTTTTTTTTTATGGGAACATTTGCAGTATTTAGGTTGGGAAAAGAATAAATCCTATTAGTTCCCCTTTTTTTGTTAGTAAGTTCCTTAGTAAAATGAGATTCTATTTCAATATTTTTGTGTACATGAATGTGAATTGTGGATGAAAGAAATGGTCATTTACTACATCAGTCTTAATTATTTTGTTGAAAGCTAGTGTGTATGCTAGACCTTAGCTAAAAAGATAAGAAAGAGGAAAGGGGGAAAGAAAAAGTACATATCGCCACTGAAAAGTTTGTTCTTATATTGTGGACATATTTGTTTAAACGTTTACACCAGGGCAGCACTTCATGTTATTGCCCTAACTTAGAGTACCGTGTGATACTATCAGCTTCTTGCCTTATTGACATCTTGCTACATAGATTTATCAAAGCATAATTTTATTTTATAAATTTCATTTATTATATCTTAATGTGAAAACACCCTAATTATAAGTCACCTCTTCGTGTTATTCATATGGAGTCATACTTGAAATACTTGAGTACTAGCAGTTGGTATAAGCTGCACTATTCTGAGGAACTATGAAGTGGGAAAGTTAAGGGCACATTTCCTTGTTTTCTTTCTTTCTTTTTTGGCAGAACCGGAGACATTTCCCTATTTTCTGTTCACTTTTTTCCTTTAGTATATATTCTCTGTGAGCTTATAAAATACTACTCCCTTATTTCTAAATAATTTCATGAGTTGATTGACATTGTCACTGAAGATTCAAAGTATTTTTTAAACATATAACTATTTGAAACTCTTAGAGAGTATAGATGTTATTTTTGTGTTTTTGTGGAAAATTGAGAGGTAGAGAACAGACTAGTTTGTTCTTCTGCCACAGAGGCTGGACGTTATGGTGGGGCTATGTTAGGGAGCTGGTCAAGTTCTGTTGAAAACAATACTATAAACTGTTGTAAAGACAGTTCCTCAAACTTCTAGTAATCGAAGAAAAATAAGACACATTTTCAGAAAGCTTCATTTGAGTTCATTTAGTACTTGAAATTGTGGTTTATATTGATTATAGTAGTTTCACTTTTTTCTTGTACACTGAGTCAATTTGGGTAAGTTTAACCATGCTCTATCACTTTTAAGCTCCCCCCATTTTAAAATTATATGTAAAGATCCCTGCTGTATAACTATGTGCTTAATGATGAATATTATGCTTTTGTTTTTTTTTCCAGGCTGTATTCATCACCAAAGAAAAAACTTACACCAATGCAGAAATCAGTTAGTCCATTAGTTTGGTGCAGGCAAGTTTTGGATTATCCAAGTCCTGATGTTGAATGTGCTAAAAAGTCTCTTATCCACAAACTTGATCAAACTATGTCAGGTACGTCTATGTACTTTCACTCGCAAATGTATTGCTGTGCTTTCATTAGTCAGAATAAAACAGAAATTTAAATGTTGAGTGATAAATCCTTAGGAAGACATTTCCTCATTTGTTAGCAGTTTCAAATTTCATACATACCCTCATGAGGGCTTTTCTATTATTTGCTTAATAGTTTTTTAAATTTTATTTTTAATTTCATGATTTGGTACAGGGTCTATAGGGTCTTATTATGTAGATCAGACTCGTAGTGATTCTCCTATTTTCAGCCTTCCAAGCGCTGGATTACAGGTGCGTGCCACCATGCCCAGTTTCAGTTGCCATCTCAGCACGCCCTGGGGGTGGGATCAGAATGGCATGCCAAGGATTGAACCCCAGCTGCTGCGCTCTGCCGAAGCAGGCACTTTAGTCTGCTGAGCTATCGTCTGGCCCTCTTAATAGCTATTTTTAAAAATTAAAAATTTTTTAATAAAAAAATTATTTATGTATATGATACAGGGTCTTACAATGCAGCTTGTACTCATAGTGATCCTCCTGTCTCATCCACTCCATTTCTGGGATTACAGGTGCCAGGGATTACACCACTATGCCTGGTTTCAGTGGCTGGCTCAGTGGCACAGCATGTGGTACTGGGGATTGAACCTGGGTCCTTGCGCTTGCCAGGCAGGCACTTAGACTGCTGAGCTATCTCCCCAGCCCAAAAATCAATTTTCTAAAGCCTCATCCTAAAGGATAATACTCGTGAAGTTATGAGTTTTATGTGATTTTTTTTTTTTTCTGTGTAAATGAAAACAAAAAGCTGTTAAATAAAAATTGCTTGAGATAACCTAAAGCTCACCCAACACAGCACACTTTGGGGAAACTGATTGGGTAGAAAAGTACAGGTGAGGAACCAAAGGGACGTTTTCTCATTCTAGTACATAATTGTTGTGTGATTCTTCACATTTTTTACCTTGTATGAGCTCATTTTAATAATGAAGTGATATGTATGTGAGGAGTCCAGCGTGTTTCCTGGCTCACAGTGGTAGTTAAATGTGCTTTTATCCTTTCCTTGTTATGTTTTGCTGCTGTTGTTCTGAGACAAGGTCTCACTCTCATTTAGTCTGGCTTTGAGCTCACTGTGCAGCCCGGTTGGCCTCAAACTCATGGTGATCTTTCTACCTCAGCTTCCCAAGTACTGCTGTCCCACTACATCTTGCTTTTATTTTGTTATTATGCTTTTCTTTCACTTGATAATTTAGGTTCAAATTATTCTAATACTTTTGCTTAATAGGTTTCACAAAATGGACAAGAATGTATCCATGCCTATTTATTACATTTAATGTAGCATACCAGTGTAATGGAAATATAAGAAAAATGGTACTCACTTTTTCTTGAAATTTTTGGGAGTCTTTTTTTTCCCCAGAACCAGGGATTGAACTCAGGCTCTTGTGCTTGCCAGGGAAGCGCTTATTCCACTAAGCCATCTCCCTGGCCCCTTTTGTGAGTCTTTTTTAAGAGTGTAACTTTTCTGAAATACCCTGGTAGTATAGAATTGGTTTTTTTTTTTTTTTTTTTTTGGTGGTATCAGGGATCGAACTCAGGACCTTGCACTTGCCAGGCAGTGGTTATGCGACTGAGCTATATCTCCAGTCCTTTTTTAGAATTGGCTTTTTTGAGACAACATCTCACTACATAGTTCAGGCTGGCCTTGAATTCACAGGATCCTCCTGCTTCAATTCCCAAGTGCTGGGAATATAGGTGTACTACACCGTACCGGCCAAGAACTGTCTTTTAAAGACTGTTGCTGTTTTCTGAAATAATGAGGAATTTATGTATCATTAATATGGAGATTCCTCAAAAAACTAAAGATAGAAGTACCCATTTGACCCAGCTATTTTCTATTCCAGGTATTTTCTCCAAACATTAGTGATCATATTGCAGGGATACACACATACTCTTGTTTATAGTAGTACAATTTATGATAGCTAAATCTTCTAACAAAGAAAATGTATTTGTACCCAAGAGAATATTACTTCTTTTTTATCTTTAGAAAGATAAAACTAGAAGGCATTTATAGGGAAATGGATGCAGCTTGAGGTCATACTACATTATTAAGTCAAATAAATCAGATACAAAAGCTTAGTATCACATAGTATCTTATATAGGAAACTGAAAAAATATAGAGAGCAAAATAGAAGTAGGGAGATTTTCTTCAAAGAGAAGAGTGGAAGGAAGAGGAGAGGAAAAGGAGTTGGAAAAAATATGGGAAAAATGATGCAGGAAGAACTTCTGCAAATGGGAAGGGGACCAACAGTTGTAGTGGGGAGCAGAAAGGGGTATGAGAAAAAAGAATTAAGTTGTATTATGTACACATAATACACCAACTCTCCATGAGAAACATAATCATATACTGCAAATATGTACTAATAAAAATTTTTAATTA
>NW_004524811.1:2908171-2913139 GCF_000260255.1 Octodon degus
TTAATTAAAAATAATTATAAAAAAATTGATACATGTTTAGTAATCTTGAAAACCTTTATTTTTCTTTGTTCTTTCATTTTGTATTTCCGTAGCAGCCACAAACTTTAAATTGTTTATTTTAGCTTTATTGTAAAAAATTTGTGGTCTTTAGTTAGTATTTAAATTGAAAGCTGGGCATGGTGGTACACACCTGTAATCCTGGTAGTTGGGAAGCTGAGGTAGGAGGACTGCTGCGAGTTTGAGGTCAGCCTGGGCTACATAAATGAGTTCAAAGCCAGCTTACACTATATAGTGAAACCTTATCTCAAAAAAGAAAAAAAATTGAGGCCAGGGAGATGGCTCAGTAGAATAAGCGCTTCCTTGGCAAGCACAAGGGCCTGAGTTCAATCCCCTGTTCCGGAAAAAAAAAGAAAAAGAAAAAATTCAAACAAAGTGGGGAAGCAGAATGGCTACTAGCTAAATAGTTAAAATGGCATATAGTAAAGTTTGTTTGGCTATAAGATGTAGTTAATAGTTTTTATATGCAAATTACTTATAGTGCTTTTGAATGAGTGTTTAAATACTGAAGTCATACATTTCCTCTCTGTAAAAAAGTCCTTTTGCAAAAGCAGTGATTATATAATTTTCAGCCTTTTTTTTTTTTTTTTGGCTGAACTGGGGATTGAACTCAGGCCCTTGCGCTTGCCAAGCAAGCGCTTAATTTTCAGAAAATTCAGGATATTTCTAGGAATAGTTTTCCAATTACTTTGAGTACTCATCTTGAAATAATATACTTAAGTATCCCACCCTTTCTCAACTTCTCATCTGATCAGAGGACTCAATCAGGCAATAAATAATTAAAACATGAAAACAGAGATTGGCACATTTCTCTGAAAATAGCCAGCTTAATTTTTGTGGACAGTGGCCATAAATAATACATAAATAAATGAGTATGGCTGTAAGTAAAATTTTACCTACTTTAACAGATGATAGCCTAGGTTTGGCCTCCAGGCTACAGTTTATCAGCTCCTGGTTTGAAACAGCCTAAAGAATAGTAATTATTACCAATTAGTAACCTATGCTGGAGGTAAAAAGTAAAGCTGTTATATCTCGAAAGAGTGTGTGTTTTTTTACTTTATTGTGACAAGAGTGTATACAAATGAGGCATTTACTCTTGAACCAAAACTAGATGTAATCAGGTGCTAGATCCATTTAACAATGAATACATACATTTATAAATTTTAAGGGAAGACACAGAGACTGGGGTTTGATTCCTGGCTGGCCCTGTCCCCTTGCACGCTGAGATGGTTGACTGAGACTGGGCATGGTGACTCATGCCTATAATCCCTGTAGACCCAGTACTAAATATATTTTAAGAAAAAAAAATTTAAGGGAAAAAATAACTTGGCTGGGATTACAGGCATGTGCCACCACACCCAGTCTCAATCCGTCTCAGCACCCCCGGGGGTAGAGCTGGCATGGTACAACAGGGAATAGAACCCAGCCACTGCGCTCTGCCCAAGCAGGCACTTTAATCCACAAGCTATCTGGCGAGCCCCTTTCTTGCATTTTTGTGAGACCCTCAACATCTTGTAGACCCTTCCCTAAAATACAAAATTTTTTTTTGTTGTTGTTGTTGCTGTGAGACAGAGTCTTACTATGCAATTCAGGCTGACCTTGAAATCACTATGTAGCCCAGACTGGCCTCAAACTTGGAACAGTCCTCCTGCTTCAGGTTTCCTGGGTGCTGGGGTTAGAGGTATGTCCTACCATGCCTGGCAGTCTTTATAATCGATGATATAATAATGAAAGACTGTTATATAGTGCTTTAAGCTTTAAGCAATAAGAATTTTCCCTTTGGAAGTGGTGATTGACCTGATCCCTAAAGATTCAGATAAACTTAAAGTAGAAGGAGAAAGTAGAAGTTGGCCATTTCGGGTAGAGAGAACAGCATGTGCCAAGGCTCTGTGTGGAGGAGAACAAAGTGTGCATGAGGACCTGGAACAGGCTAGCTGCAGAAAAGAGGGAGAGTTGTTCCATAGGTTCAGAAAGAGGGGTAGGAGCCAGATTCTTCTTCAGGAAGGCCTTATTAAATGTTTTAGACTTCATTAAGAGTGTAGAGAAAATATGAATGAAAGTATTGTGCTGGAATGCCAGGTGTGGTGCTCTGTGCCTTTAATCCTAGCACTCAGGAGGCTGAGGCAGGAGGATCACCTAAGTTCAAGGCCAGCCTAGGCTTTATAGTGACAGCCTATCTTAAAAAAAAAAAAAAAAAAAGGTATTGTGCCAGGACTATGGTAGGGTGGGAAGGCATGATTGAATTTGTATTTTAGAAAGGTCATAGTAACATGGTAGTTGTATGGAATGCAGTTGGAGAGGATGATTTGCTTGAAAGTTGATGGTAGCCTGGCTGTGTGTTAGGAAGTATAAGAAAAAACACGTCAGTTTTCTTTGGGGTCACCCCAGCACAGTCTCCATGTATGGGACTATCTCGCCACCACCTAGGAACAGTCAGTTCTACAGCAGACCTCAGTTGGGCTCCCTCTGATTCAGTTCAGTTCAGTTTAATTCTGACATTGTCTACCAGAGGCAGTATCAGATCTCATGGATTTAGTTTGCCCTAGTCCCCAATCCCTAGGTGCCAGTCTCAAGCCCCAGGTCATTCTCTGTGCTTCCGGCTGACCAGCTGTAATCCATTTCCTATGACTCCTCCTTGGTTTCAGTTAATTTACTTGAGTAGGTCATGGAACTCAGGGAAATACTTAGGCTTACTCGTTTATGATAAAAATAAACATATGCTGAGAAGATATAGATGAAGAGATGCATAGAGGGAGCTTATAACCCCTTCCCATGCCCTCCAGGCCTACTGTGCTCTAGGAGCCTCTACATGGTCAAGTCTTTGGGAACTCTCTGAACATCTTTGGGTGTTTTTGGTTGATTTTTTTTTCTTTTTTTTTTGGTAGTGCAAATTGAACTCAGGCCTTTGTGCTTGCCAGACAGGTGCTGTGCCACTGAGCTATCTCTCTGGCCCCTCTGTGGTGTTTTTATGGACACTTCATTGCATAGGCATGATTGAAGCATAGACAACTATGTTTAAGTGTGATTGGAGAAAAAATATGATGTAATACTTACGGATATAGGATAGGGAAACCCAGCAAGGCCTGCTTCTAAAGTAAAAGTTTAATAACCTGTCATAAGTCAAAGAATTTATGACTTGCTTCTATAGAGAAATGCAGGGGAAGATGAGAGTTTCTGTAACCTGCCTTGAGGAAGAGAAATTGTGGTTTCTATGGCCTACATTGGAGAGGGAGGTATAAACCAGGAATAATGCATGAAGACCAAAAACTATGTAGTATCACAGAGGGAATGGTATGTGATAAGATGAAAAGATACAGTAACAGAAGGAATCCAGTACAGAGAAATGAAGTATTGATGGTGGTTTCTGAGTTTCCAGTTTCTAAGACAGGGATGAATGTTATTATTCTAAAAGGAAGCTCCCAGAAGAGAATTGGACTGTAGCAGAAAGCGCAAAAGTTGAATTTGGTATGTAAATTCTGGGATACATTTTCCATACTCACAGGGAGGTAATATATATAGGATTAAAGTTCAGAGGAAAACTTAGGACTGGAAATAGAAATAATGGGGAGTCTTTGACATTAATAAATGATATCCTGTATATGTTTGAGAATTATAAAAAGAATATTAGGGATTGATAACCAATTATAAAATAATAAGCTTATGGGAATCAAGAATAAAGTGATATGTGTACATGCTTGGCTTATATCTGTAATCATGCTCCATGCTGTATTCTATGTATATAACGTGAGGTCATCTCATGAAGAATATGTATACAACCATGTGGTTCACTAAATAGAAAGCATGTGTTCCTCCTCCCTAGACCACTACTTTGCTAGTAGGCAGACCAAAAACTTGTCATCTGATTTTCTTTCTTTACTAACTTTTCCAGTTTTTAGCATTGGCTCTTTTTTCTTTTCTGATTTTCTAGTAACTGTATAATGCATAGTTTAGTATATTTACATTTTTTTCCCCCTAAACTGATCTCATCACATTACTCTTGTTCAAAAGTTACTGCTTATTTTTGCAATAAAATAAATACTGGACCCCTAAGCATAGTGTTTTAGGCCTGTAGTAACCTTGTCTGGACTGATTTTTCCTGTGTTGTTCCTTCTGTTTTACCATACTGGATCACACACTCTTACTCCTAAGTGGGCTCTACAGTTTTTCACGACACTGCTTTTATCTTATAACACAGATGAGAGCAGTATGTATTTTTCTTAGTTTTAGGGGCCCTATCAAATTACTGTTCATACTCTCAAGTCTGTGCCATTTCTGTCCCTCCTAGTATTCTTACCTGGTTTGTCAATTGTCATGAATTCTTTGTATAACCCTTTGCACCTTTATGATACTATTTGGCTGCAGTCCTCTTAAGAGAAAGCACCATATCATGTTTGTCTATATGTATATTTTATACAGTGATTTTTGGCACATACCTGTAATTCTAGCACTCAGGAGGTTGAGGCAGGAGGATTGCTGTGAATATGAGGTAGCCTTGACTACAAAGTGAGTTCAAGGCCAGCCTCAACTGCAGAACAAATCCTATATAAAAAGAGAAATATTTAAAAATTTCTTTGCAGTGCTTTTGCAAATGCTTGTAAATATTCATTAAACTGTAGATATTAGAGTAGGTTGGGCAGACTATCAAAATGTATCAGTATATAATTTTATGTGTTACCTTAACTCTAAGGTAACAAAGGTTTTATTACCTAAATTTTTGTGTAATTTCATGTTTAGCACTTTTTAAATGGAAGTTTAGAAGTGCTTTTTATTTATTTTTTATTTTTTATTTTTTTAGAAGTGCTTTTTAAACAGGTAATTCTCCCATGTTTTCATTTTATACTGGCTTTAACAGTTACCGTTGCTTTAGTTTTTCAAAGATCCAAATTTTGTAATTGCTTTTATTTATTTATT
>NW_004524811.1:2913334-2941995 GCF_000260255.1 Octodon degus
TCTATATTATTACTATTATTATTTCTTATTATTATAGTAACTATTATTTTGGTGTGATTGCTGGTTTATTTGGATAACACAGTTTAAGTTAGTGAAAGTCAGGGCTGGGGAGATAGCTCATCAGTCTAAGCACCTGCCTGGCAAGTGCAAGGACATGGGCTCGATCCCTGGTACGATATGCCACACTCACTGAAACTGGGCGTGGTAGCACATGCCTGTAACCCCAGTGCTGGGGAGGCTGAGACATGAGGATCACTACAAGTCTGAGCTACATAGTGAGACCCTGTACCAAATACATGAATGAATGAATGAATGAATGAATGAATGAATAAAAGATTAAAAGATAATGAAAGTCACTTCCTTAGTAATGTAAAATTTTTATTTAAGCTGAGATAATGACTTAATGAAATTTTAATATGCTTTTTATTTTATTTTATGTATTTTTTGAGGTACCGGGAATCAAATTCAGGACCTTGTGCTTGCTAGGCAGGCACTATGCCACTGAGCTATATTCCCAGTTTAATGAAATTTTAATAGGAAAACTTTTGAGATAAAATGTTAACTTTTCCTCAATTATTAAATTTGATTTTTCCCCCTCTCATTAATGTAGCTCTCAAGAGGCAGAATTTGTACAATAATCCTTTCAACTCTATGAGTTACACAAGTCCTTACAGTCCAAATGCCAGTAGCCCATATAGCAGTGGCTTCAATTCTCCATCTTCAACCCCAGTGCGACCTCCTATAGTCAAACAGCTTATACTTCCTGGAAATTCAGGTAAGGAGAAAACAAAATGGAGTTACTAAGAAATGGTATTTAATTTACTTCCCCACTTCAAAAGATAACTTACTAATAATTCAAGTTCATTTTATTTATGAAACTTAAGTGGATAATGAGCCTTCTAGAGCTTTCTGTGACACAAGCAGCCCTCTGCAGCATGTATGCCATAGGTCCCCACCACTGGGATAATCTCCTTGAGGAGCCACTTTGCACCAGGTGTTATACTAGGCACTAAGAGTACAAAGATAGTTTAGTGGATTATATCAGTACTGTTTTCCTTAGTATGTGAGCCTTTTTAATCCTGTTTAATGAAATGACATCGCAACCTTGATCCTTTTTTATTTTTTTTGTATTTTAGGGAAGGGTCTACAGGGTGTTCAGGGTTTCACTACTAGATTGAACTCTAGTGATCCAGCCTCCAAAAAGCTGGGATTACAGGTGTGCACCACCAAGCCCAGTCTCAATTGCTATCTGAGCGTGCCCCAGGGGCGGGACCAGCCTGGCAGGCCTGGGCATCAAACCTCGCTTGCAAGAGCTTTAATTTGCTGAGCTATTTGGCCACCCCTCCCTTTTTTTTTTTTTTTTTGAGGTACCAGAGATTGAACTCAGAACCCTGCGCTTGCCAGGCAGGTGCTTATTCTACTGAGCTGTCTCCCTAGCTTCACAACTTTGATCTTTAATGAGTGGATCATCATTGAAGTGTGCAGTAATCCTTTCAACTCTATGCTGTAAAAGTTGTAAAAGCTACATTGCTAAAAAACTCTTTTAAAGGAGTTTTAATAAGCTTTGACTTTACAGTTAAGTAGTAGAATAAGGTTCTATGTGAGTGTGCCATGAGACAGATGGGTGCTGTAAGCGATGTACGTTATTGCTCTGAACTGAGCAAGACAAGTTTGCCCTGGGTCTGAGACTGACCCTTCTGTGTAGCGGCCTCTGCTATAGGACTCACTCATTCTATTACTTATGTTGCTACTGTTGTTACGATTCACTCATATAACTTCTTTAAAAGTTAAGAGGTGGTGGGTTTTTTTTTTTTTTTTTTTTTTTGGTTTTGTTTTTTTAAACCCAGTGAAAAGTCTGGGGCCAGGTAGATAGTTCAGTGACACAGTCTCTACATGGCAGGTGCAAAGTCCTGAGTTCAATTCCTGGTACCACCAAAAAAAACACCTCCATATTCCCTGAGATTCCTTTATTGACCCTGAACATTGCTTAGTATATACATTTTTATTTAGTACTTGTTCTACTTGTGATATTATATTAAAAAGTTTGATCTGTAATACTTATTTAAAATGAGGAACTTGATTCAGGTATTGAGTGAGCATAACTTTGTGGTACCTTTCCTATCATGTGCTCTTCTTTCATTGTTAGTATAATTGTTTATTTATTTATTTATTTATGTATTTGGTACAGGGTCTTGCTATGCAGCTTGGACTCTTAGTGATCCTCCAGTCTCACCCTCCCCAGCTCTGGGGTTACAGATGTGTGCCACCACGCCCATTTGTGGTGGCTCACACTGAGTAGTCCAGATTCCAGGGCCAGTGCTGCATGTGGTATCAGGAACTGAAACCACTTCCTTGCGCTTGCCAGGCAGGTGCTTAGACCGCAAAGCTATCTCCCTGGCCACTAGTATAAATGTTATTTTGTATTCTTTTTACTCTCCTTACATGCCTTTCATGTTGGAACTGACTTATGGTGAAAAATTATGAAAACAAATATTTCAGATAAAGCTATATTAGAAATATAAGAGGCTGTGTTGGGATTTTGTGATTATTTCTTCACAAAGAAGTTAAACTTTGGGCTGGGGAGATGGCTCAGTGGAATAAGCACTAACCTGGCAAGCGCAAGGGCTTGAGTTCAATCCCCGGTTCCGCAAAAAAAAAAAAAAAAACAGTTACTTTTAGACATATATATTCTGTATTCCTGTGATTTGTTCTGCCTTTTTGTTTAAAAAGATAAAACTACGTTTTAAAATCTAGTCGTTTTATTTTTTTTGTACACTAAGCAAGCACTCTACCAAGCTATATTACCAGTCTTTTTAAATGAACTTACTTTGAGATAGTGTCTTTGTTTCCTAGGCTAGCCTTGAATTTGTGATGTCTTTGTTCAGTTTCCAGAGTAACTGGAATCTCAGGCATGCGGCACCACACCTAGCTTACCTATGTCTCGTGCTTCACTGCTAAAATCCAGAACTCCTTGGTCTCCATTACTAATCTGGCAAAACAGTTAGGTAAATGTAATACGCAGAAAAATATGCCAAGTATTCTTACTTTGGGTTTGTTCTTCAGTGTCTAAGGAATCTAATTGTTCTCAAATAAGTTTTGTTGTTTAAGAAAAGTAAATGTTTTTATTCAGGGAAAAGATAATGGTGCTTGCTAATGACTAAATTTGGGAGGAGAAAATACATCATAAATTCATCTGCTTAGGTTCATAGTTTCATTGACTATCTTCTAAAAGTTGAAATCTTCTAACACATTTGAGTACTAACTATATTCATTAGGTAATGTATTAACAGTTTGATTAAAAGCTTAGATAAATTATACTTAAATGAAAAGGTATCTTATGTTTATGCCATTGTATATAAAGGAGTTTCTATAGTCTCCTTTTTCCTTTGAGGTCAATTTCCAATTACAATTTTTGCAAATTTTGTTAACTTTTGGTAGGATACTAATGAACTAAATTCATTATCTAGTTAATTGTAACAGTTTTTTTAAGCTTTTACCTTAGTAAGTTTGAATTTTTTTTTTTTTTTTTTTTTTTTTTTTAGGTAACTTCAAAAGTTCGTCAGACAGAAACCCTCCACTCAGTCCTCAATCCTCTATAGATAGTGAGTTAAGTGCTTCAGAATTAGATGAAGATTCAATTGGATCCAATTATAAGCTAAATGATGTAACTGATGTGCAGATTCTAGCCCGGATGCAGGAAGAAAGTAAGTATTTCAGTTATTAAAGGTTGAAATTTTTCACTAATTTGTATAGTTGGTGTGCCTATTGACTATGTCCTCTAGTGATGTGAAATAGTAATGGAGTGAAAGGAGAAACGTTGAAATGTGCAATTTAGAGGCTTATTCAAGAGGCTTGTTTATTTATCTGTTGTCAGAGCCCATTTTACATAGTAGTTTTGCCTCTTGAGAGGCAAAGAAGACATTGTGCTTAGTTTCTGTGGGTGTAGCTGAACTCTGTGGGTCACTTTGCATTGGCACTCATTAGTTACTACTCTGTCTTTGGTGTAAATCAGTGTTACTTAACCTTTTTGTTATTGCTTTCCTAAAGAGCCTTTCTACTTTTTCATCTACCTTTCCCCATGAAATTTTAATATCACAGTTAAACTCTTTAAATATTACAAATAATATACCTTAAAAGTTTTTCATACTTCAAAAACTATTTTCTGTCTTTTTGGTAGCAAATCGGACTTCTCCTTGCAAATGTACAAATATATATAAGATTATAATTATGATATTAAGTAAAACGTGATCATGCTTTGAAGCATGGTTCTTGAAACTGTTTAGGCCCCATTTATCTTAGAGAATCCGGTAAAAATGATTATTTCTGACATCCCTAAAATATACATAGGCACAAAATTTTTCATACTTTTTTGGGAGTTCATGAATAACCCATGCTTTTTCTTGACTGTGCATTTTATAAACTACCATACAATATACTGCGATCTAAAAAAATGTTTTTAAAGTGATCTTTTAACCTTTTCAGTGAAAAAAAATTGTTGAAGTACACATTTTAGAGTCTTGACAATTGGTGGAGAGTAATGGGACATTGTTAAAATTTTCTTCAAAAACTTTCCATTGTGTGTGTGTGCACAATAGATCCTTTCTTTATATAGTAGACTTTATCAAGCTGCAACATTTAAGAAACTGCAGCATGTTTCTCACTCTGCTAGTTCATTTCCCATTTAAAGGCAGCTTGCCTTGGACAGATATGGGAGGGATTTAATGCTTTTTTAAAAATTTCTTGTTATACCTGAAAATTGTTGATGGTCTCTCTTTTATAATTTTATGGAACTTTGTTGATTGAGTAGTCTGTGATACTTTCAACTAGTCAATTCATGGATATGAAAGGGAGGACATAAAAAATGTTGTTTAATTCTTTGCCATAGAATAAATTCATTCAATTTTTTCTTTAAACTTCTGACTTTTTAGATCCTAGAATTTTGAATTTTTTTTTTTTTTTTTTTTTTCAGAACTAGGGATTGAACCCATGCCCTTGTGCTTGCCAGGCAAGCACTTATTCTACTGAGCTATCACCCTGGACCCTTTGTTGATGTTTAAATAGCTCTTTGAATTCCATTCTTTTTTTTTTTTTTTTTTTTTTTTTTGTGGAACCGGGGATTGAACTCAGTCCTTTGTGCTTGCCAGGGAAGTGCTTATTCCACTGAGCCATCTCCCCAGCCCTTGACTTCCATCTTGTGTTATAGTAAGTAATAGAAATTTTAGCCTGAGGGCTGGTAAGATAGCTTAGTAGTCTAAAGCGCCTGCTTAGGCAAGTTTAGGCCTATATAGCGCAGGGACCATGGTTTGATTCCCTGGCACCACATGCTGGCCAGCCCTGCCCCCAGGGTGGGCTGAGCTAGCCACACAAAAAGAAATTTTAGCCTGTAGTTTAGTGATCTTTCTTAAGCTGTCCAATTGCATGCATATTTATTTCTTTGTGACTTAAGAGAGATGTTACTAAAATATGTCAGATTTTTCCTTGAAAATTATATGCATTTCTCATTTTTTCAGAGATGATTTTCTCTTTTATAACATAAATCTTCCAGGATTTCTGCAACAATTAGAAACATAGAATTACATACTTTTTTAATCTTTCCTGATTAAGCTTTAAGTTTTTAAAAATAATTGTAAAACTCTAATAGGGATTGTAATTTGCTCATTAGGAACTTCTTGTTTGTAAAGAGGCTACATTGGGATCAGGATTTTCTTTACTGAAACAGTCCTGTTTTACAAGCCTGTTTTCTTTTAGATGACATTAGTGTCATATTTGCTATAACTAGACACTGAGTAACTCAGTACTGTGCTTCCTAATCCTGACTGAAGGACTCAGTGGACCAAGGAATTATTAGTGATTTGTTTTGTTTTGTTTTACAGGGCTGGGATTGAGCCCAAGTCCTCATTCATGCCAGGCATGTACTGTACGAGTGAGCTATGTCCTCCAGGAAGTTAAAGATACTCAAGAGTGATTCTAGTATAGTTTTTGGAACCTTGTTAATAGTACTGACTATATATAAATATGTAACTTAAAGGCTTGAATGTCTCCGTATAACATCCTTCTTCCTAGATTGCCAGTAGTTAGCAGGCCTTGCTCGAAATATTACCTAGATTTTGTTGTATTGTTATAGTTTTAATACAAAGGTTAATTTTCCAAGGAGCTTATTTGTTCACGGATATATTCTGTTCCTTTAATGTTAGTCGCAAATCTAATTTCACATTCCAGAAAATCATGAAATTGTTAGCAGATTTTTGTTCAGTTTTAAAATAACCTTTAGATCTGATTTATACATCCTTCTGTGGGAGAATAATTAAAAGTAAAAGCGAAGTTTTCCATTCTACTTTACATCTTATTTGAATTTTTCAGTAGTTAAACTTTACTTTTAAGTTAAAAAGTATTGATATTTTTAAAATATAAAGAAATAAAGTAACACACTCATTGTTGCCAGGTCTTCGGCAAGAATATGCAGCCACCACATCTCGGCGCAGTTCTGGTTCATCTTGCAATTCCACAAGACGGGGTACATTTAGTGACCAGGAACTTGATGCACAAAGTTTAGATGATGAAGATGACAATATGCATCATGCAGTATACCCTGCTGTTAACAGGTTTTCACCATCACCACGCAATTCACCTCGACCGTCACCTAAGCAGTCACCCAGAAATTCACCTCGTTCACGATCTCCAGCCCGGGGAATAGAATACAGTAGAGTGTCCCCACAGCCTATGATTAGCCGCTTACAGCAGCCTCGCCTTTCACTTCAAGGTCATCCCACAGATTTGCAGACAAGTAATGTTAAAAATGAAGGTAAAGCATAGCATATTTTATTATTATTATTATTATTATTATTATTATTATTATTATTATTATTTTGTATTTAGTACAGGGTCTACAGGATCTCACTACATAGATCAGACTCATAGTGATTCTCCTGTTTTTAGCCTCCCAAGCACTAGGATTATAGGTAGGCACCACTACGCCCAGTCTTAGTTGCCATCTCATTGCAGGCCCGGGTGTTGGGACCAGCACTGCACGCTGGGAATTGAACCCTGCCTGCTGCACTCTGCCTAAGCAGTCACTTTAGTCCACTGATCTATGTGGCCAGCCCCTCATAGCAGATTTTATAGTGAAAATATTCTTGAAAAAAATTAGCCTTTATAATCCAGTATGAAAGGAACAGAGTTTTGCCAACGTTATATATATCTGATAATAGTCACATTCACCATTTTATTGATAGTTTATCAATGCAAAAATGCAGGAGGAAGTGACTTTAACTTTACTTACTTAATTTACTCGTGGAGCAATTTTTTTTTTTTAGTGGTAGTGCCAGGGATCAAATCTCAGTCCCTGTGCTTGCCTAAAGCAAGTTCCTAGTCTGCTGAACTATCTCACTGACCTGCCCAGTCCCAACTTTTCTATCTCTCTCTCTCTCTCTCTCTCTCTCTCTCTCTCTCTCTCTCTCTCTCTGTCTGTCTGTCTATCTATCTATCTATCTATCTCTGTATGGTTTTTAAAGAGTTTTCTTATTCTGCCTATTAATAGACTCTGGGATTTTTTTTGTAAATAAGTACATATTTTTCTTTGATAGTATTTAGAATGTTGCCTTCCTAGGCAGAATGCAGCTCCAGGGTTTGATCCCTGGCATGCTATGCCGGCCCTGCCCCTGGGACTCACTGAGATGGCAGTTGAGACTGGGCAAGGTGGCGTGTGCCAGCACTAGGCAGCCTGAAAACAGGAGAATCACTATGAGTCCAATCTATATAGTGAGACCCTATAGACCCTGTAATAACTAAATACCAAAAAAAAAAAAGTATTTTATTTTTCAGTTCTAATTGCTATTTTAATTATTTCTCTGCTTAAAGAGTGGTTAGATTTTTTTTTTACTTAAAATTCTATTATAGAAAAACTAAGGCGGAGCCTTCCAAACCTGTCCCGAGCATCTAGTACACAAGTTGACTCAGTGAAGAGCAGCAGAAGTGATTCGAATTTTCAAGTGCCAAATGGAGGAATACCTCGTATGCAATCTCAGGCTTCAGCCAGTAAGTATCTTTTTTACACTTGAGGTATCAATTAGCATCAAATGAAAATTATATTCATTTCTAGCTAAACAGTTGTATTAAACTATTGTTATAAGATAATCCTGTATTAAAATTCAAAGTTGTCCCTACAAACATATCCAATTCTATCAGTAAGTAAAAATGTATGAAACTTTGATCTCTACAAAATTTTAAAATATGCTAGAACTTTTTTTATATAAAAATTTTGTTTATTTGGTATAGGATCTTGCTATGTAGTTGAGACTAGTAGTGATCTTCCTGTCTCAGCCTCCTTGATTCTGGGATTACAGATGTGTACCACCGTGCCTAGTTTTGGTGGTTGGCAGGTTGTGCCCAGGGTTTTAGGGCTGTCATGGCATGTGGTACCAGGGATCGAACCCAGGTCCTTGTGCTTGCCAGGAAGGTACTTAGACTGCTGAGCTATCTCCCCAGCCCACTAGGTCTATGTTAAGACAGCCATTACTTATAAAAGTTAGAAGTAGATATAGTAACCACAGTGCTGTCCAAATGTCCCATTTTCTTTTAAAATATCTAGAGTAGAGGATGTAGGTCAGTGATAGTATGCTTGAGAAGCATATGTAAGGCCTGGGTTTGATCCCAAGCAACCCTAAAATATATATCTAAAGCTTATAATTACATATTCTAGAACATACCATAATAAATTTAAGCAATTCACTGATCAAATTTGTAGTGTACTTAGTTTGTATCAGAGTTGGAGTTTTGTAAATTTTTTCTAGAACAAAAATGTATTATGAAGAATTAGATAATATTACCTTATTTCTATGTCCTCAGAAAATTTAGGGACTTGATTTATTTCTGTGACTATTATGAAAACTACAATATTTAATCATGGTAATGTCAGATTACTTCATGTTTTCCTTATTAGAGATTAAAATTTGAGATAATAAATTACCATAAACAATCATTCTTTAAGACTTGATCATATTGGGCCCAGTGGTCTAAGCTCCTGCTTAGGCAAGCGCAGGGACCAGGGTTCAATCCTGACACATGCCATGCTGGCCCTACCCCTGGGCATACTGAGCTGCCTAGATTGGTTATGTTGCTGCGTGCCTATAATCCCAGTGCTGGGGAGGCAGAAAACAAGAGGATCACTAGGAGTCTGAGCTGTGTAGTGAGGCCCTGTACCAAAAAAAAAAAAAAAAAAAAAAGACTTGATATATTTCTCTATTTTAAATTATGTTTTGAAATAAATATTTAGAGTTAAACCTAAACTCTAGCAGAGAAAATGAATTTTGGAAATATTAAGAAAAATACATGCAGATCTGGGCATGGTGATATACATGTGTAATCCCAGCATTTGGGGGACTGAAAATGATAGAATTTGGTGGAAAGAAATAGTCTTGAAACTAAACCTTAAAACCCAGCAACTTTCTTACTAAACCATTAATAAAAACAAGATAGTGCTATAAAAACACCAGAGCAACTGAAAGATAATGTTGTTCTTAGTAAATATATATTATAGCAAATATAGGATTTCATGTTTTAAGAAATGAGCTTAAGGCAACATTGGAAAGAAGGGTTAATACTAAGGAATTAAGGAGATATAATGTAACATAAACAGAAACCAGAGAGAATTACTCAGTAAGACAAACTGACCAAATTAAGCAAAAAAGAAACTATGCAAGAGTAAATTGGCACTGTATGCATTACTGTATACTACAAGGTGATTAAAAGGAATTGAACATTTCAAAAAATTATTGCTTATTAATTAGGATAGATATGAGTATGCAGTTGAACCAGTTTTAAATGCATAATTACAGTTATTTCTGTGATTGCGTAAATACTGAGTTATAGCTCTCAGTTCACGTGAGTCTTGCACTTGGGCTTTCAGATCCAATCTCAGTATGATGGCATATTGCCATCAGTGTCTGCAGGGTAGCTGTGGTGTGTTCCTGCTTGTCTTCAAGGCTATAAAGAAATGATACAAATATGAAGTTATTAACTGGTCTATTTATAAATCATTTATTGAGTAATGAAATTTTGAAAATACCTGATTTTTTAAATTCCTTTGCAGTCTTGTTTGCCTTTATTACTTAGCTGGCTTCATGTCAGTGGCTCAAAATCAGTAGGCTACAGCTGGAGATATAATGTAGTAGTACAGTACATGTGAAGTATGTGTGAGGCCCAGTACCGCCAAAAAAAATTAGCACACTATCGAGAACTACACTTAAATCCGAGTAACTTCTGTAGTGTAGTGACAAATCTGCCTCTTTTACCATTGTATATAATATTATTTGTATTATAGAAATTCACATTATATTTACATAGGCTTATTTAATCCTCAGAGCAAATTTGTGATGGAGATACAGTTATTATCATGTTTTTAAAGTTAGAAATCCAAGCTTTGACTAGTTCATATCTGCAGTTGTACATCTTATATAAGTGGCAATAGTGATCAAGCCATGGTGATCCAACATGAGAATCTGAGCTGACAAAAGATTTGTCACATCTATGATGTAATACAAAGATATATAAAAGTTATCCAAATATACAATTTGTATATTTTCTAAGATTTAAAACTGTAAACTTTAAGACACTGTTCACAAGTACCTACAGATTTATACACCTCATTTGTTCTGCTAAATATATGCAAAATGTTTTTACACATAATTATAAACTTAGTATGTTGTGTCTTGTGGAATTGATACTATGAATTGCATAATCAAGAATGCTGTTATCATAATCATTATACTCATAAAAATATAGACTATATAAATTCATAAACCTTTAAAAATGAAATTACAGATAGAGTTTGAGCTCTTTAATCTCGAAGTGTGTAGGTAGTTTTACCTTTAGATTTAAAAGCTCAAGCAAGGGGCTGGGGAGATGGCTCATTAGAATAAGCACTTCCCTGGCAAGCGCAAGGACCTGAGTTCAATTCCCGGTTCCCCTAAAACAAATAAAAGCTCAGCAGAAAGATCATGAGTTTGAGGCCAGAAGTTGATAATTAAGAAAATACATATAGAAAATATGATGATAGTCTAATCACAAATTCATTATTTTGTAGAAAATAGTATACAAAATAGACTCATAAAGTTGCAAAAAATAATGATATATAGGCAGAAAAGTGAATTCACTATCCTTTTTTTCAGTCATATGTACTTGTATTTTTATTTTTATAGCTTTGGTAAGTTAATAGTTTAAAATGTCACGGATATATTTGTTTTAATATAGAATTACACTGCTTTCAGAAATACAGTTAGAAAGTAAAAAATCTAGGCTGTTACCAAGCTTAGAACTTTAGCTTACTTTTTGAGAATACTGAAAGATTTTTGTTTAAAGTTAATACATCATTAAGTAAAACTGTTTTTCTTGAAATTTTGCATAAATCTTTACTGCATAAAAATATGTTCTTTTAATTAATAGGTGCATTGTTTTCATAATAACCTTTTAAAATGATATATAATTATGCAGAAATATAGTAGGTTTCATACATCTTTATACAGTGGATTAGTATTTGTATTTTTATGTAAACTTCACTTATTAGCGTAATAGATGTTGCATTTTGTTTCTTTTAAATATTTATTTTTCCAGCTATAACTGGTAAAGCTTTGGTGTTTTCTTGCTGGTGTGCATGAAGCTAACTTTGCAAGGTTGCTTATTTCCAATTTCAGGACCACTTCTTTTGCCTTGCTACTATGCCAATCACTATTTTTATATGCTTATTTGCTGTGGCTGCATTATTGTGAATGTTGGCTTTCAATTATGAGTATTATGAGAGTTTTAATATATTTTCAACTTGTATTATAAATTTTCAACTTTTATATATGAAAAATGTGACTTAAAAAGCTTAAGAAAACCAGAGCAATTGGTGGCACATGCCTGTAATCCCAGCACTTGGGAGGCTGATGCAGGAGAAATGCTGCAATTTTGAGACCAGACTAAGCTACAAAATTGAGTTCAAGGCCAGCTTGAATTGCTTAGTGAAACCCTGTTTCAAAAAGACCAAAAAGAAAAAAGAAAACCAGAGTATGGTTCCAGATCATGTTCTCAGTTTCTTTCGGTAAAGAAGAAAAATTTTATCAGAGGTAGTTTTTCAAAGGGCTCATACCTTGTTTCTAAGACAACTAGACCAGACTTAATAGAAAGTGTTAGTTTTCAGAAAAATATAGGACTTAATTGGTCCATAAATAGAGAAAAGGAAGACAGAAAACTCCAATCTGCTGATTTTTAAAAGGTATCCAGATTTTGATTAGCATTTTAAGATGTTTAAAAATACTTCCAGATGTATTGTCTCATTTGAACCTTAAAAAAACACTCATTTATTTTTATAGAAAAGTAGCAGAAATCTGTATAAATCACATGAATTATAAAAAGTTAAGTGAATAGAAAAGTGCACAACCAAATTACTCCTTCCTCTCAAGCCTCCCTGAAATTCCTTATTTCCTGTCCATCGTTTGGATTATGTCGTAATGAGCTAATTGCAAATGAGTAGGTGTCTTGAGGAACACTCACTGATGATTTTTTTGGAGCTTGTTTTGAGATTAAACCTTAAATACCCCAGCGAGAAGGTTTATGGAGCAGTATTCTACTCTAGAATTTGCCCTGAATGGGGTGCCTGGAAGTTATCAGCTTAGACATAGCCAGACCATTTGCAGCTGCAGAAGGAAGGAATTTCTCTCTAGATTTCACTGACTACCAAGACATTAAGAGGTTACATACGAATTTTACGTTTCTATGAATTATTGATTGAAATCATATTACATACACTAACTGTAGTAGACTAAGAATGAGTAAAATAGTTATAGAATATCAGTTAAAGAAAATGTTGACAGTAATGGTGGGTCAGTAATGTAATAATGAGATTTTATAATTATTTTTGTCCTTTACCCCTGAATATTTTGATTGAATAGACTTGAGATAGATACCTAGAATTTCATTTTTCAGAGGGATCTCAGTTGTTTTGGGGATTTATCCAAGTTTGATAGCCACTTATTTGAACCTTCACTTTGAAAGATTTTGAATGCTTGCTTTAGGCTCTAGATTTTGTCCAGTGGCCAATCACTTATGTGTCCATTAATTATGCAATGGGGGGGGAGAGAGACAGAGAGAGAGAGAGAGACAGAGAGAGAGAGAGAAAAGAGTGAAGAGTGAGTATGTGTGTGTGTGGCCCCAGCCTTGCTAATGTAAATGTAAGACAGGCTATACTTTCCAATAGGCAGGAACTTCTTTAGGATTACAAAAAAGGTACTCAGTAGTGTGAAGTGTTTTCAGGAAAGATATTAGGAGATCTCTCAGTTGGCTCAGGAAGAGCTTCTATACTTTGGCAGATAAAGAAAGGATATATTGATATTCCCAGAGAGGGCACCAACTGTGAAATCTTGAGAGTGGCAGCCAGATTACTGAAGGGCAGATAGATCAAATGGGATGATAGGTCAGAGCAGTGATAAGTGAGAAGTGTAAGTAGGACATGGATGAACAGATTTAAATAGCACACTAAGGAATTTGAGTTTTCAGCTTGTAGTATTAGGAGCCATGATGGGCTTTCAGACAAGATTCCATTTTAGAAGCTTCCTTCTCATAGCACTATGGACAGTAAACTGAAATGAAGAGACTCTTGGAAAGTTATTGCGTATGGGCCAGGGAGATAGGTCAGTGGTTTAAGTGCCTGCCTGGGGCAAGCATAAGGTCCTGATACCCTGGTACCACAAAAAAATAAAAAAAGAAAGAAAAAAAAAAAAACAAACTTATTGCATAATCCAGGCAAAAAGTAAAGATCTGAAAAAAAGTCAGTGTAATAAATTTTTTTTTATTTTTTTACTTTTTTTAAATAAGTGGAAGATAGGTGATTAGTGATGCTCAGAAAATTAATGGCAAGTGACAGAGTATCAAAGAATGACTAAATGAGAATTTGTAAGCAATAAAAGTTTTTAAGTAAAGTAACCTCTTAGAGGAAAATATTGTTTATAGGGTAGAAAAACGAGAGGTATTCTACATGGCAGTAATTAACATTGATTAATAGCAATTCACACTTTCATAGCACCTCAGATTATTTTGACATTTGTATGACAAAACTATGTTCTATAATTATAATTAGGGGGCTGGGGAGATGGCTCAGTGGAATAAGCACTTCCCTGGCAAGTGCAAGGGCCTGAGTCAATCCCCAGTTCTGCAAAAAAGAATAATAATAATAATAATAATAATAATAATAATAATAATAATAATTAGGTCTGGGGAGATAGCTTAGGGTTAGGGTTAGGGTTAAAACGCCTGCCTGGCAAATGCAGGACCCGTTTGAACCCCGGTACCACATGCGTTGCTGCCCCCCTAACCCCAGGCATGTCATGCCACCCTGAAACCATGCATGGTGGTGCATGCCTACAATCCTAGCACTGGGGAGGCTGAGACAGAAGGATCACTACGAGTCTGAGCTGAGTAGTGAGACCCTGTACAAAATAAATAAAAATGAAAAAATAATGAACTGAGTTAAAGTAATAATGGCCAGGAAAAAAACGGCCAGCATTGAAAACATTTTTGAGTTTTCTATTTTTAACTGTCAGTAAAAAATAGTATCAATACTGCATACAAAAAAATAAAGATGATGAAATATTAAATTGTACTGATTTTTTTTGTAAGCAAGAAATATACACATATATTTTTTTAAGGGGGGGTGGTTTGAGACTTCCTATGCAGTTCAGGATGGCTAGAACTTTGTAGCTCAGGCTGTCCTCAAACTCAGAGATCCTCCTGCTTCAGCCTCCGAAGTGCTGGGATTATAGGCACATGCCACCATACCTGGCCTAGGAATATTTTTACATACTGACCTATGATAGCAATGAAATCACTTTAGCTTCTAAAAATCTGTCAGAATTCTTCAAAATTTATATTCTTTGAATATTGAGGCTTAACACACTAGTGAGATTTATCAGTTTATCATAAATCATATTTGATGAAAGAACATCATCTTTATGATTTTGAGTTTTTCCTTCATTGTCCTAATCAATTGTCCAATCAGGATGATAATGGTTTGAGGCAATGAGGAGGCAATGGTAATACAAAAGAGGGGATAGAAGTAAGAAAGTGCAAGAGGTGAATAAACAGAACCTAAAATAAGATTTTGAGGTAGGATGATTTGGAAAATGGTGTTAGATGTTTGCCAGAGGTTTTTAGAGGGGCTTGCTTGTGGAGCAAGACTTTAAGCTAAATGATGGCAGCATCATCAAAGGACAGTTGTTTTTGGTAGTATCTTTGTCACTTATGGTAGTCTTGCTAATTTGGAATTACATGAATATTAAAAGATAAAGCTAGGCAAATTTTAAACCATAAACAATTTCAAACATTAAATTCTATTAATTTAGAAAGCTTTGGAGAGTTTCACTTAGGTGTACTTTCTTATTTGACAAATGATTTGACTTCAGGAAACTAATTGAATAAGAATGATAATTCAGATACAATTTTTATTTTGTTCTACAGCATGGCATTTTATTCTATTTCACTCTATTTCTGTCAGGTCAATTTCCTTGGTTTTGTATGTACTGAGTTCTTAAAATCCCAGTGTACAGTTTTTCTGTCTACAGATGACACTTGAGGGATAATAGTCTATTGGAGTTACTGTAGCTTCTCAAGTAAGATCTTTCCATTAAGTCCTCATAAAATTTTTGTATTGGCTAATAGATTCTGTAGATTGTGAGCATATATTCAGTTAATTTCCTTCTGTGCTCAATTGTAACTAAGCCTACTTTCTATTCTTCAAACATACTACACATGCTCCAATCTCAGCATTCTTTACAATTGCTTTTTCCACAATGTAGAGTGCTTTTCTAGATAGCTGCATGGCTCTCCCACTTTTCCTTCAGATCTTTATGTAGATGTCATCTTAGGGAACTCTTTCTTCATCACATTGCAATTTAAATTGTCTATTTCTTACTCCTATTTCCTACTTAACTTTTATCCTTAACAGCTATTGCTATCCAGAAGACCATCTATTTTCCTACTTTATGTCTGTCTCCACTTTGCTTAAGTGTTAAGAAATAAGAATAAAGGACTATGTCTACCGAGTTGGTGCCTAAAGCCATTGCACCAAAACAGTACCTGGAATTTAGCAGACTCAGCTAATTAAATAAGTGAAAGCAAAGATGGATGGATGGATGGATGGATAGATAGAAGGAAGGAAGGAAATATGAATGAATAGAATAAAATATGAGTGGTGACCATCTCCTATTTTATGGGATAGATGTACAGCTGTTTATTGAGTTGGCATCAAACTTTATTTATGCGTAGTGTTTGGAGCACTGTAAAATTGGGAATCATTTACATTTCTTTTTTAATAAAAGTATTAGCTTTGCGATAGCTGTAAGAATTAAGCAACAGCGGAAACGGCCATTATTCTCTCTATGCTTTCTGAAGATAACATTTCTCTTTATTATCCTAATGATTATGCCCTGGATAGTCTTATAGGAGTGGGATTTCTCACTGTTTTGTTGTACAGGAGTCCTAGAAGTGTATAAAGTCTTAACTCTGGTCAATGGAATGACACTTCAGAGCCACTTTAATAAGTGACTACACTGGTTTGTGTGGCACTATGATAGTTGAGCTGTAATAACTATAAATTGAAGTAATTGGAGTTATTTTAATACAAGGCAACACTATGCTGTATCTTACATGCCAAATTTGGAGTTTCGATATAGTTGATAGAAGTTTGGAAGAAAGCTCAGCATTCTTCATTGGTCACAGTAAAAGGTAAATGCTCTGACTTATCTTAATCCCCTCAATCCATAACACACACACACACACAAACATACCTCCCTCCCTCTATGCATATGTATGTGCACAGTCCAGAGATGGTCCTACAAAACTCTGAGGCAAGGAGAAGTTGTATTCTATAGCAGAACAATATTGAACACATTAAAACCAATAAATTATGACTTCCTGAGGACTCGCCTAGTTCTGAGTTTTCTTTTCCTTTTTGAGTATGGGGATTACTATTTCAATTTAGGGCAATTCATCTAACAATAACTGCTTTGCCAAAATGTGCTTTTTTGCATTAAACAGTACTGCATTTACTTTATTCTGTACTGTGTGCTTGTGTTGATCATGTCTTTGTATTGTATTCTTTGCATCCTGTAGCATGTTTGCTGGTGGTTTGTTTTCTCTTTGCTGTTTCAACCAGTTGACACTTTAGAGATGTTTTCATCTTCAGAGAAACTAGTTCTTAAAGTATGCTACTGTGTACTAAGATTTCCATTCCCCTTTTCCAGCGGAATGCACTAAGCATCACTTTAAAATTTCTGTTTCTCGGATTCTAACATTTTTGCCTTATCATTTCTGCTTCTTGATAAGTTTTAGTTGTATTAAAATATTCAAGTTTACAGAAACTATAGCCTTTATCTTGTACTTCCAGGCAAATGTTACAGTTCCTTATTTTTCAACAGCTTCGCAAAGGCTGAAAAATTTGCCTCGTACTTCCCTCAAAGCCAAACAGTTGCTTCAAACTCCATCTACAAAAAGAGGTAACTACAACCTCTAAGTTTAAAATTTCAGCAAATGGTGTAGTTAAATCTTATGCCTCTTGGCATACTGATGCAGTGATGTCTATAAGGCACATATTAGTCTGTTTTGTTAAGATAATGTAGATTTATTTTTCTGGTATATGGATAAATGCAGGAGCAACATTTTCTATAGAGGTATGTATTGGGTTGCTCTTCTGAAAGTAGTATGTAATAGAGAATTTATTTTTTTAAGCCAACCTAAAACTAAGGATCATTGTTTTAATTTAATGAGTTGAACCAATAAGTGCTTTAAAATGGACCAAATGTCAGATATTCTGTGTTAATGTTTTTCCCCCCAGACATAGATTTTTTAGTTCATTTACGTGTAAAATAAAAAGTGAATAGAAACACTTTTTCATTAATAGCTGATAGAAGTTAAAACACAAGTTATAGTCAGTTGATATGTTTGAATGTTAGAGTCAGACCTTTTGTAGAATCTGACTGCTGAAGAAATATAAGAAAGTAAGACACTAAAGCTATACAATATTGCTTCCAAGAGATTGGATGTATGGATAGGTAGAAGGAAAGAGAATTTAAGATGATGCTCATTTTGAATAGAATGACAATAATAAGAATGAATAGAAGTCACAGAGAAAATGAGTTAGAACAAATATAAGCAATGAGGAAAAATATTTCCTTTATCCAGGACATGTGAGTTTCCTGATGGTTTCCTACTTCAGAAAATAACAAAGATATAGAGATATAAAGCAAATTGTTGAGGAAGAGGAAGTTTGAGATTTGATTTATTAGGAAAAAGGCTTGATTAATATGGTTAGTGTGTTTTTGAGACAGGGTCTTGCCATGCACTTCAGGCTGGCCTCGAATTCACTGTGTAACTCAGGCTGGCCTCCAATTTGAAACAATCCTCCTGCCTCATCCTCCCAAATTCTGGGATTATAGGCATGTGCCACCACACCCAGCCTAGATCTCTTACCACCATGCCTGGTTTTATGTTTATAAAAATTCTGTAATAGGCATTTTGACAGATTTACTACTTTAAGTGTTTTAGCATTGATTTAGTGGATTGAGTATAAAGAATTAGTTTTAGATAATAGAATCTGAAGGAGAGAGAATAGTCAACTAGAAATCTAGGACGTGGGCTGAGTAGATAGCTCAGTGACGTTAGTACCTGCCTGGCAGGTGCAAGGTCCTGAGTTCAATCCCTCATACC
Source organism: Octodon degus (assembly GCF_000260255.1). Lineage (NCBI taxonomy): Eukaryota > Metazoa > Chordata > Mammalia > Rodentia > Octodontidae > Octodon > Octodon degus. Next base: position 2,932,067 of record NW_004524811.1, read on the forward strand.
AAAAAAAAAAAAAAAAAAAAAAGAATATTTGAAGCTGACCGTGGGCATTCAATACAGATATCGTCTAGTGGCATAGTGAGCAAAATACACTGCATAAACTCTTTTTTGGTTATTTTGTTAGTTTCTTTTATTCTTTTGATAAAAAAGATTACTTATTGGGGTCTTTTTGCATTTAGTACAGGGTCTGTAGGGTCTACAGAGTCTCATTAGACAGATCAGACTTGTAGTCATTCTCCTGTTTTCAGCTTCCCAAGCTCTGGGATTACAGGTGCGCCACCACACCCAGTCTCAAATTGCTGTCTCACTGCTCTGGGGGCAGGACCGGCATGGCAGGCCAGGGATCAAACCCCAGCTGCTATGCCCTGCCTAAGCAGGCACTTTAATCTGCTGAGCTATCTGGCCGGCCCTTATTGGGGTCTTTATAGAAAGGGATCCTTACTAATTTATCAAAAAAATGAACATAATTGCAGTACAGTGTTTGGCTCTGCCGTAAATAGTATTTTCATAATTATAGCAAACTGATCAGTTTTAACAATACAATATACTTCTATTGGTAGTAAGAAGGAAAAGAAATAGAAATAAAGGACCAAGTCGGTTAGATCTTTTTTAATCTGTAAGAAAAACAGTAAAATATAGAAGTGGTGATTCAAACTAAGTGTATACTAGTGAAACAGAAAAAAATAGAGATAAATAGGTAAAATAAATAACAACAGTAACAAACTAAAAAAGAGTTTGGGGTCCCAACATTACAGGCTTATTTACAATAACAGATTTGGCATCAACCTAGATGTCCAACAATGGGTGAATTTTTTTTAAATGTGGCACATATACATCCTAAATATTGTGTAGACATTTAAAAAGGTGAAATCCAGCTAGGGAGGCTGAGCAGGAAGATCACAGCTTGGGAAATTTAGTCATTTAGTAAGACCCTGTTTCAAAATAAAAAGTAAAAAGGGGCTGGGAATGTAACTTAGTGGAATTGACCTCTGTTCAGTCACCAGTACTAGGGCCCAGGGGTGGGTGTGAAAGATCATTTGTGACAATATTGGCTATGAGGGACATTATGTAAAGTGTAGTGACCCAGAGATAAGAGGGACAAATGCAGTACTGCATGATCTCATTTGATGTATGCTTCTCATGACAATGCCTATAATGTGAGCACTGGGAAGGAGGATTACTGTGAGTTTAAGGCCAGACTAGGCTATGTAGTCTATTCAAGGCCAGCCCGAACTGCGTAGTGAGACTCTTGCACAAACAAACAAACAAACAAAAATATATAGCTTCTGCAAAAGTTGACTTATGGAAATAGAGTATAACTAGCAGTAGTGAGCTAAGATCACTATTAGGGAGTGGAGGAAAATGAGATTTGCTAGTGGGTACGACAAAGTATAAGGGTAGGAAGAGCTAGTGTGGTGTTGCACAGTGGCTGACTGTGGTTAATAATAGTGTACTGTATATTTCAAAATAATTAGGTTTTTTAAATACTATCACCAAGAGAGAAATAATAAATGTATGGGGGTAATAGATATGCTAATGACCCTGGCTTGATCGTCATACAAAGTATATATGAATTGAAAAATCACATTTTGCCCCATATGTAGGTATACCTCAAACTTTTGCTTGGATACTTACGGATTTTTTTTAGCACTGTACTTCTTTGGCTTGGGTAGAAGGCAGGTGAAAACAGATCTGCAGGCTGGGGGAATAGCTCAGTGGTACAGTGCTTGCTGCTGGTGAGGGCTTCCTAACACACCCCAAAAACTGAAGATAGCTAAGCTGAACTTATCACAAATTGTGCTATCAAAAACAGGGCAAAGGTTTTTAAAAATAAATAAATCAGACCAAAAAATTACTATGCTGTAATAAAAGAGTAGGGGATTTTTTTTTTTTTTTTTTTTTTTTTTTTTTTTTGTGGTACCAGGGATTGAACTCTAGACCCTGCGCTTGCCAGGCAAGCACTTATTCCACTGAGCTATCTCTCTGGCCCAAATCTTGTTATATTTGGAAGCTGTTTCATTTATTTTTTGAAACCAGATAGATTTATATGATTTAAAGTTTTACTTAAAGATTTTATATTGCAATATTTATTAGGGTTTATTAGGATAAGAAAACTATTATTTATGGCTGGATTTTAAAAATTTAACTATTGGAGTCATATTATTTTTGTGACTTTGAGCTGCCAAACTGCCTATCCTCCAGGATGAGATGACAAAACAGCTGAGTCTCAACCAGTATGAACTGGAATTTCTCCATATCTGGCTATCTTGTTGAGTTACCAAAGGGACAGAATTTTGTGTCTGTTGTGTGTTTGGTTTTATTGCTCTGTTTCATTTGATCTCTTATTCAGTGATCTAGTCTTTTGTATTTTCCGGTTTATGTTATGGCTTGATAATTCTCACTATGTACCCTTTCTCTTTAAGTTGTGAACCAACTGAGAAGTAGGACAGGAATAAAGTAGGATTTAAAATAATAGCTCAATTTCTTATGAAGCTAAATGGAAGAACATGTGTTGGATCCAAGACCAAACCCTCTCTGTCTAGAGTAGCTGTTCTTCTGAATTTGTACAGCAATCACTTCCTTTTCTGTATGATTTTGTTATCCAAGTGATGAAACTGCAGTTTTTCCTTTTTAATGTCTTTATTTTGAGTTTCTTTTGTAGTTGTCCTCTTTCCTTCTTTTCCTATATTTGTGTTTGCTTGTAAAAACCATCAAATTACTTGTTCTGTAGAAGTTTCCGAAGGCTGGATGATTACTTGTTCTTGGCATTATTTAGTGGGATCACTTGTACATTGATCGTTGAATCTAGGTAATTAATTTGTTCAGTTTGGTGTGTTGGGCAAAACTTCATCATAAGTAATGATGCTTGTTCACCCAAAGGTATAAAATGTGAGATTTTCCTTTTTCCACAAAAGTGATGTTAGTGGTTGTTTATGTTGAGTGCCCAGAACCTTAATTGATTAGGTTCAATCAATGCTTTGTTTTACTTTTTCTGCTTGCAATTTTATTGATCTTTATTATTTCCTTCTTGCTTTGGGTTTATGTTGCTTTTATTTTTTCTTGGTTCTTGAAGTAGGAGCTTAGGTTATTGATTTAAAACTTTTCCTCTTTTAATGATGCCCTATGATATTGATGTATTGTATATTTTTTATTCCAGTCCACATCGTTTTTATTTCCATTTTAAAATGTGTTATTTAATTTCCAAATCTTTAAAGATTTTCCTGTTATCTTTTTGTTAGCTATGTCTAGTTTGCTTCTTTTATGATCAGACTACTATAATTTCAGTTCTTTTAAAATTATTGGTACTTGTTTTATTGATCAAGTCTTGGTCTTTAGATACCTTGTGTGGGTGCTTGAATATGTGTGTAGCAAGCAGTTATTGACTGGACACTTTTTAAGTGTCCATTAGTTCTTGTGGTTGATGCTATTCCTGTTTTTTTATTTCCCTGTCAATTTCCTATCTAATTTTGTCAGTTGAAGAGAGTGATTGAAAAGTCTATTTGTCTATTCTTCTATTCAGTTCCTTCAGTTTTTCCTTCAGATATTCACAGCTATATCGTTTTGTACATGCACATTTAGGATTTGTCTTCTTGCTTTGAGCTTTGTATTATTATGTATTATACTTCTTAATCTTTGACAGTTTTCTTAATAATTATATGTTAGTGTAGCATTGTATTGTTTGCATAAGAAACTTTTTCATCCTTTTGTTTACACCCTCCTCCTGTTGTTATACTTGAATTGAGTTTTTGTTAGACAGTGTAGTTGTTTCTCAATCCATTCTGCCAAATTTTTTAATTGATGTATGTGAGCCATTTACATTGTATGTAATTATTAACATGTTAGGTTTTTTGTCTGCCATTTTATTTGTTGTTTTCTGATTTTTCCCCTCATTTTTGCTTGTTTATTCTCCTGAAGATTACTTGAACATTCTTAAGAATCCTATTTTGATGTATCTCTTGAAGTATTTTGAGGCTATATATTTGCATAGCTATTAGAAGTGGTTGCTCTTACCTAACACAGTCTATTGATATCATCATTTTAGAAATTTAATTGTACAAGCTTACCTCCCTTTGTGCCACTTCACCCCAGTTCATTTACAGGATGGTCATCTTAATTATTTTTTCTGCATACATTTTTTGCCTTAATTATTTTTGTTATTGCTGAGACAAAATGCCTAATACCTAAGTTAAAGGAGAAAAAGTTTATTTCAGCCTACAATTTATAGAGGTTTCAATCCATAATTGACTAGCTCTGAGGCAAGATGGCATGGCGTGGCAGAGAGACATCACAGAGAAGTATTCCATGGTGTAACAAAGCAGTGAAGTAGCAGGCAACACCAGCAGCCCTCTGTTTTTATATTCTCTGTAGTCTACATATCCTTAGGGCTGGTAACACTCACATCTAGGATGGACTTCCCATTATCCACACCCTGAACTATGCCAAACCAATCAGTGGACCGATTTAGTAATCACCCACCCCTAATCTAGCATCACATACTCTAGATCCAGCCACCTCTGAAAAGCCCCACCTGGGACCACATGAAGTTTTAGGGGGGACATCTAGATACAAGTGATAATGCATTTCAAATCATACTAAAAGGGAAAACTACCAGAAAATTTGTTCTTTTTAATACTTGAATGTTCTTTTTGAAACTGCCTAGTTTGGTAACTCCTCCCTGGCTTTGTAATTACTTTCTGGACCCCTGTGACCGTGAGAGCATAACCAAACACGTAGGATGTCTGATTGCAACAAGCTCCGTGATCATTAATCTAGTCTTGTAACTGATGATCATTAATCTAGCACTGTAACTGACAGTCTCACCCTGCTAGCTAATCAGAGCACTTCAGGCTGTTCCGTCTCACTTTGTGACTCCTGCTTATGCAGCATGTGAAAGTGCTAGCCTAGAAGCGCTGTGCTGGCTAAAGAGAGATCCCAGCCAGGACCACCAGCGTAAAATAAAGCCTCTCACTGCCTCCAGACTTCCTCAGGTGTCATTCCTTTTCCAGACTCCGTTTTTCTGCAGTAATACTAGTATTTTAATTTTTTATTTGAGTCCTTTTGCATTTTGAAAATTGAAGAGGATTAGCTCATATTTGTCCATAGTTTTGCTTCTGTCCTTTCTTTTTTTTTATATTTCAAGACAATATTTTATTGAGATTTTTATAGTAATTCATCCTTTCTTCTAGAGCACTTAGTAACCAAAACAGTGTACACTCACACACACAGGTAATCAAATTGCCATTATAAGGATCAAAGTTTTAGTTTCCTCAAATGTGATTTTAATGCCCAGGAAGACTTTAAAACCAATCACAAGATTAATAATGCCTACATGAGAACTGGTCAACTTTTTTCAAGTCAGTCAAGTTTTAATTTATACATTAATTGAAACATTTGGAAATATACTTCAGATGGCACTCCTTTCTATCTTGTCTTATATTTGAATGGAGTTGTTTGGTTTTTTTTTTTTGTTTGTTTTGTGGTACTGAGGATTAAATCTAGTGCCTTCATCCTAAACTGTACCTCTAGTCCTTTTTATATTGAGACAGCATCTCAATGCATTGCCCAGGAACAACTCAAACTTTTCATCTTGCCTCTGCCTTCTACCTGCTGGGATTACATGAAATCAGTCCCTTTTGATCACACCAGTCTTTACACTAGTGAGATGAGTTAAGGTATGACACCTAGATAATTTCAGGATGAGATTGCTCTGGAGAAAGTAAGAAGAGGGCTGGAAATGAAGCTCTGTAAGAGCTCTTGAACACTGCTAGATGTGATAAAGTATTGAACTGCTGAACATGCGGAGGTGTCAAGAGTTGGGTGTGCCCAAAAAGGGGATGGAAACCCCTCATTTTCCCCACCCCATAGTTTGACTACTATATCACTTCATCTGGCTATTATTCATCTATATCCTCCAGAACATCCTTTTATAAACCAGTAAACATAAGTATTTGGGCAGAGTGCAGCACCTGGGTTTGATCCCTGGCATGGTGTGCCGTGCCGTGCTGGCCCCGCCCCCAGGGTGCTCTGAGACTGCAATTGAGACTGCTTAATGAACACCTAAGTTCCTTAAGCTGTCCAAGCACATTATCAGATAGAAGTGGGGAACCTGGGAGCTCCCATTTATAGCCAGTAGATCACTGGTACAAACCACAAACCCGGATTGCACTGAGCATCTTAACTGGAGACAGTCTTATTGGGCATGGTGACACACGCCTATAATCCCAGCACTGGGGAGACTGAGACAGGAGGATCACTATGAGTCCAAGCTGTGTAGTGAGATCCTGTACCAAATACCTACATACATACATACATAGAAAAAAATAAAAATAATAAACTAAACTGAGTGACTGAAAACCTATTAGTGTCCACAGCACAACTCCCTGGTGTCTGACAAGTGCCTGTCCACATCTGCTATTACAAGTGAAATACACGGTACAATGTATGAGAAGGAAAAGCAGCTTTGTTTTTCCCATCTCTTCAAAGGTTTTTTACATTTTCACCCCCAAGGATTCTCATTAAGATACATACAAAAATATCCAAAGTATTTATGGATGAAATGATGTCTAGGATGTGCTTTAAAATAACCCAGGAGAGGGGCCAGGGAGATGGCTCAGCAAAATAAGCACTTCCCTGGCAAGTGCAAGGGCCTGAGTTCAATCCCCGGTTCCGCAAAAATAAAAAATAAATAAATAAATAAATAAAATAACCCAGGAGGGGGAAAAATGGATGTAACACTAGCTGTGAGGCTTGTGTTTGTTTTGGTTTTTTGCCATGAGTTTTTATAGTAATTAAAATCTAAGTGACAGATAAATGGTCATCACTATGCTTTTGGGTTTTTTAAAAAAAGTTCATGCACATAGCTGCCTTTTCACCAATACCTCCAAAAAGCCAGTGACTTCCAAAGAACAAAAATATTTAATTTTAACTTCATTGCCTAAGTATTAACTATTGTGCTTTAACTACTTTTCATTTTTAAACCAACAATGACAAATCCATTTAAATTTTTCCAGCAATCCTGACTGACTGTTAGCCCCTTCTGGTTTATCAGGTTGTATTTATTCCTTCTCTAATGTAAGACAGGCCTGAATCAGATGTAAAGAAAGCAGAAGAGTCAGTCTCTTCTGAAGACCTGAGGTGGTCTAGAATTGCAAAATGTCTGGTATCAAACAAGTCTGGAAAATAAATGCCTGATACAACTCATTAAAGCAGGTATTCAGCAGTAGCCACATTCACTGTATGTCTCAATTTTCTACACTGTCTGGGTCAACAGCCACTGGTGTGTACAGTTCTGAGAGCCACATCTGGCCCAGCCTTCCAAATACTGGTTCCACCAGTGTTTTCCGACTTCTTTCTACAGCTGTTCTTCGAGTTTGCTCAAACATTGCTTCCATATCAAATGTGTGAGCTTTTTCCCCGAACCCCGTGAAGCCCATGGTCACCGCCAGCTGTGGGTCTGGTCCCGACGCGTCTGGGGCTGTCACTTCGCTGGGCGCCGATCGCTCCATAGCCATCTCTGCGCAAAACGCCTGACAGCTACAGCCCACAACACTCTGTCCTTTCTTTTTAATGTTTCAAAGTTTATTTTTATTATCTTTGTGCAGTTAGAGAAGTTAGTGATTTTTCCCTTGAGTCTTGATATTTTCTCTGGATATAGGATTCTTCTTTAGCTATGTATTTATTTATTTAGGTACTGGGGTTCAAACTGAGGACTTTGTGCTTACCAGGCAGGCATTTATGCTGCTAAGCTATTTTTCAGGCTCTCTTTTAGCTTTTGAAAAATAGTCTATTTTTGTTTGATCTTTGGGGCTTCAAAACCTCTATCATTTGAGCTTCAAAACTGCCAAATCAGGAAATCTGTTTTGTACTTTATAAGTAAGCTGTTTCCCTCCCCTAGTTTTAGGATTTCGTATCTTGAGTTGTCAAAAAGTCCAATGTGTCTTGTCTTTGGCATGAATTTCTTTAGCTTATCTTTTTTGGTGTCTGCTCAGTTTCTAAAATTTATGCCCTCTTTTACATTTGGGGAGTTTTCAGCAGTCACTTCTCTCAGAGTACTATGTTGGCCTTGTTCTTTTTTCTGGGAATCTGATAATCCTGTAAATGTTAAATCTTTTGTTACAGTCTCACAAGTCCCTAAAACTGTTTGGTTTTTCTCTATGTTGTTTGGATGATTTTTTCATAGGTTCTTTGTATGCTGCTGTTGCATCCTTCAGTTTAGCTTTTATTTTTGTTACTGTATTTTTCAGTTCTAAAATTTTTATTTTTCTTTGTATTTTCTGTTTCTTTGTGGAGACTTTTTGACCTTGAATGTTTCAGTTGCATTTGTAATTGCCCCTTGTAACAGATTTTTGATGGCTGCTTTAAAATTTTTGTCAGATAATTTGAATGCCTCTGTCAGCTTGGTGTTAATGTCTGTTGGTTGTCTTTTTAAGATTTATGATCTTCCTGGCTCTTGATATGTTTTTAATTAAAATCAGGTCATTTTTAGATTTAATTAAGAGATTATGAATCTTCTTTAATTGGACTTGTAGATATCTTTCTGTGACCTCAGTCATTTTGGACTGGGGATGGACGTCAGTGCAGCAAGAAAAGGGGAAGCTCTTATTATTGCCACATGGGAGAAGCAACCCATATTCTTATGTCTATTGACACTAAAGGGGAAGGAGTGTGGTGGGCGGGTGGTGTAAGTTTTGGTTCCCTGCGTAATCTGTCTTTACTCACACTGGGGGGGGGGGAGTTTAGCCTTATTACCACCCATCATGAAAGTCCTGTCTCTCATCTAGACATTCAGTATGAACAGAAGTAGAAAGGGAGTGTGCCTTATTACTTCCAGGACAAGTGGGGGTTGAGGTTGCACAATGTGGAAATCTAGGGTCTTTGTAAGGTGCTAGCTAACACCATAGGGTAAAGGTTCACAGTCAGTAGATAAAGTTAGCTCCTTGTATAACGTCCTGATACCTCCCTGGGAAGGGTGCCTTGTTAACAGCCTCACAAAGTCTAGGCTTCTTGCTAGGCCTTCCCTGGCATGGATGGGGTATGGCTTCAGTTGGAAAAGAATAGTTAGCATCTAAATGTTTTCTTTGCTAGTACTTTGGGAAGCCCTTCATCTGCCACGTTCAATCGCTTTTCCAGATTGTGAACATCTTCATCTGTTCTGAGGTCTATGAAGCAAAAAGAAATCACTGGGAACTTTCCTACCATGTCATTCCATGGGTCCCAAGGTCCCCAGATAGTCCACGTTCTCTCCACTATTTGCAGCCTCGTGTGTGTAGTCTACTCTTTACATCAGTGACCAAAATGAGGAGCCTAGGAATTCATATTCACTCAGAGCCCTTTCTTATTTGCTCCCAAATCCCTCAACTTTCCAAAGTCCTTCTTTGAAATTTTTCATTTTTGGCCAAGGATATAGCTCAGCAGCATAGTGCATACCTGGCAAGGTACAAGGTCCTGAGTTCAATTCCTGGTACAAAAAGAAAAAGACTCACATGTTTGGTCCTATGTAAAATTTTAATCGCATCAAAAGAAAAAGCCTAGGCTCCCAGCTCTGGTGAAAGCTAGGACTGAAAATGGCTTCTCTGGAGTACTGGAAGGAGTAAGTCCAGGCCTACCCATAGGTGGTAACGAAAAGAATTACAGATTTATTTAATGAAGCTGCATGGATAGAAACTGATCTGACATAGTAGAACTGAAAACAGTACATGGAATTAAGAATTTTCTGTTGTTACCAGTGGAAATAGGAAGAATATATAAAGTAAAAAATCAAAACAAAAAAAATCTGTGAAAATGATGGAATTTACAATCCTGAGAGATTGACTCTTTGGACATACACCATATTCTTTATTATTATTATCATTATTATTATTATTTATTTATTTATTTTTTGTGGAAATGGGGATTGAACTCAGGCCCTTCAGCTTGCCAGGGAACCACTTATT
>NW_004524811.1:2942145-2978131 GCF_000260255.1 Octodon degus
TTTTTTTAATGTATTTGGTACAGGGTCTGCAGGGTCTCACTACACAGATCAGACTCATAGTGATCCTCCTGTTTTTCAGCCTCCCAAGAGCTGGGGTTACAGATGCGCACCACCAGGCCCAGTCTCAATCACTGTCTCAGCATGCCCTGGGGGGCAGGGATGGCACAGTAGACCAGGGATCCAACCCCAGCCCCATGCATCTGCCTAAGGAGGTGCTTTAGTCTGCTGAGCTATCTCTCCGGCCCATTTGCTTTTTCTTTTGTCAATAATTTCCAGTTTCATTCCACTATGATCAGATAATAAGCATAGGATAATTGTTTTTCTTTTTTGTATTTACTTAAACATGCTCTATGTGGTAGTATATGGTCTATTTTGGAGAATGTCCCATATGCAGCTGCAAAGAATGTGTATTCTGAGGTTGCTATATAGAACACTGTATGAAGGTCTACTAAGTCCATTTCTTCATTAGCTTGGTTTAGTTCTATTATTTCTTTGCTGATTTTTTTTTCCTAGTTAATCTGTCTTTGACAGGGGGATGTTAACAGACATCCCCATTATAATTATATTATTGCCCATTTGATTTTTTTATATCTGTAAATATTTGTCTTATATAGTTGGGCTCTCCTACATCGGTTGCATATATATTTATTTTTATATATTCCTTTTGCAGTTTTACCCCAAAAAATCTGTAGTGACCTTTTTTTATCTCTCTTAATCATTTTTGATTTAAAGTTGACATTGTTAGCCACCAGAATAGCTGCCTCTGATTTTTTTCTGGGTCACCTGGAGTATTGTTTCCCATCTTTCAACTTTCAGCCTATGAATTTCCTTTTGCGTTACATTTATTTCTTGTGTATAGCATACTGTTGGATTTTGTTTCTTGATCTTTTCTGTCAATCTGCTTATTTTGATTGGTGAATTGAGGCCTTTTTTATTGGTGGTTAAAATTGATATGTATTGGCTTATCTTTGTTATGCTGTTTTCCTAATATAGATTCCCTTCTTTCCCACTGTTTGCTTTTTTCTGCTGGGTGGTTCCTGTTTGTTGTTGTTCTTGCAGTTGTGATCATTTCAGTCTCTTTCTAGAATATCTGTCAGTACTCCTTGTAAGGTTAGTTTGGTTGGTCATGAATTTCTACAGTTGTTCTTTGTTGTGGAAGTATCCTATCTCTACATTAATTTTTTTATATATATATGTATTTGGTTGTTACAAGGTCTCACTATACAGCTCAGACTTGTGGTGGTCCTCTTGCTTTCAGCTTCCCCGGTACTGGGATTACAGACCTGTGCCACTATGCCCATATTCTGGCTGGTTCAGCCAACTCTGGGTGTAGGACTGGAGCAGCATATGGTGCTGGGGATCGAACCATGGTCCCTGCACTTGCCTAAGCAGGCACTTTAGTCCGCCGAGCTATCTCGCTGGGCCTCCACATTAAATTATATGGTTTCACATGGTATATAAATCTGGCTTGAAAATTGTGTTCTTTCAGGATCTGAAATATTTCATTCCAAGCTCTTTTTGATCTGATGGTTTGTGTTGAGAAGTATGACATAATTTTTTTGGCATTCCATTATAAGTGATCTATAATATTCTGGTTTTTGGAATTTCTGGGATCTCGATTATTATGTGCCTAGGTTTAGATTTGTTTTATGGCTAATTTGATTTCTATATACATCCCTTATCTGTATGTCAGATTCTTTTCCCATGCTTGGGAAAATTTCCACTACTGCTTCTGCAAATAGACTTTTATGTCATTTGTGCTGACTCCTCCTATTTCATTGACACCTGTTAGTCTTATATTTTTGTTTTCATCATTTTGAAGCTGCTGAATTGTTATTTCCAGGTTTCTTGTCATTTTAAGATCTTTCCTTTCATGTTCACTAGTTACAGTGCTGTTTAAAGTTTGAAAGTCTATCTTTAGTTTTGTTCAAGCAATTTTGCCAGCTTCCAGTGGAATTTTCAATTTCCTGCATATCTGTTTGAATCTGTTTCATGCAGTCTAATTCTTTCCTATATTGTTCATTCAATGTTTGCATCATTTTTCTATTCTCTATCTTTTAAAAATCTGTACCTTCTTTAGATATGCTGAGCAGTTCTCTAATTGTTGTTATTTCTTTTTTTACCTGAGTGGATTATTTCTGATCTGAATTTTTTTCTATAGCCTGATATAATTGTTTCTTCAGTTGCTATCATTTCAGAAATTTCAGATGTTTGCCCTCCTAGTTCTATGCCCATGTCTTCTGTACTTGTTATGGGTGGGCTGGAGGTCTGAGATTGTCTTTGCTTCTTTGCTTAGACATTTTTGAAGCTCCCATTGTTCACCCGGACTTAGCTGTGATGGGAGGGGTGTGGTGAGCAAGCCTCCCATGACATTGGAGGGCAGGGTTGGCTTACCAAAGCTTCCATTGTATTGGGTTCATTGTGGGTTCTGTCGTGGTGAAAGGGTGGTGAGCTACAGCCCAGAAAGTTTCTGAGGGGCCAGGGAGATGGCTCAGTAGAATAAACACTTCCCTGGCAAGTGCAAGGGCCTGAGTTCAATCTCCGATTCCACCAAAAAAAAAAAAAAAAAATAGAGGTTCTGAGGATGATGGGAGGCAGGCCAAAGGTCTGCAAGGGTCTTGCAGTGGTGTGGTGGGACAGGATAGGTTCACCAAGGCTCCCTTGACCAGTGGGGTGAATTGGCTGAAGCTCTATAATGCTCCTGAGAAGGTGGTGAGGGCAGGGCAGGACTCACCAGGTTTCTGTAGCTATTTAGTGTCTGCATGTCTTCTGTGATGGTGAGATAGGCCACTGCAGATCAGCGAAGTTACCATACTGGTGTTAGGCAGTGGGCGGTGGTAGGCAGTGGGCGGTGGACACAGGCCAGACTCCTCAATTCCTACATGGGGAAACTAAGTAGCAGTTTTGGGGAACCAGGACATTGTTGCCTGAAGAGTCATTATTTTCAAATACGTTTCTTTTTAAGAGTTATTTTGTTTTATTCAGGAAGAATTATAAGTATACAATTTAAAACATTCACCCACATAGCCACCAGCACAGTGAAGTCATAGTATATTTCCATAATCTCAAAAAGCTCTTTTATACTCATTTCCCCTTCAGTACTCTGGAACCCCTGTAAATATCTAATCTGTTTTCTCTTGCTGTATTAGATTTGCCATTTTGAGAAATTTAATTAGATGTTTTCTACAAGGTTTTGTGTCTTGACACTTCACTCAACATATTTTTTTTTTTTTGAGGTTCATCTTTTTTGCTCGGTGATACTGTGTTGTATGGATATGCCATAAAACAGTATGGATATTTATCAAGTGAAGTTTTGTTCAGTTTTTAGCTGTTATTAATAAAGTTGTCTGCAAGGCTTTGTGTATATGCTGTGATTGGGTTATCATAATGTTTTTATTTTCTTTGAGTAGAACCACTGGATCCTTATTAAGTACATGTATTATTATATTTGTGTATCTGATTAATTTTTACAGATGTCACTTACTGGTTTGAGGAAACTTGATTTCTGATTCAAATTGTTTGGCTGGGGAGATAGCTCAGTGGCCTAAGCACCTGCCTAGAAAGCATAAAGTTCTGAGTTCAACCCCCAGTACCAAAGCAAACAAACAAAACAGATTGTTTAATTTAGGTCTAATCAGAGCTTGTTTCTTATGTCAGTTATTTTGATTAATGCATGTTTGCACTACATAATGATTGTATTCATTACTTTTATTAGCTTTTGTAATCTTTTATTTCGTACAGGGTCTCGCTCTGCAGCTGAGACTTCTAGTGATCTTCCTGTCTCAGCCTCCCAAGTGCTGGGATTACAGGCATGTGTCAGCAAGCCCAGTTTCAGTGGCTGGCTCAGTGTGGGACTGGTACAGCTTGTGGTACCAGGGATTGAATCCGAGTCTTTGTGCTTACCAGGCACACACTTAGACTGCCAAGTATCTCTTGCCCTGATTGTATTCAATATGAAGAATTGGTACATGTACATAACACGTCTTAATTCTTTTCACATCTCTTTCTGGTAATTTATAGAGAATAGAAGTTTATTCTCTCACAGTTCTGATGGCTGGGAAATCCCAAGATCAAGTCCCAAGATCCCACACCTTGATATGATATTGAACTTCTTACTGTGTCCTTACATGGTGGGAATGAAAAGGGCAACAAAGGAATTCTTTGTCCTCATATGACAGAATAAACTAGGACCCACTTCTGACAGCTTTTATTAATACCATTAATCTATTGATGAATACAGAGCTCTCATGACCTACCACCAAGGTATATACATCGAGGATTAAGTTTCTAGTACATGAATTTTGAGGAACATACTCAGATGATAGTAGGTAGCTTACTCTGATTTTAATATATATTTCTTAATGATTCATGTTGTTCATTATCTTCTCTTAGGAAATAAGAGTTAAAAATTTTATGACAGTTTTTATGCTGATTTTTATTACTGAGTTGTAAAAGTTCTGTGTCTTCTGAATTAAATATAGTCTTTCATCATCAAATCCATGCTTTACAATATTCCCTTGAGGTTTATGTGTCAGTCATTTTCTTGGGAGTTATTTTACTTGTCGGTTTTGATAAGATAGTATATAACATTTTTACAGTTAGTACTTTTTGCTTTTTGACTGTTGTGATTTATATCTAGATGTCCCTCAAGAAGCTAATGTAGGCCGGGCATGGTGGTGCATGCCTGTAACACCAGCACTTGGGAGGCAGAGGGAGAAAGATCACTGTGAGTTCAAGGCCAGCGTGGGCCACATAGTAAGTTCAAGGCCATTGGAGACCACATAGCAAGACACTGTCTCAAAAAAACCAAACAAACACCCATCAAAATAAAGTTTTAAAAAATTCATGGAATCATAGGTGGAGCTTTTGAAAGGAGATTACATTATGAGACAGTATAGCTGACCTGCTGTTAGGAGGTATCTTCTGGTCAGAAGATGTAGGTCACCATGGGCATTACCTGAAGTGTGTATCTCCTTCTGATTCCTCTAGTCACTCTGTTTCCTGGTTACCATGTCATGAACCACTTCTCCACTATATACCTCTTCCATACTGCCTGCCTTAGAGCCATCTGAGCATGGGCTTAGTGGGCCAAAATAAACTTTTCCCTCATTAAGTTGCAGGTGTGAGGGAGGTATTTTTTCCCAATGACAAAGTGACTAAGACAGATTTTATCTCAAGAGAAATGAGGTCATCACTGTGACTATGTTTTACTATGTGGCCTAGGTGTCTTTGGAGTTGACTCACAGAGGAGTTTAGAAAATGTTTGGAAATGCCAACTGGACAAGGACAAGAATGCTGTAAGCCAAGCTTGATGGGATATTCTGGTTGGAGATTAGAAGACCAGAGTGCTGATAAAAGTGCAGATGCTGAACATAAGCATAGGGTACTTCCATTGGGAAAAAGCCTTCACTGGCAGTTGGACTCTGGGCCATGTGTGTTATGCTCTGGCAGAAAATTTATGTAGGGCTGGAGGTGTAGCTCATTGGTAGAGCTCTTGTCTTGCATGCACAAGGCTCTGGGTTTGATCCCCAACACCCACCCCCAGTTGAAGAAAAAAACTTAAATTTTGCTCATGCCTCAAGATTTTCCAGACTAAGGTGAGATTAAGGAACAGAAAATTTCAAGGCAATCAAGATTCAGGCTGTGACATGGGTACTGTTGGGAGCTTTTAGCCAGCTGTCCATTGAGAATCCAAAGAGTGATTTTAAATGTTTTGAGTTTCACCAGAAAGAAAGATTCAGTAAACTGGGGGCCTCCACAGTTGGAGCAGAGGAAAATTTGGTGGCTGAAAAAGTTAACATTAAAAAGAAGCCCTTTTCTGTTACTTTATAACAGAACAATAGAAAAAATACCTTTAGAGCAGTTGAAGAACCAGCAAGGTCCTACCCTTCACAGGCTCACAGTTGCAAAGGTGAAACAGTTTGCTGTGACAAGATAATCTCATGCCACCTGTTGTAGAAAAAATAGCCTAGGACATTGAGTCCCTGGGATTCTGTTTATTTGGAGCCATCCAGGGACTAAGGCTACATATAGGCACAATTCAAGGTGCCTGTCTCCTGCTCCAAGTCGCAGCAGACCTTGGCATTATCCACGTGGTACTAGTTTTAAAGGAATGCGGAATGTAAGCGTTATGGGGTCATGAGGCTTTCACCCAGATTTCAGCAGAAGGCTTGGGAGTTAGGCACTATGCCTATAATGGGACAGTGTATGAAAATGTGAGAATAGAGCTGAGATATGCAATGGAAAACTCAGAGTTGGCAAGGCTAGAAACATGTAACATCTGAGGAAAGTCACAAGGAGTGAACAAAGCTGGCCTCAAGAGAGAAGTCACATGGACTTCATCCACCAGCAGTGCCATAGGGGCAGAGTCACTCAAGTGCTTTGGAAGTCACGGGCTTGTACCAGGTATTCAACATGGAACTATAGAATTGAGTATTTGCCCTGCTCAGTTCAGACTTGCTTTGGTTCCATTGGTTTTCTCTCTTCGGAATGGACATGTTTTACCCTATGCATGTCCAGTTGTTCCTGCTTTATTTATAGAGAAAGATATGTTTTCCGAGTGTTTTTGGTCCTTTGTTCAAAACCTATTGATTGTATACACATAGGTCTGTTTATGGCTATGTTCTGTTTGTCTATTCTTAACAACAATAGCAAACTTGAATTAGATTTATAATAAGTAACTTTATAGTAAGTTTACAGGTCTGGTGGTGGACTTCCATTTTTTAAACTTACTTTGCCAATTCTAATTCCCTTGCATTTCTACATAGATGTAGAATCGACTTGTCAGCATTTATCTTTTTAAAAATCCTACAGATGTAGCTCAGCAATAGAGTGCTTGCATAGCATGTCCAAGGATTAGACTCAGTCTTCAATAGTCAACTAATGAATAAAATTTTAAAACTGTGAAGCTTGTTGAAGTTTGAATTGGAGTTTTATTAAATGTGTAGTATGTAGAAGTTAGTGATAATAGACATTTTAGTGATGTTGATTTTTATGATTCCCAAGCATACATATCCTCTCCTTTTTTATTTAATTTGCTAGTTTTATAATTTTAAGTATATGGAATAAGAATATATTTTGTTAAATTTATCCTTTAACATTTCACATTATTGTGCTGTATTGTAAATGCTACCATTCTTTATCTTGTATCCTGATAATCTTGCTAAATTCACCAGTTGTATCAGATGATACTTAAATTTTGTAAGTATACAGTCATGTGCTGTCAGTATAAACAATTTTACTCCTTTAGAATATATGTAGAGGGTGGAAGGGACATGTGTAGTGCTGGCCAAGCATTCCAGTAAAATGTTAAATAGAAATGATGAGAGTATATGACTATTTTGTCTTTCCTTTTTAGATGAAAGCATTCAGCTTTTTAAACTACTACATATGCTACTAGGTTTTTCATAGATTCTCTCTCTGTCTCTGTGTCTGTCTGTCTGTCTGTCTGTCTGTCTGTCTGTCTGTCTGTATCTGTGTCTGTGTCTGTCTGTGTTTGTCTCTGTCTCTTTGAGACAGGGTCTTGCTGTGCAGTTCAGGATGACCTTGAGCTCACTTTGTAGCCTACACTGGTCTCTTACTTTGCAACAATCCTCTTGCCTCAGCCTCCCAAGCGTTGGGATTACAAGATTGTGCCACCATGCCCAGCTAGATGCCCTTTATTTCACTGAGAAAGTCCCCTTCTGTCCTATCTTGTTTAGGAGGTTTAAAAAATAAAATCTTGAATACATGTTATATTTTAGTTTTCTGCATCTCTTCATATGATCTTATGATTTTCTTCCATCTGTAAATGTGTGACATTACATTGTGGTTTTTTTCAAACATTGTACCAAGCCTGTGTCTCCTCAGTTCATCAGCTTTGTATTACGTGAATAACACTACTACTTGGAGACCCTAAAGCCTTTTTGTGTATTGTAGGATTTCAGTTTGTAATGTTCATTGAGAAGTTTTGCTTCTGCATTCTTTTGTTCGATATATATCCTCAAAGTATGTTTTTGGTACTCATGTTTTAGTCTTTTTGCAAAATTTAAAAGTGATGATTTTGTGGGTGGGAGTTCGGGGGGTATAGCTCAGTGGTAGACCATTTGCTTAGCATGCACAGGGCCCTAGGTTTGATCCCCAGCCCTGAAAAAAATCAAAGTGATTATTTAAAACACTTTTAATGGTTCCTAACATATTTATTTTTCCTATCAGAGTTTATTGCTTTATTCAGATTAGAGTTAGCATCTGGTGTCATTTTCCTTCTACTTTAAAGTATTTCTTTTATTGAAAAACTACTGACAAAAAGAAAAGAAAGAAAAACTACTGACACCTTTAGTTTTGAAAGATAATTTTCCTGAATGTAGAATTCTAGATTGCCAGGCTTTCAAGTACTTTAACGATGTTATTCCATTGTCATTTGGCTTACAGCATTTCTTTTGAGAAGTCAGTGATATTTTGTCTTTTTAAGGACACCTTCTAATAGCTAAAATAATATTTTCTTAAGTTTGATTATGGTAGTCCTGCTTTGTTTTTCCCTATTAAAGATTTTTTTGAGCTGCTTGAATATATGAGCTTAGTTTTCATCATGTTGGAAGTACTTTTCTATTTGTTTTTTGTTTGTTTTTGAGGAAGTTACTATGTAACCCAGGCTGGCCTTGAACTAACTCATGGCAGTCCTCATGAATGCTAGAATTGTAGAAGTGTGTCACTGCTCCAGGACTATATTGGAAACGTTTAATGAAACATTCTTTTAATTTTTTTTTCCTGTCCCACTCATTACAGATGTATCTCCTAAAATGAGATTCAGTTGCACATATTAGGTCACTGAGACTTTGTCCTTTTGTTTTATGCGTCTTTCCTCCTCCCTCTGTTTGTAGTTTACATCATTCTTTTGTTTGTAGCTCAGGGTCTTATTCATGCTAGGTTGGCCTTATATAACTCAGCTACATTACAAGCTTGTAATTTGTATCATTCCTGTTGCATTTTCAGGTATTCCTTTATAGCGTCTAAACTACTATTGATTCACGAAGCATTTTGTATATATTGCAAGTTCATCTATAAAATTTCTGCCCATGTTTTAAAAAATTTTTTACTTCTGTTCTCATTGTATTATTTCTTAAAATATTCTAGATCATAGATAATAGCTCTTATAAAGTCTTTGCCTGCCAGCTTAATTATCCCCATCACTTTCTGGCATGTTTCTATTGACTGATTTTTCTGCTTCGCATATTTAGTATTTATTGAATAGTGACCATTTGACATTTTTCAATGCTCTGTGATAGGTATTGTTTCTTCTTGTAGATAGATAGTAAAACTGAAAATGCATAAGTGAATGTTCTTTTTTTATTTTTCAAAATTATATTGATAAACAGCAATGAGACAGTTTCAAATCAAATCGGAAGTAGTTTCAACAAATAATACACTGCATATATTCTTCTTAGTGGTTAATTGCTGTACAAGAAGCAGACTTGAAATCCTATTTACAAACACCATTAGAACAAATCATTCTATTCATTAAGAGAATGCAACTATATATCTCTCCTAACCATTTTGAATACACAGATACAAAATGGACATTCATTGGTATACTCCATTTTTTCTAAGTTCCGTTATTGAATATTATAGGTGTGTAAACTCAGAAAAATATTCTAAAAGAGTCCAGTAGACCATAATAGCATTGGGTCTTCTGTTTAACTGGCAATGTCAGATATTATTGACCTGAGTCCCCTGTTATGTTGACAGCTCAACATAACAACGTGGCTTTACTTCCTATATTTCGTCTTCATACTTTTCTACTGGATGGTTAAGACCAAGGTAAATCAGGACCTGTGCAATAAGAGTTGTAGCTTTTTGGTCTGAGAAGGTCAGTGAAATGCCCTCAGGATTTATCCTGAGATTCTGTACCTCAGATTGTAGAACCTTTGTCAGTGTCAGCCATGTGGATGAGTCGCAGCCATTGCTTGGCCAGTGTGCTCTCTGTGAAAGCCTGAGAGAGTGTCTTCTCCCCATGTGACTCTCCTTAGGCCCACTCTATGTCATCGATCACTTTCCTCTTTGGCCCCATAATCTTCTTGATCAGAAAATTTGGGACACTATCGAGGTACATGACGTTACAGGACAAGTTCTCATATGTCCTGAGTCTTAATTGACCTTAAGGTTTGGGCCAAAATGTTGGCTTAAAATGGAAGTGTTTTTTTTGTTTTGTTTTGGTTTGGTTTGGTTTGGTTTTTTTGCTCCAAATGCCTTCAAGGCATGACTGGCTGGCTTGAGTTGTGGGGATCGAACCACAGCAACCTGAGCCTGACTGCTTTGTTGAAGCAGCCACAAAGAACTGAGCTAAGGGGCAGGCCCCCGTGAATGACTGTTCTGGGGTTGCAATAAAACTTTATTTATAAAAACTGGCAGTTTGCCTATCGGTAGTTTTTGAGCTTTTGTTTTTGAGCTTTGTTAGAGAAAATTTATAGTAGTCTTTATCTAGGGCTACTGTATCCCCCTTAGACTTGATTCCTTTGGATTGTCTGGTGGATATTTGGCAAAGACCTCTTACTGGTTGAAACTGAAATGTCTAGTACTTTTATGTCAGCTTTGAGAACCGTTCCATTAGCAATGCCCCATGGGGTGTTATGTGCATGCCCAATTCCGTATTTAACCAAAGATTTAAGCAGACCCCTAGGCTGTGTTCTTAAAATCTCCTGAGTAGCTCCCTGTTCTAAAGTACTCTGCTCCTGAAATTTTAGTTTTCCTTTTCTCCACTCAACAAGATAACTTTGATCTGCTCAGATCCTTCTTAGATACCTCTTGATCTACATTTCACAAAGTATCTCTAGACAGAAACAACCCAGCAGATTATAGAGCCTACAAGCCTGTATTCTCTCTTGTCCAGTATGTTGTGTTTTATTTTATAAAATACTGTTGGATGAACAGTAAGTCCTTCCCTATTTCCCTATTACGGCTAGAAGATCTTGTGATAGTTTTTAAATAAATACATGTTTATGTTCCATTTCAGGCTAGTTTCTCTGGAGTTATATTAGACTCCCATATACAGTATTTTTAAAAGCTCCTTGAGATTCTTATATACAATCAAGTTTAAGAATCATGGCTGTAAAGGTGTTGGAGCCAAACAGAACTAGTGGAGCACTTTTAAGTAGTGGACCCTTTATATTCAGCATGATGCTGCTGGCGACTTAGAACTTGAATTAGACAAAGCACAGTCAAGATCACCTGAGGAGCAAGAGATTATTGGAAAGGAGGTTTGAGTTGGTTTCCTTTCTTTGGAGTTTTGAGACTAGGGCTCATTCTCTCTTCTTTCTCCCAGAGACCCGATGAAAATAGCAACCAGAATTAGACAGCTTTGTGCCTTTTACCCACTGGTATGGTAGACCTTGCCATCACTTTGTCCAGGAGATAGACTGATAGAAATAAGGAAGATGAGTCTGTAAAGAATAAGCCATTCCTGTGGCTCAGACTTTGCCTGCACTCACATCCTTGTCCAACTAGGAGAGGATGAATGAGAATAAAGCTATAATTTTTCCTCTCCCCTCTTTCTGTCTCCCTGTTTCCCTCTCCTCTTTCATTTTCTTTATTTTTTTAAAGAGAGTACAAATTAGAATTAAAACAGAAAAAATTGTGATACAGAATTTCACTCAACAAAGTAATATAAATTTCATACTATTTGCTATAATACATAGTGTTGTTTTCCAACTAGTTATTCATATTACCAAACATATGCATGCAAAATTGGAAGAAAAAAGAAAAAGAAACTTAAGTCAAAAAGAGAAAAAGTACAAATAATTGAAAGGAGACAAAACATACTATTATCTTCTCCTTACCATAGACCAGCAGAAATATACAATATAGTTGTCCAAACCATCCTACTTACATACCTAGATATGTATGTATGATTTCTTTCCCTCAGACCCTCTCCTGTCCTTCGCCTCAACTCAGTGACTCTTTCCTTTTGAATAAGTTCATTCCCTTTTACCAGTGTCTGTTTTACCATTCAGATTCTGTTTCTCTCTTTCAGGTTCTCACACTAAGGAGATAATACAATCTTTGCACATGTGGATGCAAAGCATATGTTCTCTGGTTGCATCCATTTACTGACAAAAGCCTCAAATTTATCCAGTTTTGTACCTGAATAATACTCCATTGTGAAAAATACATCTTCTCTACCCATTCTTCACTTGATAGGGCATCTGGGTTGTCTCCAGGATTTAGCTATAACAAATTGTCCTGCTACAAACATGGGTGCACATGTATTACTGCAGTATGAGGTGTTCAGTTCTTCTGGAAAATTACCCAGGAGGGGAATAGCTGGTTTGAATGGAATCTTCAGTGCTAGCTTTTGAAGGAATCTCCACACTGATTTCCATAGTAGTTGTACCAGTCTGTACTTGCACCAACAGTGGACAAAGGTTCCTTTTTCTCCACAGCCCATCTAACATTTGTTATTGGCTGACTTCTTGATGTTAGCCATTCTTTCTGGGGTGAGATGGAATCTCAGTATAGTTTTAATTTGCATTTCTTGAATCACCAATAATGTTAAACATTTTTTCCTATGTTTAAGCCATTTTATTTTTTCATCTGAGAAGTGTACATTTCATCTCAGATGCCCATTTATAGATTGGGTCTTTGAATTGGGGGGGAATGATACTTTTTTAACTCTTTATTCTCGGTAGAGGGCTTTTGTCAGAGGGACAGTCGGCTATAACTTTTTCCCAGTTTGTGGGTTTTCTTTTTACTCTTTTGGAGATTAGCTTTGAAGTACAGAAACTTTCAGCAAGATGAGATCCCAGTTGTTAATTGTTTGAAGTATTTCCTGTGCAGTTTGGTTTTTGTTCACGAACTTCACACCTACTCCTGTGTCTTTTAAGATTTCTGCTTATACTTTCCACCAGAAGATTCAGTGGTTTTGTTTTAATATTTAAATGTTTGATCCCTTTTGACTGTGGCTTTGTGCATGTTGATAGGCTTGGGTCTACTTTTACCCTAAAGAATGTGGAAAGCCAGTTTTTACAGTACCATTTATTAAAGAGACCATCGTTTTTGTTTTTGTGTTTTTTTTTTTTTTTTTTTGTGGTACCAGGGATTGAACTCAAGCCCTTGTGCTTGTCAGTTAAGTGCTTATTCTACTGAGCTATCTTTCCCGGCCCCAAGGCTATCATTTTCCAGTGGACATGTTTGGCCCCTTTATCAGAGGTGTCTGAGTTTGTTTGCAGTTGTGTTTGTGTCTTCTAATCTTGATCTTCACATCTGTGTTGCTGAATTTGGTGATTAAATCTACAAAACTCTTCATGGAGTTTTTGGGGTTCTGTTTGTATTGTATCATGTCATCTGCAAAAATACTAGTTTCACCTTTTCCTTTTCAATTATTATTCCTTCTGTTGCTCTCTTGTCTAATTCCTCTGGCTAATGTTTCTGGAACTGTATTAAATAGGAGTGGAGGCAGTGAACATCCTTGTCTTGTACCTGATTTTAAAGTGAAAGCCTTCATTTTTTTGCCCATTTAGTATGATGATGGCTGTTGGCTTCTCATAGATGGCATTTATCAGGTTGAAATATAGACCATCTATTCTGATTCTCTGTAGGGTTTTTATCATGAATGAGTATTGGACTTTGTCAAAAGCTTTTTCTGCATCTATTGAGATGATCATGTTGTGTTTCTTGTTGGTTCTGTTGATGTGTATTACATTTATAGATTTGCCTATATTGAGCCATCCCTGCATTCCTGCAGTGAAACCCACTTGATCATGATGTATAATTTTCTTGTTGATTTGCTGCATTCTGTTTGCTAGTATTTTATTGAGGATTTTTGCATCTGTGTTCATTAGAGAGATTGGCGTGTAGTTTTTTTTTTTTTTTTTAGTTGGAACTTTCTCTGGTTTTGGAATCAGAGTAATACTTGCTTCCAGGAATGATTTTGGGAGAATTGCTTCTCTTTCAGTTTCATTGAAGAGTTAGAAAAAAGTTGGCATTTTTCTAAATTTGTTGTAAAATTCTGCTGTGAATCAATTGGGACCTGAGTTTTCTTTGTTGGTAGGTTTTATGTAAAATTTTCAATTTCATTTCTCTTTACTGCGTTATCCAGAGTTTGTATATCTTCTTGGCTCAGCTTTGGCATTTCATTTGTATCTAGGAAACTCGATTTTCTCTGTGTTTTCTATCCTGTGAAAATAAAGATTTTGGAAGTAGGTATTGATGATCTTCTGAATTTCTTCAGGGTCTGTAGTGATTTCACCCTTTCCTTTCTTATTACATGAATTTGGTATTTTTCTTTCCATTTTTGATTAGCTTGGCTAGGAGTTTATCAATTTTATTTCTTTCAAAGAACCAGCTCTTTTATTTATTTATTTATTTCTGTATTTTAGGGAAGGATCTACAGGGTGTTTAGGGTCTCACTACTAGGTTGGACTCATAGTGATTCTCCTGTTTACAGTCCTCCAACTGCTGGGATTACAGGTGTGTGCCACCACGCCCAGTCTCAATCGCTGTCTCAGCGCACCCAGGATGTGGGGCCGGCACGGCAACCCGGGGGATCAAACCCCTGGCCCCTGCATCTGCTTGCAGGTGCTTTAATCTGCTGAGCCATTTGACTGGCCCTGTAATTCTTTTATTCTTTGTATTGTTTTCTTCATGTCTCATGCATTAATTTCTACACCTTCTTTGGGCTTGACTTGCTCTTTTGTAGGAGCTGGAGGTATAGCATAAGATCGTTTATTTGACTTGTTCTATTTTCCTAATGTATAAATTTACCATTATGAATTTTTCTCTTAAGACAGCTGTCATTGTGTCCCACAGGTTTAGGTAGGTTGTATCTGAATTTTCATTTAATTGTTAATATTTGTTAAGTTTTTCTTTAATTTCATCTGTGACCCATTTGTTGTTTAGGAGGTTATTTAATTTCCATGTGTTTATGGTGTTTTTATAGTTTTTTGTCAATAATTTCCAGTTTTATTGCACTGTGTGATTAGATGGAATGCATGGAATAATTTCAGTTCCTTTACATTTACTTAAGAGTGCTCTATGTGCTATTAGTATATGGTCTATTTTGAAGAATGTCCCATATGCAGCTGAGAAAATGTGTATTTTGTTGTTGCTGGGTGAAACACTCTGTAAAGGTCTACTAAAGTACACCTTTGTGTCTGGTGTATTAAAGTTCACCATTATTGTATTATTGCTTATTTGATTTTTAATGTTTGTTAAAATTTTGTCTTATTTAGAAGGGTGCTCCTACATTGGGTGCATATATGTTAACAGTTGTCTTCTCTTCCTCTTGCAGTTTTCCCTTAAGAAGTATATAGTGACTTTCTTTATCCCTTTGAATGATTTATCGTTTGAAATTGATATTGTCAGCAACCAGCATAGCCACCCCTGCTTTTTTCTGATTTCCTGAGGCATTGGGGATTGTTTTCCATCCTTTGACTTTTAGTCTTTGTATTTCCTTTTGAGTTAAATGTGTTTCTTGTATGCAACATATTATTGGATTTTGTTTTTTAAACTGCTCTGCTAGTCTGGTTTTTTTTTTGATTGGTGAATTGAGGCCATTTACATTGATCGTTATAACTGATATATATTGGCTTATTTTTGTTACGTTATTTTCTTGCTATAGGTTTTTTACTTTTTCCTCTTTTTAATTACTTGCTATGGTGGTTCCTTTCTGTTCTTCTTAAAGCACTTCTGTTTCTTTCTAGAATGTCTGCCAGTAGTCTTTGTAGGGTTAGTTTGGTGATCATGACTTTCTTCAGTTGTTCTTTGTCATGGAAGGATCTTATTTTGCCATACTTGATAGTTTTCCAGGATTCATCAGTCTGGGTTAGAAGTCATCTTCTTTTAGAACCTGTAATACTTCACTCCAAGCTCTAGTTGATTTGATGTTTTGTATTAAGCAGTCTGCTGAGAGCCAGCCAGATACCTCAGCAGCTAGAAGCACCTGCTTTGGCAGACACGGGCTGAGGGTTCAATCCCCCAGCCTGCCATGCTGGCGGGGCACACTGAGATGGCAAATGAGACTGGGCGTGGTGGCATGCACCTGTAATCCCAGCACTTGGGAGGCTGAAAAACTGGAAGGATCACTACAAGTCCAGTCTTGTGTAGTGAGCCCCTATAGATACTGTACTAAATACATTAAATAAATAAGTGAATGAATAAAAGAAATCTACCATAATTCTGATGGGCCTTCTATTGTAGGTGATCTGTTTCTTATCTCTAGCAGCTTTTAATATTCTGTTCTTTTGCTCATTTTCTAAGATCTTGGTTATTTATATGTCTAGGTATAGATTTATTGTAATTCTGGTCATGTGGAATTCTATATGCCTCTCTGAACTGTGTGTCAGGTTCTTTTCTCATGTTTGGAAAATTTTCTTTTAGTACTTCTGCAAATAATCTTTTCATATCATTTGTGCTGTCTCCTGCTGTTGCATTGACACCTATTTTTATTTTCTGGTTCCCTGTTAGTTTTAAGAAATCTTTCCTTTCACATTCATTAGCTACACCACTGTCTTTGAGGTCTGGAAGTCTATCTTCAGTTTCATTCAAGCAGTTTTGCCAGCTTTCAAAGGAGTTCTTAATTCCCTGCATATCTGTTTGAATCTGTTTCATTCATTCTAATTCTTTCCTGTATTGTTCATTCAATGTTTTGATCATTTTTCTATTCTCTATTTCTTTATCTATGTCTTCTTTAGCTGTGCTGAACAATTCTTTCACGATTGTTACCATTTCTGTTTTGACCTGAGAGATTATTTCTGATCTTATTTCTTCTATAGCCTGATGGACTTGTTTCTTTACTTCAGTTACTATCATTTCAGAGATTTCAGGTATGTGATTTCTAAATTCTTGTATGTCTTTGTCTCCTGGATTTGTTCTGGGTGGGCTAGAAGAATGAGATTGCCTTTGGCTCCTGCGTTTTCAAATTTTTGAAGCTCCCAGTAATCACCCAGACAGAGTCCTGCAGGCCACCTAGAGTTCATCAAAGTTGTTAAATGGTTCCAGGAAAGCTCCATGCCTGCGCTCACTGGGCCCACAGATTGCAGTTCTCCTGTTTCCCGCAGGTGACTCAGAGTCTCCCTAAGTTGTTAAAAGCTTAGACTCACACAACAGAAGCTCTACACCTGCACTCTGGGTGCTAAGAATGTGAGAGCTTACCAGAGTCCCACAGCTCCCCTCATTCTTTCTTTCCCCAACCCCAACCCCAACCTCAACCCAAGAGGTCTTTGTTAAGTGAGGCATGTTAAGATATTATTTGCAAAGTGTTTAGCTTTATTTTGGCTTAGAAATAAATGCAGATTTTATGTTTTATTCTTTCAAGTATCAGTGTTTTACTGTAAGGGTACTACTTAGAAGAGTTGACATTCTAGAAAAATGTATTGTTTTTTATTATGTGATTTTATAGACCCCTTGATATGCCCCTGGACTTATAAACTCCCTTCTTTGTGATACACAACTATAAGAGGTTTTTGGTTTTTTATTTTTATTTTTTGCTTTTTGAGTCAGGGTTTAACTATGCAGTTCAGGCTGACTTTGAATTCCGTATGTAACCCCAGGCTGGCCTCGAACTCATAGCAGTCCTCCTTTCTCAGCCTCTTGAATGCTGTGATTACAGGTATGTGTCACCATGCCCAGCAGGAGCATTTTTTTTTAAAAAAAAACAATTTTTAGTGTTTAAATTTTAGTTATATTGTAATATGGGACTTTATATGAATGTTTCTTCTGGGGTAGAAATCTGTTGAAAATTCTGGACAACAGTATGTTAGTCATGTCTTTTTCCCTACCTCTAGAATTTATGTGACGCAGTTTAGCCAGTATTGTGAGGCAGAGTCCTAGAGTGTTCCCCCCACCTCATTTTGTGGGTTTTATGCTGGCCTAATTAAAGCATTTTTTTCTAGGATGGTTGCAACCTCTGAGTAAGGATTTGATTATTTAGAACTTTTGTTAGTCCAGAAATGTCATTTATTCCTTGCATTCTACAGAATCAAGATTCATAAATTTGGGCCTATTAGTGTCCAATCACAGAGTATAAAATAAAGCAGTGATTTTATTTATACTCGATTCCCACTCAGAACAGTGATTTTTTTCTTTGCCATCCCACAGTACCTTCTCCAGGCAAATTCCGCACCCCAGCAGCACCATCTCCTTTGGCTCTCCGGCAACCAATGAAAGCATTTAGTAACCATGGCTCTGGTCCTTCGGGCAGCCAGGAAACAACACAGTTCACACAAACCACCTCCTCACCTGGGCCTCCGGTGGTTCAGAACACAGTCCCAACAAACCCTCCCAGCAATATCAACAGCACTACATTAACAAGACCTGCAGGGACAACTGCAGTGCGAAGCGGCTTGCCCAGACCTAGTGCCCCTTCTGCTGGGGGCATCCCAGTGCCTCGCAGCAAACTTGCACAGCCTGTTCGAAGGTAAGTGGAAAAAGTCCTGTTGTGGCTTTCTTGAGCATAGCACAGTGGGTGGACTAGGATAAGCCTTGTCTGTACATTGGATAATGAATATAGAGAACCATAGCGGGTTCCTACAAGGATCTTAGTATAATTTGAGTAAAATGTTACTTCATTGTTGGAAAGAAATCCTCTTTTGATATGTTATACCTGTTTCATTCAGATTGTTTGTCCAGATGCCTAACATGCTTAAGCATCTCAGAGTACTCCTGGAAAAACTTTGTGAAAAACCACTCAATTTGATTGTGATATTTGTTCATTTTAAATGTAATGATATTCAGTAAAGGTAATAAAAATACATTACAGTGATACCTAACTGCCAAGTCCAAGTAGACTCTGCCTAGGTAGACTTTGAAAACATGGATTTCAAACTGAAAAACCAGAATTACCTGTTATACTTTTTATAAACTTTTTTTACCTGAATTACTTTATATAAACATAAAGGCCTAAATTTTACCTCCATGAACTCTAACTTAGTTCATAAGAGATGAGGTCCAAGATCTGTGTCTTTTTGTCTGTATGTTGAATCTTCAAATGATTCTAATCCCAGCCAGATTGGGAACTGTTTCTCCATATTTTTTACCCTTTAACAATGGGATTGCAATAAACAAATTTATGTATCAACTATAATTGAACTTTAAATATTTTATATGCTTGAAGCATGCCTTTATCCTACAAATATTTAAATTTAATTACCTATATGTCCTTAGTTCTAATACATTTTATACTTCCAAATTCAATACCATGATGTGTTGACTTGTTGCTCTGCCCTATGATAGATGAATTATATTTACTTTGTTTAATTTCACAGTGAGTGGGTATTCTTATTTTTTAGAGGAGGATATTAAAATTTAAAGAGATTAAATAATTTGCCTAGGCCCACACAACTAATAAGATCTCTAATTCCAGGTATGTCTGATTTCAAAGACCACATAACCACTATCACATGCTGCCTCTCTAGAGATGGCGAAACAGTCTATAGTGTCACATGCATCATTCTGCATCTCAGAATGACACAGAGAGAAGCCGTGTGGATGGAAAAAGTGAAGCAGCCTTTTCTCTTGTTTTAGTCTGGTAGCCTAGGTCAGCAGCAAAGGGTTAGAGATGTCATCTGGTGCATAGCAAAGCTTGAAGTGAAATTGCTAGAAAAAGCTATGCGAATAGCTTTTTAGAGCTTTGATCTCAATAGTTCTCTGAAACAAATCTGAGAAGAGCATGATGCCACTTGAAAAATAATACATGTAAGATAACATGGTAGTATTTTGTAAAGACATGCAAATCATAATAAAATTGCTTTATTTCAGATCCTTGCCAGCTCCTAAAACCTATGGCAGCATAAAAGATGACAGTTGGAAAGATGGCTGTTACTGACCAGCACAGACAAGAATGCAGAGGTCCACGGCTTCATGGACACCCCTTCACCAGACTAAAAACAACTTTTATATATGCAGACTGTTCAGATAAGACTCTTGGGATTGGTAAATCCCAGCCCTCTCTGTCTTAATTAGCACAAACTGGCAGAGATGATCAAGCAGCACTTTAATGTCATTTAACATCAGATGTTTGGTAATCATACAATCACTCTCCATGGAATCACTTTTAGTTTTGTTTAGTAGAAACTCAGTTGATTTTTAAATATTTAACAGAGGCCAATATCTGGGCAAATACCTAATAGATGCCAAAGAAAAACGCCCACTTGTAAATGAGAAAGTACCTTTGTACAAAAGAAAATGGTGAATTCAGGCTATTCAAAACTCACGTTCAACCTAATTTACTGTATAAATAGCATCAATAAATACTGTGTTAATGAAAACTAATATTCTGACTAATATCTAAAGTGTTTCGCTAGTATTCCAGGAAACTGTGGATTAAATTTGGGACAGTGGGATGAAGAAGCCTGGGCTAGAGATTTAGAATAAGTTACCTACATTTAGGGGAAGTCTATAAATTACTTTTGCAGAGTCACTGGGAAAATTAGCATTTTATTTAATCTTAAGTTTTGGACACAGTTCACATACACACACCATTACTACCAGATAGTGTTACAGTGTACATCTATCATGATGCATTGACATATCAGACTTCTGTGTGTTTGTTTTGATTGCCAAAAGGGCTTGATATCAGTTGTACAATCTTTCTCAACTTTATAGTTCCTGGCTCAGGAAAGATGGCCTTTGCTATCAAAGCCAGCTTCTTTACATGCTGTTACCCATCGCAAAACTAGGAGATCTTGTTTCTATTAGCAGGTTTCCAGGGTGGGATAGAGCAAGTAGTGTCTTTACTCTTGATACAACAACACCTCAGTGCTTACAACCTAGAATAAAACCATTCAGAGAGAGAGGGGGCAAAAAATCTATGCACTTAAACTACAAAAATCTCTGGTGATGACAGTTGTATTGTTGCTACTGAGTGGCATATGGTCTATTATGTGGTAGAAAAATACAGCCTGCCAAGCCCTACTTAAGTTGGTCCACTTTAAACTGAGTAACTGTAGAAAATCTTCTGAAAATACTGTCCTTTTTGACTTAGATTCTGCCTTACAGCAATTTTTGTATTTTTGGTAACCTGCATCTAATTCTAAATATTTGGTTTTTATTGATATGCATATATATATTTATCCTTGAAGTCACTTGTTTTGATTTTATTAGATTATTACCAAACTAAAAACTACCTTCTGTAGCAGGCTTTTCATTTTTCATTGTGAGGTCTGTGTTTAAGTATTTAGTTTGGACAGCTGTATAATGTTAGCAGTTGGGTCACCCAAAATATTTTAGAGATCTAAGCATTTCTATTCCTTTCTGTTAAAAAAGACATTATGTAAGTTGGCAAATGAAACTGAGAGGGAAATGGAAGGCTTATTATTTAGAGTATTGAGATTGATAGGCTGAGAGAATGATAAAACGAAGACCCCTTTTGTGCCATGACTGACACTGGGGTATCTATTGGCTTGACCACTTGGGAGGCATTCAGTTAGCACAGCGGCTGCAGATTTGAACCACCAGTATTGTGTATTTTAATGAATAATGCAGGAAAGATATTGTATCCTTGAATTTAAAGGTGATGGGGTGGGTCTGGAAAGGATAGCGCCAGAATTCTACATGATGATGAGCTAGAAATGTTGCTTTTAAGAGGAAGATAAAGCATCTGCTTTGGTGGAGGAGTATTCCATGTAAATCTTAAGTCCATAAAATAAAGACTTAGCCACTGTCTTTTTAGAACCACATATACACAAAACAAAACAGGTCTCAGTTTTCCATGCAACATTTCAAATACGTATATATATGCTGCAATCTAATAAATAAAAGGAATTTTGACTATTATGGAACATCCATTTTTAAGTTAGATAATCAGTTTTAAAAGGGTTATTCAGGTTAACTTTGTTTTTAAATGGCTGTTTCAGAAAAATGTCTATTTTTTTTAATTAAAATACTTCGTCACTTGTTAAAATGTATTTTGGATCTGAGTTTGGTAAAGTATTATTTTACCTGCTGTTGTACTACCACAGATTATTGGCTTTTAGTTTCCTAAACAGAAAAATTGCCTTTTTACTAGAAAGCCTTCATGTATTGCCAGTTTTTCTGTTTGGGAAAATCTAAGGATTTACTGTGGTTAGTCTTACAGAAGAAATGTGGATTTGATAAACTAGTGCCTATGATTTTAACTTATGTTTGATATATAGTAGTAAGGGTTTTTATGAATGTTGATTATTTTGTGCCAACAGCCCAGAATTGTCACTTATATGTAAGTAGACAGCTACAAATTCTGCTTCCAAAGTTATTTAATTTTTTCAGTGTTTGAATGTTATTTTTTGTAAGTGTGTTAATAAAAATGTAAAGAATTGGAAAAATATAAATATTCTTAAGCATTTGCTGAATCATTTTTCTACAAAACTTGTTTGTATAAAACCCTCTGAAGAGTTAACTTTTCTCAGTTTTCATACCCTGGAGATCACATTTTGTAAAATGGGACCATTCATAACTGTCAGATACTTTTTAAAATTATCTCAATACATCAGTTTTATATTAAAAACAAAAGCTTTTTTGAAAGAAAATTAGATACATATATGGCCCCAGATGTTTGTATAATTCTAGAACGATCTAGACTGTATGTTTAAATTGACTTTATTGATTGTACAGGTTCCATTTTTGACATTATACATGGTCCTTTTAGATCACATTAAGTTTGATTTGCAAACATTTCTATAGCTGAACTTGTATATGTGGTTGCCTCCTTAATAAACAGCCTGACCATAATGTTTGCTATTAAATTTATACTGGTTTTTCAAGTGTTTTATTAATTTCTGGATATGGTAAAATTCTTTTTTTCCCACTAGTTGGTTACACTTGGTTTTCAAATATTTTCCAGTTGATTTTTTTAAATCTACAAACTCAAATGCTATTGCCCTTTTATATTTAGTCTATATGAGATTGGGTTATATCTTAATCTCTTTGTACTGTTGTTTTTTTGTGTATGAATTTAGTTTGTTGAAACTTTTCACTTGCTCAGGATTGGTATTTAGTTAAAAAATGTTGGCTTCTATAAAACAAGCAAAAGGCCATTATGTAAGAACCCCAAGAAGGGAAAATCAGTGCCTTTTCAAGGCAAATATAAATATTTGAGTGGTTACATGCATCTTTTCATTTGTGAATGGAAAAACCAAACTGCTCTACACTGTTGAAGGAGTTCTGCATGTTCCATTAGAAAGTGTTCATTGTGCTCTTCATTAGTCTCATTGATGAGACAGAAAAACAGCATCTTCATGTTTGAATCTTAGTCCTGAGCCGCCTGAAAAATTTTGAAAAGTATTTCATAGTAATTGTCAGTACACTTACAAATAAATTTTTTATATATATTTTTTTCATTATGTAAATATGTGAAACTATCACCTATTTACCTAAGTTTACTGTATATCCAATGCAACAAGAAAACTCACATAAAGAGTTTCTTGTGAAAAATATTTACTGCATTAAGTTTACTTTGAATTACAAAAGCAGGATATACATGAGAGAAACTAGCTTGGGAGGAGGGAATACAGGTTGAAAGTGAAACATAAGTTAACATGTAAGGCATTTTGATCCTAAGCAGTGTGTATGGGCTAAGTGATATCCTTACCATGGGGCAGTCTGCTCACTGGCCTTACTTATCTACTTCATTTAAACTGTGCACTTATATGCTAACTTCATACTAATTTTTCAGTCTATATTAAATCATTTTTTTTTTTTTTAAATAAGAGAAGTAGATCAACTGGTAGAAAATTACAGTTAGAAGAAATAAAAGTTTGGGTGTTTTGTTGCCTGCTAGGACAAATATATCCAAACATATGTGAAAAATAATGAAAATAGATATTTTGAATCTGACTTTTTTTAAGGACTACAAAATGGGGATCCGGGGAGGAGACCGCTCAGTAGAATAAATGCTTGCCTGACAAATGCAAAGGCCTGAGTTCAATCCCTGGTTCCACACACACGAAAAAAAAAAAAACCCCTACAAAATGATAAAAGAAAAAAAAAAAAGAGCCTTCCAAAGAGCTGAGATTGTAGGCACACTGGGGATCAAAATCTGGCCGCTGCGTCTGCCTAAGCAGGTGCTTTAATCTACTATTTGGCCAGCCCTAAACTTTTAAAAAGGAAAAAGAAAGTCATCTAGAAGAGATTTACAGTGTAGAGGAGGATATGTGAAAATTTTGCGCAGTGACTAAGCCATTTATAAAAGGAATTTGAGTATCCATAGATTTTTACAATCACAAAGGTCCTAAAACCAATCACCCAGAGATACCAGGGAAAAAGTTTTTATTTTTCTGCTAAAAAAAAAAAGAAAAAGAAATGATCCAAAATTTCATTAAACAAAGTAATAGGGCCTGCTAGATAGCTCAGTGGACTGAAGCACCGCTTAGGCAGAGCCTAGCGGCCGGTGTTTGCTCCCTGGCTTGCTGTGCCAGCGCCACACAGTACTGGGGTGTGCTGAGCACTGAATTCTGGCTTTTTGAAAATTCTTGTCACAAAAAAATGTTAAATGTTTGAAGTAATGAATATGCTAAATCAACACCAATCATACTCCTAAAATATGTACAATTATTGATAAAAGCTAAAGAAATGATCTTGTGATCAAAATAGCAATGTAAGAAAGAAAAAATTCTTATTTGTAATGATTTTTTTTAAGTAATATAGACTCATTGCTTTACAAAATAAACTGAAAATACTATTAAATGTATACAGTAGAAAATGGTTGGCTGTAATCCCCTATTCCAGAAATGACTGGTGAAGCACTTATGAACATCATTATAAAATATCAAGTGGAAGGATAAAAAGTATTCTTAAAGTGAAAAATTGTTTTTCAGTTAAGGTGCTGACACAAGTGTTTTTCGCACAGAGCTATAAACTGCTTTTGAAAGCATGATACGTTTCTTAATTCTTGAGTATGTGTATTCCTTCATGAAATGTGTGTATTGTTACTGGCTTTTGTTAAAAAAAATTACACTTATTGTAGAAATTGGGCGAACAGTAAATTATGAAAAAAAGCACTTAATCCTATAAGTGATCTACCTCAAGATTTGAGAATACTTTTTTTCCCTTTTTTCTCCTTATGAAGTTGGAGTCACACTTGGCCTTGACAACGTAACTTTTTCTTACTGCTAAAAGTCACTGGTGAAGGCCATGGTTTAAGTCAGTTGTGCTGGGCTGGGGATGAAGACGCTCAGTTTCCGAAAGTGCATGCGCAGTCGGGAAGCCTGTCGGGCCTGCATCATCACAGTCCTTCATGGGGTAGCACCCGTAATTGAGCTGCAGGTGCTTCCTCCCCAGGCTCCACGCAATGATTATGGTATGGTATTGGCTGTTTTAAAACAAAATGCTTTTAAGGAAATAACACACAACTATCAAATAATTGGCATGGTCTATATTAGAGTTAGCTTTAGAATCACCGGAAGATCTACTATAGCACAGATTTTCGTGTCTCACCCAGGAACATCTGTTTCAGGTGATGCTGTCCCCATAAGTGTGCCAAATTATTGGCAGGGGAGGGATAGAGTCACATCGCAAATGTCTTGAGTGTGTAAAATGTAATTCTTTTTTGTCGTGTTATGCTGAGGAGACTTCTGCACTGAGAGACAATTCTGACAGTATTTGATCTCATGGCTCAAGTGTTCATGTGGGGCTGGGGATATAGCTCAGTGGCACATCATCTGCCTGGCAAGTGCAAAGTCCTGAGTTCATTTCCTGGTACCAAAAAAGCAAAAGTGTCTATGTGGCCCAGCATCATTCCTGAATTTCCATTCTAGCAATCACCTTGGTATCCTTATAAACTCTAGTACACAGGCCAGTTTAAGTTGTGTTTCTAGAGCCAGCCAAATAAATAGCTCAGCGAATTAAAGTGCCAGCAAGTGCCGGCCCCGCCCCCGGGGCTCGCTGAGACAGAAGTTGAGATTGGGTGTGGTGGCTCGTTCCTGTAATTCCTGCTCTTGGAAGGCTGTAAACAGGCAAGTCCGATCTAGTACCGAGACCGTGAGCAACCTGTAGACCATTCCCAAAAATACAAAAAAAAAAAAAAAGTGTTTCTAGCATTTGCAACCAGAGGGTTCCTTTCTCAAAGTTTTTAGGGGACTTGCAGGTTAGTTCCGTTGTTTTAAGCACCTGGTTGGGCAAAATCAGTGAGGTGCAGGGGACTCTAGCTCCACCTGCAACACCAGACCTGCCCTTAAGGCAGCCTGAGCCAGTCCCTCCCACTCAAAACAAAAAAAACACCAAAATCCTCCTCAAAGGCTTTTAAAATTAATATGTAGCATATGTGCAGAAAGGTGAGCAGATGTTCAGCTGAAAGAACTTTGGGCAAGGGAGATAGCTCAGCGGTCTAAGCACCTCCTTGGCAAGTGCAGGGATGTGGGTTTGATCCCCTATACTGCATGCTGTGCCAGTCCCACCCCACGCCCACCAAGCCAGCCACCAAAACCAAGCGTGGCGGTACATGCCTGTAATCCCAGTGCTGGGGAGGCTGAAACAGGCAGATCAGCATGTGTCCTACTTGCATAGTGAGACCCTCTACCACATACTTGAATTAAAAAAAAAAAAAAAGATTGATTACCTGTATGACCATATATAAATTAGATAAAAGATAGAATGGGGACCAGTGAGATAGCTCAGTAGACTAAAGCACCTGCATA
Source organism: Octodon degus (assembly GCF_000260255.1). Taxonomy (NCBI): domain Eukaryota; kingdom Metazoa; phylum Chordata; class Mammalia; order Rodentia; family Octodontidae; genus Octodon; species Octodon degus. Next base: position 2,968,722 of record NW_004524811.1, read on the forward strand.
GGCAAGTTTAGGCAAGCACAGGGACCATGGTTTAATCCCTGGTGCCACATGCTGCTCCAGCTTTGTCCCCAGGATGGTCTGAGCGGGCCAGAATCCGGGTGTAGTGGCACATGCCTATAACCCCAGCACTGGGGAGGCTGAAAGCAGAAGGATCACCATGACTCCAAGCTGCATAGTGAGACCCTACAATAACCAAATATGTTAAAAAAGAATGGTTACAGTGCTCCAAAGTGGCTACCTGCAACTCTCCTTTTGTTCAAAGATAGCAGTTGTCCTCACTTCTGACATTACTGTTTACTTTTGCCTTTGACCTTTATATAGATGGAACCATACAATTTGTGTTTTTCATTGATTGAAAGCTGAAAGTGGTTTTCTTTCAGCACAAACATCTGTGCTGCTTTTGTTGGGGTAGTATATTCATTCTCATTGCTGTACTATATGCCATTGCATAAATGTACTAAAGATTGTCTGTTACACTGTAGGAGAGACAGGCTTGTTGGGTTGTTTCCAACTTGGGATTCTTAAAAAACAATCGTTCTTGATTTCAGGTATAATCAAGATGGAGTGGCCACTACTGCCTCTTTCCCACTGAGTAACCTAGAATATCTGTAGAAAAGACGTCACTGAGGGGGAAAAAGCCAGTGATTTGGGTAAAGGAGTCAAACCCATAGAAAAATCCATACAAGTGAGTTTTTTCTTTCTTTTTTTTTTTTTTCTTGCTTTTCACTCTTGGCTCTGAATAAAAGACACCCAGAACTGCTCAGTGGCAGCTCTATGATGTCAAAGTCTGGAAAAACCCAAAAGATCGGCAAAGGAGCTTGCAGAAGGTAGCAAGTCTTTTGTCCATTTGTTTTTTATTTTCTCATGGTTTGTTGTTCCCAGGAAAATGCTGAGGAAGAAGTGACAACAGTTAAAAGTGGTGCAAACCTTGTCCTGGACAAAGGAAGTAGGAAAAGAGCCCTTGTGGTGTGAAGAACGTGGAGCTAAAACCCCACTTCTGTTTATTCTGTTGCAAGGATACCCTAAGTAGTGCAGTAGTAGTAGTGGAGCTACAAGTCAAAACAACAGAAGCAAAACCCCATATTTCTTGTCGGAGGACAGGAAAAGGAGACCATTGTGCAATAAGATGAGAGCTGGTGAAGGGATCCTCTTATTGTAGGTCCTAATGAGGCCACATTCCAAGGTTATATCTCAGTGGTCCATACTCAGGACAGACTCGGAGCAACACTCCAAGATGTAAATACAGTTTAAACCACTGACCAAGGTATAGACTACTGAGTAGCTGTGTATACGATAAACCCAGTACAGCAAAACAAACCCTTTGTAAGCTGAACAGACACTGAAACCCCAGCTGCAGATGCTGGCACAGAACTATTGGTCTGATTCTGAGCTGATTGTTGAAACAAAAATTAACCCCTGGGCCCAGTCTCAGCACATGTCTACCAGAGAGCAAAGAAAACACTGCCCTATCTTCAGAGACGCTCTGTGCATCCACTGGATGCCATATGGAGCCATACGACATCCAGCACCCGCTTTACTCTGCTCAGATGTCACCTCAGTGGAAATGGTAATTCAGCCTTTTCTAGCCCCCAATTTTATTTTTCTATTTTAATTTTTTTGTTTTACCGTATTTAGCACAGGGTCTATGGGGTCTTACCACAACTCGGACTCATAGTGATTCTATTTTCAGCCTCCCAAGTGCTGGGATCATAGGCGCGCACCACCATGCCCAGTCTCAATTGCTGTCTCAGTGCGCCCTGGGGACGGGGCCGGCACCAGCACAGCACACTGGAGATTAAACCCCAGTCCCTGAGCCTGCCTAAACGTGCACTTTACTCTGCTGAGCTATCTAGCCAGCCCTCCCCACCTCCTTTTTTTTTTTTTTTTTAACCATGCTCTTGCTCCATTTCCACAGCATACATCACCAACCATTTCGCATAATGAGCTCATTATTATGCCCGTTCTCTCTTTCTCTAAGAGTACCGCACTTGCGCAAGAACCTTCACAGGACAGAGATCATTAATTTAACTATATTTCAAATGCTTAGAAAACACTTGGGCATATAGTAGACTCTCAAATACTTGCTGAGGGGCTGGAGAGATGGCTCAGTGGTCTAAAGCACCTACTTAGAACAAGCTTAGCAAAGCATGGGGGACCGTGGTTCAATCCCCCAGCACCACATGCCAGCCAGCCCCGCCCCCTGGTGGGCTGAGCTGGCCACACCTCTCTCTCTCTCTCTCTCTCTCTCTCTCTCTCTCTCTCTCTCTCTCTCTCTCTCTCAAATAAATTAAAAAAAAAATCAAATACTTGCTGAATGGAACTGTTGCAGTGGGAATGTCTTCAGAGAACAATTTATGGCACGACATATAAAATGTACCTTGGCAAATCCAGGGATTCTCCTAAGAATGTTCCTTACTATATACTTGTTACGTATGGGCTGCTATAGATAAGAATAAGAGAATGTATATGATAGTGTTACCTGTGGCTACAGCTGGACTTAAATGTCCATCAACAGAAAGCTAGTTAAATTATGATAAGTGATCCACTGAAATATGTAGCCATTAGGAAAGTCAAAATAAAATGCTCTACATGTAAGGATGTGAACCTACATATCCAAGATACAATGTTAAAAGCAAAATGAATTTGATTTGAAACTGTCTCATTGCTATTTTCTCAGTAAAATTATGGAAAAAAAGCAAAATGAAGTTGTTCAACTGATGCCATCTATGGAACAAAAAGATCTGTGTGGGACTAGAGTGTGGCTCAGGCAGAGCGCATACGTAGTGTGCTTGAGGCCCTGGGTTTGATTTCCAGAAACCTCCTTTCTCAGAAAGTTTGTGTAGCTTACCTGCTTGAGTAGTGGTGACTCTAGGAGGAATGCTAAAGAAGCCAGGAGCAACTTACCTGTGGAGAGGGGTGTGGAACTGTATTTTAATTGTTGTAAGTATACTTGCTTTTTTTGTGGTAGTGGGGATGGAACTCAGAACCTTCTCCCTGAGCTACATCCCCAACCCTTCTTTATCTTTTATTTGGAGAAAGGGTTTTGCTTAAATTACTAATTGCTCAGATCAGAGTCCAACTTGCCACCCTTCTGCCTCACTTTACTGCAGTGCTAGGCTTACTGTTCCAGGCCACCATACCGGACAAAAGCCTATTATTTACCCACATAACTTTGTACTATTTGAATTTTTTTTACCTTGTTCATATGTACATCCACTGTTTTTTTCAAAAAGTAAAAGAAAATATAACCCTTTACTTCACTGGCCTCCTTAAAAAAAAAAAAAAAATCTATGATGTTGCAAAGTTAGCAGAAACTGACATTTGGCCTGACTCATTGTTTACCTTCTCAGTTATATCATCTTTTCAGTTTGTGCATTTGAGCCACAAAAAATGTTTTCATGCATTTTATATTAATGTTATGCTCTTGGCTTTATCAGGTATATCGTGAATAATAGCCATTTCTGCCTCTGTTGTAAAATTATCAGGAGCATTGCTTGTTGTGTGGCACAAAATCCTTCATATAAAGGCCTGAGGAAGAGCTTTCTTTCTGGAAGGCTGCCCAAGAAAATTACTGTCTTGAGGAACTGTCTGGGATTCAGGACCTGTGTGCTTTATTACATTTGAGTTTGTCTGCATTACCAGAAAGTTAAGTCTATTTGGGATATTCCAGTTAGTTTTTTATGGCATGTTTTGTTCCAAAACTGAAATTTACGTAAATATAAGGGAAGCTTTTATTTTTTTTTTTATTTATTTATTTATTTTTTTTTTTGGTGGAACCAGGGATTGAACTGAGGCCCTTGTGCTTGCCAGGGAAGCGCTTATTCCACTGAGCCATCTCCCTGGCCCGAGGCTTTTAATTAGATGGGAGAAAATGACAAAGAGGAGCAAGTAGGAGAGCTCTCGAGAGGCATCTTTGCTTCCTCTTTTCTTCCAGCACCCTGTGTTTAGTTTATTATCTAAATATTCTCTGAGAAAGTAATAAGGTGAAAGGAGTAAGTGAATAATCTATATTGACTTTTTCTTTTTTTTTTTTTGTGGAACCAGGGACTGAACTCAGGCCCTTGTGCTTGCCAGGGAAGCACTTACTCTACTGAGCCATCTCCCTGGCCCCTATATTGACATTTTTAATGTAAATATAAAATACTTTTCAAGGACAGGGCCTTTTATTTTACTTACTTAAATACATGAAATATCAATACAATATGTAACGTTTTAAAAGGATTAAAGGTGATTGTATATGATTTGTTAGGTAACTATTCTGTTACATACAATCTTTAATAAAGTAGCAATGAGGATAAATCTCAATTATTTATAAGCCAAATGGTAATGTTTAATCAGAGTGACATAAGGAATTTTAAATATGTATTTTATTACTACGTATTTGCACAATGTTGGTGACAATGTAGTATTTTTATACATGCATATAACATTTTGATCATATCCTTCAACAAGATGAAGATGCTTGATATGCTGTTATTTGCTCAGAACACTAGGGGGCAATCTTGTTTTCTTCAAATATTTTAAAGCCTAACTTCAGCTTGTTTTGAATGCGACTTGTTTTATTTTTCTATACATGTGAATCAATGTGAGATTTTTCTCAGTGTAAGTACATAAATTGAGAATATATAGTTAAATGTATCTTGATCAGGATCTCTGAACAAGAAAATGACAATACATTAAAAACATGAGGCAAAGAGGTTTTCAAGAATAGCACATGTGTGTACAAGTGCTTGTTGTATTACTGATTCCCATATTTAACTTTTATTGTGGGCCTGGATCAGGGAGGGTCTCAAATATCATACATCTGTTAAGACTGTCATGAAGGATTAGGCTCAGAGAATGAATTAAAAGGAAGCAAAGAGAGCCCTCCAGAACCAGCCCAGGCCTAGTGTGTGAGTGAGAATTTCTACCATGCTCTTGGGACCTCTCCAGACACAGTCCAAGCCCAGGTCCCACTTGTGTGTAGGAGAGCTTCTGCGCTCCCCTTTGCCTACTGAAACCCTCTGGACTGAGCCCAGGCCCACTTGTGAGTGAATCCTTCTGTACTGCTCTCTGGACCCCTCCAGACCCAGCCCTGGTGTGAAACATACAGGCCTGGTGTGAAACTCCGCACCTGAAGTTCCTGCAGAGAGGCTAGGGGCCAGAACCACCCAGCTAATCCAGGAGCAGAGCATCTTGTCAGAAGGGCACAGCGGGTTCACTTCCAAGGGCTGCAGCAGGAAGAAGCTGAGCACAGCAGCCAGACCCAAGCCAGGCACAACTGGATGAATTCAAACTTCGTAAATCTGCACCCAGTGAGCTGAGACTTTGCTAGACCCAGATCTATAAGACCATCCTCCATCTTTTTGTCTTGACTGAGAGAGATGGTAAAAGGTACCTGGGGTGAACTAATCTGCCTGGAAAACACCAGGTACATCAAGGGGAGGCAATCATACAGAATTTAGCAGGAATAACTTAAATGCAAATTCCCAATTTAATATCTGCTTAGCTATACAGACATAATGATTGCTCTTCCTGTCTAAAGTACAAAGCCATTAGTTACAAAAATTTGTCAACTGCTAAGTATCATTACCCATTATTAGTGTCCTTATTATAGTTCTGTAAACACAAAACTATAACTGCCTTAAACATATAATTTCTCTTGGGTAAGAATTTCAGTAGGTGCTAATGTTATAACTGCACCAAAGTTTGACACCAAAAGTCAGAGGACAGTACTATACAAAATGACAAAGAGAAGGAGCGAAATGCAAAAATTCACAGCTGAAATTCAGTAGGGAAATCACATTAATGGCATCTGAAGTAAAGAAACAACTGCAGAAAGGTATAAAGGAACTTGGATCAGAAATAACCTCTGAAATAAAAAAAGAAACCTCTGAATAGCACCTGAAGTAAAGAATGAAATCATATAGAGAAAATCAGATCAGGAATGATCTCTGAAGTAAACAAAGAAAGGATAACTATAATGTAAGAATAACTGCTTCAAAAGAAGACACTGATTTAAAAAATAGAGGAGATTAGAAAAATGATGGAATCCTTGCATGAGGAATATAGGAAAGAAATAGCATGAAGCAGAGCCAAAGAGAAATAGAAGAACTTAAAATCTCAATAACAAGCTTGAAAAACAGATTTAGTCAAAGTGAAGATAGAGTTTCAGAACTTGAAGATGCCATTGCAGCTAGTGAAAAGGTAAGAAAAGATTTCTTAAAAACAACTAAGATGCAGGAAAAAATAATTCATCACCTGCAAGATGATGCAAAGATGAAGAATGTGAGACTAATCTGCATCAATGAAAAAGAAGTCAGTATAAATGATATAAAAAGAATTTGGACAGAAGTAATAGCAGAAAACTTCCCAACTATGAGGAAACAATCTGACATTTAGGTAAGCAAAGCATAAAGAGCTCCAAATAACAACCCAATTCAAAACACACCAAGACTTATAATAGTCAAGATCCCAGAAATCCAGCACAAGAACAATATACTTAAAGACACTAGAGAAATGAAGCATCACATTTAAAGGAAAACCCATGAGAATAATGGCAGAATTCTCTTCCCAAATCATGAAGTCAAGAAGAGCATAGAGCAGAGTACTTCGAGTACTCTATGAAAACAAATTCCAGCCCAGAATAATATACCCTGAAAAACTCTCTTTTAACTTCAATGGAGAAGTGAAATACTTCCATGACAAAGAACAACTAAAGAATTTCATGACACTTGGACAGGCAATGGCCATGACTCATCCACATGACTGACACTGAAAAAGGATCTACAAACTGAGGTACAGGGTTTCAGGGAAAATGCTGACAGAATTTGACTGTATTTATTAGATACAAAAGTTACATTTCTTGTTATACAGGTCTTGCTTTATCTTGGTCTTAACCATCCAGCAGAAAAGTATAAAAACAAGGTATAAACATAAAGCAATATTAATATACTGAGCAGTAAAAGGCTCAAGTCAGCAACTTCTGACATTGGCAGTCCTACAGATAACCCACTACTATTATGGACTACTGGACTATATTGGATTATTTTGCTGAATTGATGCACCTACAATATTTAAATGGCAATGGAATACCCATCTCTGACAAAACTAAAGAAAAAAGGGGATACAAATGAAGGACCATTTTGTATTTGTGTATACAAAATAGGGTAGATATATAAATACTCTCTCTTAATTCAATGAGAAGAAAGATTTGTACTAATAGTGTTTGGACAGGATATCATGTCTGCATCTTGTACTATGAATAACCACTATGAAGACAACAATATACAATGTATTAATTATTGAAACTCCTATTTATTGGTTTTGAAACTGTCTCATTGCTATTTGTTTCTCAATAAAATTTAAAAAAAAATTTCATCATGACAAAGCCAACCCTACACAGACCACTAAAACATATTCTAGAGAGGGACCAAAATGAGCAGAACTCCACAAATGAGAACACAGGGAACCCACCAAATAGGGTAAACAATTAAACACAGAACAAAAAGAAGTAAACAAAAGCAGTTAAATAGCATATCAGTCGTCAGTCAATACATTGCAATTATAACCATCAATGTAAATGGACTCAATTCATCAATTAAAAGAAATAGACTGGCACAGTGTATTAGGAAGCAAAATCCAACAATATTCTGTATAAAAGACACACATAAAGAAATTAATAGGCTGAAAAATCAAAGAGTGAAAAACAATGTTACACACCCTAGTATCTCAGAAAAAAGCAGGGATAGAAATCCTGTTCTCACACAGTCTCAACATCAAACAAGAATGATCAAAGGAACAGGCCACTACAAACTGGTTAGGGAAAAAATTAAAGAGGAAGAGATAACAGTCATAAATATGTATGCACCAAAAATGGGAGCACCCAACTATATAAGACAAATCTTAATGAACCTGAAACATCTAATATCCAATACCAAAATCTTAACAGGAGACCTTAACAACTAAAATATAGGGGAAGAGAACAAAAACTACCAAAGAAGTAGCAGGACTGAACAGAGCACGGAACAAATGGACTTAGTGGACATATACAGAATACATTTTTTTCAACTGGACATGGGTTATTTTCTAAAATGGATCACATACCAGTCCAAAGGTCATGCTTAAGTACATGCAAGAAAACAGAAATTATCCCATGCATATTATCTGACCACAAGGCAATGAAACTGGAAATAAAAGACAAAAGAAACAAGAAAAACCCCATAAAATTAGGGAAATTAACAACACCCTCCTCAGGAACCAATAGGTCACAGATGGTATTAAACAGAAATTCAACAATATCTACAATTCAATGAAAATTCAAGCACAACTTATTGGAATTTATGGGATGCCATGAAAGCAGTTCTTACAGGGAAATTTGTAACTGTGAACACACACATTAGGAAAATAGAAGAACAAATAAACACCCAAATGCTGCACCTCAAACATCTAGAAAAGGAAGAGAAAACCACACCCAAAACCCAAAGATGGGAAAAAATCCTAAAGATTAGAGCAGAAATTAATCCAATTGAGACAAAACAATTCAACGAATTAAAGAACCAAAAAGCTGGCTCTTTGAAAGGTTAAATAAAATTGATAAGCCTCTAGATGACATCAAAAAGAGAAAAGAAAAACTTCAAATACAAGCAATAAGGAGGGAGAGCTTCCTGCTACCCTGCGCCGGTGGGACCAGTCCCAGCCCAGGCGCAGCGTGGGCCGGACCCTCTCCCACCCCCTTGATCACCCCCATCACTGCGCAGTACCTCTCCCACCCCGCCCGCCGAGTAGGAATTTCTGCCCAGTTCCGGGAACCCCCAGACCCAGTCCTAGCTCAGGTCCAATGAGTGTGTGGAGAGCTTCCTGCTACCCTGAGCTGGCGGGACCAGTCCAACCCCAGGCGCAGCGTGGGCCAGACCCTCTCCCACACACTTGGGCAGCCCCCGACCGCTCCACATTACCTCCCCCACCCCGCCAGCCCAGTAGGAATTTCTGCCGAGTTCTGGAAGCCCCAGACCAAGTCCTAGTCCAGGTCCGGTGAGTGTGTGGAGAGCTTCCTGCTACCCTGCACCTGCAGGACCACTCTCATCCCAGGCGCAGCGTGGGCCGGACCCTCTCCCACCCCCTTGGGCCGCTCCCCCCACCATTCCGCAGTACCTCCCCCACCCCACCTGTCGAGTAGGAATTACTGCCGCGTTCCGGGAACCCCCAGACCCAGCCCTAGCCCAGATCCAGAGAGTGTGTGGGAGAGCTTCCTCTACCCCCTACTTCACCTTGCCCCCTCCAGGCACAGCTCTGGCCTGGCATACACGCCTGGGGTGTAATCCTGCAGCTGCAATCCCTGCAGAGAGTGTAGAGGATAGATCCAACCAACTAGTCCACGAGCAGAACATCTCGCCACAGGGGCACAACAGGTTCACCCTCAAGGGCAGCAG